>NC_092768.1:22515627-22815627 GCF_047496795.1 Chiloscyllium punctatum | reverse complement strand
TCCTTCATTCTGGTGAGTTGTTGTTTGAGAGTGGCTTTTGGTTTGTGTGCTGTTATGAGTCCTAGTGGTCGCAGTCAGTTTGGAAATGCTCTTGATGTATGGTAGTGTGGCTAGTCCTTTGGGTTGCGGCATGTCCTCGTTCCGTTGTATTTCCCTTAGGCATCTGTTGATGAAATTGTGCGGGTATCCGTTTTTGGCGAATACCTTGTATAGGTGTTCCTCTTCCTCTTTTTGCAGTTCTGGTGTGCTGCAGTGCGTTGTGGCCCTTTTAAACAGTGTCTTGATGCAACTTCTTTTGTGTGTATTGGGGTGGTTGCTTTTGTAGTTCAGGACTTGGTCTGTGTGTGTGGCTTTCCTGTATACCTTTGTGGTGAATTCTCCGTTCGGTGTTCTCTGTACCATCACGTCTAGGAATGGGAGTTGGTTGTCCTTTTCTTCCTCTCGAGTGAATCGAATTCCTGTGAGTGTGGCATTGATGATCCGGTATGTACAAAAACCAACGTAGTGTACAAAATCCCATGCAAGGACTGCACAAAACACTACATAGGACAAACAGGAAGACAGCTAACGGTCCACAGCCATGAACACCAACTAGCCACAAAACGACACGACCAGCTATCCTTAGTAGCCACACATGCAGATGACCAGCAACATGAATTCGACTGAGACAACACTACTATTATAGGACAAGCCAAACAGAGAACAGCCAGGGAATTCCTAGAGGCATGGCATACATCCACAGATTCAATCAATAAGCACATTGACCTGGACCCAATATACCGGCCACTACAGCGGACAGCTGGAACTGACAACCGGAAGCGGCAGAGACAAATCACTATAAATGCCAGAAGAAAGATCACAGATGCGCTTCACAGGAGGCTCCCAAGCACTTGAGGAAGTCACCTAGACAGGGGACGAAACATCTGCAACACAAATGCCCAGCTTGGCGAACAGAACCACAATAAACAGTTAAAGTTAGAACATTTGCAGGGCTACAGGGGTAGAGCAGAAGAGGGTGGGACAATTAATTTGCTTTTTCAGAGAACTGGCAGAGGTTCAAAAAGCAGAATGACCTCCTCCTTTGTTGCTACCATTCTACAATTCAACCAGAAGAACAACCACAAATTAGTAAGAACAGTGTATGTATATTTACAAAGTCTTTTCGAAAAGACAGAAATCAATTGTTGTAAACAATATTCAGATATTAGATGTAAAATGAAATTACTTTGTGCTCCATACATAATGATGAATTTTCAGAAAAGGTGAGCAGTAACATATTTTTCTTGTCACAGTTTTCCATCCTGTCTTTAAAAACTGGGTCTCCTTAAATTGGATTCTTGACAGGACGGGTTGGAATTCTAAACCTTCTTTATGGGCACAGCTAGTCCATCCCTGCTTTGCCATTTGGTAGAAGACATTGAGTTAACATGTTTACATTCAGTTACATTCACCGAACACCAACACATCCCTCACTGAATGGTGCATATGACTAAATTGAATCAGCCTTAAAGAACTCTGGGGTGAGTTAAGTTTTGGATCTTTTCTAGAAAACAAAATTGAAGCAAAACATTGTAACAACAATCAGCAGCTTTTTAGAATGTAGCCTGAAAACCAAACAGGTTTATGCTCTCTCCAACCCTGCATTGTTTGACTCTACCTTTCATGAGGGTATTGTAGGCCTGTCCCCAGGTGTTCCTGTGGTCACTGGTTAACACACCCAATGGCTCCTTATCTGTTTTCCACGACAGATTCCTGATTTGCTGCAGTTGCATGTGAATCTGATCCACAGTTAAAGGGGAGCCATCACTATTATAGACATCCAGGTGAAAGAACTGGAGAAAAAGTTTGCGTAAGTGAGAGAAGTGGTGACCATCAACAAAAACAGTGGAATGCAAACACTTGCATTGTTACAAAGCCTAGGAAAAACTAATAAACCTCACATAAATACACTGTAACACAAGCTGGGATAACCAGTAAACTCCACAAAATTACACTGTAATACAGGAACAACCCTTTGTTA
Source organism: Chiloscyllium punctatum (assembly GCF_047496795.1). Taxonomy (NCBI): domain Eukaryota; kingdom Metazoa; phylum Chordata; class Chondrichthyes; order Orectolobiformes; family Hemiscylliidae; genus Chiloscyllium; species Chiloscyllium punctatum. Next base: position 22,813,607 of record NC_092768.1, on the reverse strand, counting down.
TGATCCCAGCTGATGTTACTTCAAGTTAGAACCCAAACCAAAATCTGACTTGATCTATTGTTTCATTTAACATGGTGGTCTATCATCAAACACAAACATGCAATGCTACAGATTTGGTTTTAGAAATCAGAAGTTCATTATGCAGAAGAAATAAGATAAAATAGAATAAACCAAATTGTTTGCATATCACACAAGTTTGAAATATTTTGAAATAAAAATACAGTTCCATCTATCCCAATGCCATCACTTTGCAGTATTCAACACTAGAGGGAGTGTTCCCTCCTCCATTATATCTACAGGGGTTTTTTTTCACAAATCTCAGTCTTGATAGCCTCTTCCTTGATTATTGACACACACAAACTTGGACTTTCCCATCTTCAAATACTCCCTTCAGGGTTATAATCAAAAACTACTGTCCTGGAACTCAAAACCCTTACTAAATTTGATCAATTTCTTTACTGTTTATTTCTCCGACTGAAACTGCTCTAATATTTATCTCTAAAGACTTTTGTGAACTAAAACCAAAAGTTTTCAAATCAATGGGATTTTCTCCTCAGCAAAAACAAATTCTGACTGTTTAAAATCCAAAACAAGTTAATGCTTTTCAATGTTTATTCTGTCTGCTCACTAATCTCTCAAGCTAGAAATAAATTCCCATTATCAATCCAGAAAACACTGTTTCTCCGTCTTTGATAAAGTTTGTAAAAGAATTATGGCTCCAGAAATACTCAAAATTAATTATTAAACTCTCACAGACCAAAGCCCACATGGCACGTGTAGAAACCCAAACGTTATATTTAAATCATTTACCTCACATCACAACTGTTAGAATTACACTGTAGGAACAACAGGTAAGACCACTGGGTATCAGCAGTAAGAATCCTGTGGACAAAGAAGAATCCACCAAGGCCCAACAAATTACACTGCAATAGTCTCAGAAAATCCAATAAATCATCAGGATTACACTGCAATGCAGAATAACCAATAACTTACACAGAATTACACTGTATTAAATTGTGAGAATAATCAAAAAACCTCTAAGCAACATAGCAACACTGCCTTAGAACTATTAATAAGGCCCACGGACTTACAACGTATAATAGAGCCTCAAAATAACATAGGATCTGGGGACAAGAGTAGGTCATTTTGCACTTTGAGTTTGCTCCATTATTCAAAAAGATCATGAATGATCTGGGTATGCTTTCACCTTTCCTGTTTGCACCCTGAAACCCTTGGATATTGAAAATCTATCTAAATCAGGCTTGAATAAATTTAAAGACTAGGCCTTCACTAGTTACTGGGGAAGGGAACTGCACATAATGCTGACCCACAGAGCTGTAATAGTACTTGCCTTCTTTTATATGCTGGACTCCTTGCTCCAAAAAAACACATTCCATTTGCCTTCCTAATCACATGTTAACATTACATGCTAATGTCATGTGCTTCAAGCACCAGAACTCAAGATCTCTCTTTATCACCAAATTCTGCAACCTCTCTCCATTTAGTTTTGTACTGATTTTCTATTCTTCTCAACAAAGTGAACATATTCACATTTACTGATGTTTTACTTCACTTCATCTGCCAATTTTTTTGTCCACTTGTTCAATGTGTTTCCATCCCTTTGTAGACTTCCTGCCTCTTCTTGACAACCTATTTTGGTCATCAACAAATTTAACTCCATATATGTGATGCTCTTCTCCAAATCATTGTTATACATTGTAAATAATGAACAACTAGCATTGATCCTTGTGGCACTCGATTAACAGCCTACCATCCTGAAAAAGACCCATTTATCCCTTCTCTCTACTTTGTGTTAACTGATCAATTCTTTAATCAATGCTAACATGTTAACTTTACATACTAACTTATGCTACATGTTCTTATCTTTTGCAGTAACTTCTGTTGTGGCATTTAATCAAGTGCTTTTTGAAAATCTAAGTACACCATAATGACCAGCTAGCTCCTTTCTACTTGCTGTGGCAAGCATCATCAGAAAGATGCAAATAGATTAGTTAAATATGATTTTGTTTTCACAAAACCACGATTATTATGCCTGATCAAATTGTGACTTTCTAAGTTAGCAGATATAACCAGCTTAATTTTAGCTTCTAGCACCTTCCTGTGACAGATGCTGGGCTAACTGACAAAAACTTCAAGCTTTGTTTCCCTTCCTTCTTCAATAAATGTGTTCCATCTTTGATTTTTCATCCCTTGGAACCTTTCCAGATTCTAAGGAATTTTGGAAGTTTATAACGGAGCGCCTACTGTCTGGGCCACCATTTCTTTACTGACCTTAGGATTTGGCTATCCATTCCCAGCAACTTGTCAGCCATTAGCTCTAATAGTTTTTAGCACCTTTTCATTGGTGATGTTGGTTGGTTTAAATTCATTTTTAATTATCATTAGGAAGATTTTCAAGTCTTCTACCATAAGACAGATACAAAGTACCTATTCAAAGCCATGATTATTTATTTGCTTTTATCCTCAATTCTTCACACTAACTTCCCAGAAGACTAACATTAGCTTTTGATACTTTTTTTCTATTCAAATGCTTGCAGAAACTCTTACTATTGGTTTTCATATTACAAGTTAGCTTTCTCTCATACTTACTGCCTCTATCTTTTAAATCCATATTTGTTGATTCATAAAGTCTGCCTAATCTGACCTATTGCTCACCTTTGAAGATTTGGACAATGTTTCTTTAAAGTTAATGCTACCGTTGGGTTCCATATTTGGCCACAGTTGATGCATCTTTCTCAATGAGCTTTTTTTTCTCTTTGCGAGAAAAATCTTTGCTGAGCATTATTAAATACACCGTTAAGAGTCCAACACTGTAACTCAACTGTATCTTTTAACCAAATTTCCTCGTCCGTTTTAGATATCTATGTCTTAATGTTTTTATAATTACCTTTAATCAAGTTTAAAATATCAGTTGTAGATACACACTGCTCACTTTCAAATGGAACATGTAATTGATCATGCTTTGATTTCTGTCACCTCGAGGATTCTTTACCCCGTGAGGTTAATTATTAATCTTGGGGACAGTAAAGACTGCAGATGCTGGAAGTCAGAGTCGATAAAATGTGGAGCTGGGAAGGCACAGCTGGAAAGACAGTATCAGACGAGCAGGAAAGTTGAAGTTTTAGGTCGGACTCTTCATCAGGACCGGTTATTAATTATTAATCTTGTCTCGTCACACATTCCCAGGTCTGGGACAGCTTCTTTGTTGTTGGCACTGGATCATACTATTCTAAAATAATTCCAAAAACACACTATAAACAAGACTTTTTTTTCCTAAGATATTTCTCTTAAGAGCGCTTTAGGGAACATTTCCGGGACACCCGCACCAATCAACCACGGCCCAACATTTCAACTCCCCCTCCCACTCTGCCGAGGACATGGGGGTCCTGGGCCTCCTTCACCGCCACTCCCTCACCACCCGATGCCTGGGAGGTAGAACGCCTCATCTTTCACCTCGGAACACTTCAACCCCAGGGCATCAATGTGGACTTCAACAGCTTCCTCATTTCCCCTCCCCTCACCTTACCTCAGTTCCAGCCTTCCAGCTCAGCACCACCCTCATGACCTGTCCTACGAATCTCCCTTCTCACCTATCCGCTTCACCCTCCCCTCTGACCTATCACCTTAATCTCCACCCCCATCTTTTTGCTACCTTCTCCTCATCTCCACCCCCCATCCCATTTATCTCTCCACCCTGGAGGCTCCCTGAATCCATTCCTGATGCAGGGCTTTTGCCTGAAACGTCGATTTTCCTGCTCCTCGGATGCCGCCTGACCTGCTGTGCTTTTCCACCACCACTCTAATCTAGACTCTGGTTTCCAGCATCTGCAGTCCTCACTTTTGTCTGTGTCTCTGGAATGTCTATCAGACCGTACATATTTATTTAGATTTGTGCTCAGACTTCATCTATTTTGTTACAAATGATGCAAACATTCAGATACAGACTCCAACACCCACAATACTTTGCTTTTATTACAGTGTTCTGATATCACACTTAATTCCTCAAGAACCGAAAACAGATAACAATATTCTTGGATTAATATAGGGTTCTTGTACTAAATTTATACGTTTGCCTGTTTGTAACATGTTGCTTAACTTAGACATGTTTCTACTCGAATATATCTGTAACTATATTCTACCCTGAGATAATTTTATGAATTTGTAAACTCCTATAGCTGGCATTACTGAACACGTTCCTTTAATGAGCTGAAATCTCTCCCAGTTGAAGTTTTAGTCCAACAAGTTCAACTGAACAAGTTTACCTTGCTGAGGCAGGAAGGTTAAAAGATAGTAGACCATAGACAGTAGAGAGCTTGGGAAGAATTACTACCATTTAAAACGTAAAGCCCATTGATTCTGTTGTACTCAAAACATCTTCTGAGGGCCCTAAGATTTTTTGTTCCTCCTTAAAAAGGAGAAAGATATTTATAAAGCAACATTCCCAATCAAGTAGGTGCAAATTACTGCAGATGCTAGAACCTGCACTGAAAACAAAAATGCCGGGGGCGGGGAGGGGACGAGAGAGAGAGAGAGAGAGAGAGAGAGAGAGAGAGAGAGAGAGAACATGCTGCTCCTTGGTTGCTGCCTGAACTGCTGTGCTCTTCCAGCACCACTAATCCAGAATCTGGTTTCCAGCATCAGCAGTCATTGTTTTTACCACAATAACAGAGAATGTAAAAAACAAAGCTAAAAGAAAGGGAAGGAATGGGTTCACAATTTGAAGGCGTTAAAGTCAATACTGAGCCCAGAAGGTTGAAGATGACATGTTTCTCCTCAAGTTTTCACTATGATTCATTGGAGCATTGCAGCAAGCCGAGGACAGACAAGTGGGCAAGCGAGCAGGACGTTGTGTCAAATAACTTTAGGGCTTGAGTTCCCCCATGTCCTTACCCCAAACCACCACCTCCCCCCCCCCAGTACATCAGGTCTTGTTGTCACATAGTCTGCTATTACACACCACCCATTGTTACCCACTAACAGTCCCCATTAACAGTTATTCACCCTCCTAGCCAGATTGTTATCCATTCCTTTCTCTGTTCAATTGTTCTGTCTCTTGTGGGCTCTATCCTCATCTATTATTTCCTACTTAGCCCCTTCCCTGACCCTATCTTTTGCATATAAACCAATATTTTCCTTGCTATAATCAGTTCTGAAGAAGGGTCACCTGACCTGAAATATTTCTCTCCACATATGCTGCCAAACCTGCTGAGCTTTTCCAGCAAGTTCTGTTTTTGTTTCTGATTTATAGCTTCTGTAGTTCTTTTGGTTTTTATTGAGCTTTGCAGTGTTGTGTTAAAGTTGAATAGCTGATACTTATTCCACTCTCACATGGAGAATGGTCACTGAGATATCACGTTGGAGGATGAATGGGAGGAAGATAAATCCATTCACTAATGTAAGCGCTTTGTCATCGCTATACAACAAAAAAAGGAGACATGCATATTTATCATCCATTTTGTAAACTTCAGACATCTGAAAGCACTCAACAGTCAATTTTGAGGTGCAATAAAATTTGTAATTCTGTATAAGACAAGATGCACAAATGTCATTGTGGTTGTGGCAAAAGTTGTATGCTTTGAGTTGAGGGATAAATATTGTAAAAGAATGCACTTTAAACACTAATAAATAAGGCATTGGTGATAAGGATGGTTAGTTTCAGACAAGATTTGTATTACATTAGTATTTGTCTTGACATTCTTGGAATTTACCTGAAAATTGCGCACAACTGTGATATGAGTTGGTGGGCTCCTGGTGAAGCCATAGTTTATCAAAGTGTCATGTTTGGGTCCTGGGATGCGGCAAGATGACATGATTCTGGGGTACAGATCCATACAGAGGGGTTTGCCTCTTATATACTCAGTTTGAAGAGTTTTTCTAAAAACAAAAAGATGGAGTTCATAGAGACAGCAACAAATTGAAACAGCTTGCAATAACAATCCAATAAACATGATCTGTAAGACCATAATAAAAAGGAAAATGAATAGGCCAAGAAGTTCCAAAGACTCTCAACCCTGAAGGAAGAAATATCTCATCGTCTCAATCTTAAATCAGCATCCCCTTCATTCTGAGAATATCACTCTGGTCCTAGGCTCTCCCATGACAGAAAATATTCTCTCAGCATTTACCTTGTCAAGCCCCTCAAGAATTCTATATGTTTAAATGAAATAACTCTCATTCCTCTTAATTCCAATGAGTAGAGTCTCAACCTGTTTAACCTTTGCTCTGAAGACAATCTGTCCATTCTGCAATCATCCGAGTGAACCTGCTCTGAGCTGCCTCCAAAGTAGTGGGAAAAAGAATAATTTTTAAGAAAAAAATAGATGGACAGTAGACTCTCAGACTACCATCAGTCTCAGGGAATCCAACAAGTTTACATTGATCATTGTGACAAAAAGGTAAATCACCTGGGATTTGGATTTTAAAATAGAGACAGATAGACTCATAAATCATGCAGCATGGAAACAGGTCCTTTGGTTCAACCAGTCCATGTCAAACATAATCCTAAACTCTATTAGTCCAACCTGCCTGCTCCTGGCCCATATCCTTCCAAACCTTTCCTATTCATCTACTTATCCAAATGCCTTTAAACATCGTAACTGTATCCACATCCACCACTTCCTCAGGAAGTTCATTTCACATGGGAGCCATCCTCCATGTAAAACATTTGCTGCTCATGTCTTGTTTAAATCTCTCTCCCCTCACCTTAAAAATGTGTCCTCTAGTATTGAAATCCCCCATCCTAGGGAAAAGACAACTACCATTAATTCTATCTATACCTCTCATTATTTTATAAACTTCTATCAGGTCGCCTCTCAACCTCCTACACTCCAGGGAAAAATATCCCAGCCAATGCAGCCTTTCTTTATAACTCAAACCTTCCATATCTGGCAACTTCCTGGTGGATTTTGTCAAGTTTTGTGAAGATTTTTTGAATAAAAGGGTTAGAAAGTCATTTGAAACATTGACCAAAATACATAATGTTCAGGAAAGTAAGTCTCTTCAGTCATGTTCTTGCCCAGATGCCAATAGCATTAACAAATTAATGCTTAAACTGCTATGTTTACAAATGACCAGATACCATTAGTTTAGCTTTTGACTTCAGTTCAAAAAAATTCAGAAATTCAGGCCAGAAAGGAGAACAAATTTCACCCTTGCAGAAAGTCATGTTTTTCAGACCAGTTGTAGGGAACCAGTCACCCTAGCTGAGTAAAATAAAACAAAGAACTGTGTATTCTGAAGATAGAGTCATAGAATCATACAGCACAGAAACAAACCCTTTGGTCCAACTCGTCTGCACTGACTAGACATCCCAAGTTTATGTGGTCCCATTTTCCAGCATTTGGCCCATATCCCTCAAATCCTCCCTATTCACACGTTCATCCAGATGCTTGTTAAATGTTGTAATTGTACCCAGCTCCACCACCTCCTCTGGCAGCTTGTTCCATATGCTCACCATCCTCTGCATGAAAAAGTTATCACTCAGGTCCTTTTTAAATCTTTCCCCTCTCAGCTTAAATTTACAAAAACATTGCCAGGGTTGGAGGATTTGAGCTTTCAGGAAAGACTGACTAAGCTGGAGCTACTATCTCTGGAACGACAGAGGTTGAGGGGGGTTCTTGTAGAGGTTTACGAAATCATGAGGGACATGGATAGGGTAAATAGACAAGATCTTTTCCCTGGGATGGGGGAGTCCAGAACTGGATGACATAGATTTAGGGTGAGAGGGGAAAGATTTAAAAGGGATCTAAGGGGTAACTTTTTCTTGTAGAGTGTGGTGCATGTATGGAGTTGGCTTCCAGAGGAAGTAGTGCAGGCTGGTATAATTACAACATTTAAAAGGCACCTGGTTGGGTAAATGAATAGGAAGGGTTTAGAGGGATATGGGACAAATGCTGGCAAATGGGACTAGATTACTTTCGGATAGCTGGTTGGCATGGACAGCTTTATGACTTGATCACTCTATAGCCACATGAAGTGTTTTAATTTGTGAAATTTCTAAGCCAGGAGAGTTCATATACAAGTCACCAAGTGTTATAACCACAAAAACTGCACCTTTGGAATGTAAAAGGTTCATACAAACACACTGAAAGAAATTGTAAAATTGGCTCAACAGTTCAAGGAAAATAAGCAGGAAAACATGAGTTAAGTAAAACCTAAAGAGATTAAAAAAGGAGGGAAATTTCTATGGAAATGAGTATCTGTAAAAGGATGATGTTGGGAAACAGGTTGAAATTTTGTTTTGCTGTTTAAGATTTTTCTAACGTCCTGTGTACATATGTTTATAATTTTCATTTTTTCTTTTTATGTAATAAAAGAACATCTTATAAAGACCATCTGCATCATTGTATGAGTATTATTTCAATGAGTAACCACCACGTAACAAACTATAAAACTTAAATATATGATCGATTGAGCCAGGTTTCATTCAGGATCTGACTTGTCCAGCATTACCATCAGCTGCAATCAGAACCACATAGAGACCCATGTGAAGGGAACTTGTAGGAATACGATGGTACTAAATGTAGCTAAAATGCTGCCCAAGCTACGATTCAGGATCTGGACAGAGGCTTAAAATAATTGGCAAAGAACCAAGAAAGTTAATCCTTTTAATGCTGTGAACTGTGATGATCTGGAAAATGCTCCTGTAAGGATGATACAGGCGTTTTTAGTCATATCTCTGAAACAAGAACTTCTTAAATACTTGATTCAGGAAATAAATTCTCAAGTCATGGGGGAGTGGGTCAAATCAGATTGCTTCCTCAAAGCACCACCTTCTGTACACTATTACATGGATTGTACGCTTCATTGACTGAGCCAGCATTTACTGCCCATCTCTTGGTTGCCTTGAAGAAGAGGGTGGTGACTTGACTTCTTAAACCATTGCAGTCTACTTGGTGTAGGTAGACCAACAACACCATTCTAAAAGGAGTTTCTGAATTTCGATCCAGTGACTCTGAAAAGATGATAATATATTTCCAAGTTAAGAAGGAGGGGAACCTGCAGCTTATGGTGTTCTAATGTCTCTGCTACCCTTTCTTGATGGAAATGGTGATGAGTTAGAAGGTGTCCTGGTGAATTTCTGAAGTACATCTTGTAGCTAGTACACATTGAAGCTATTGAGCATTGGTGGTGAGGGAGTCAATTTCTGTGGATGGGTGGCAATCAAGCAGGCTGCCTTGTCCTGGATGGTGTCAAGCCTCTTGAGTATTGTTGAAGCTGCAATTAACCAGGCAAGTGGGGAATATTCCATCACACTCCTAAACATGTGCCTCATAGACAGAGAATAGGAAGTTAGGAGTAGGATGCGCTGTAAGAGTTCTAACCTCTGATCTAGCTCTCATAGCCATCGTATTTATATGGCTAGGCCAGTTCAGTTTCCAATCAATGTTGCTAGTTGAGTATTCAGCATTCAGATGCTAACATCATTAAAGGTCAAGTGGTTATGTTGGAGATGGTCATTTCTTTGCACTTGAGTGGCAGAAATGTTACTCGCCGCTTGTCAGCCTGAACATGGCTATTGTTCAGATTTTGCTGCAGTTGCATATCAACTCTTCCAGTATCTGAGGAATTGTGGATGGTGCTGAATGTTGTGCAATTGTCAGCTAACATCTCCACCTCTAACCTTGTGACCAAAGGAATGGCTTAATGAAGCAACTGAAGATGGTTGTGCCAGGGACACTATCCTGAGGAACGTCTGCAAAGATGTCATTTGAGCTGAGCAGTGATCAAAGAAGAACAACCACAACCACTTTCCTTTGTGTCAGGTACACACTTTTGCTGTTATGCCAGTTTTTTGTTTGCCTTCACCATAGTCAAAGTGTCCTTCTCAAAATCACAACCGATGTGATGCAATGTTATTCCAATGGAGTATAATCATCTGTGCAGTTTGACTGAACTAATCACTTGGCTCACTGTGTAAGAAATATTTTCCTTTTCTCCTTTTGGTTCTTTTACCAACTGTGTCCTTTGATCACTGATCTCTTGACAATGGAAATAGTTGTTGCTTATTTACATCATGAAAATATCTCTTAACTTTGCCTTTCGGAATCTCAGTTGTGATAGGTTTTGCACAATAGATCCTTTTTGTTTAAAATGCGTGTTTGACTTAGCCGCCTACATTCCCATTTGGAGTTATTACCAAATTAGTCTTTTATCAGTAAACACATAGAGAGTCAGATGGATAAAAGCAGAATGCGTGGCCTGAAAGGACGGGCGAAGCAAATGCCATCAGGGTTTTCAAAACACTATTGGTTTGCACATTTCACAATGTGAAAAGGGAAAAATTGATATAGCTAGGAGGAAAGAATAGGGGACAGAGACAAATTAGACAGTTCCTTCAAATATCCAGAACAGACCTGACAGGATGAGCACTCTGTATCTGCGCTGCATCATTTAATATTTCTAGGAAATCAATTGGTCAGGACCGAGTGCTCCTCACACAGTGCCTGACAATCCCACAATTCTTTCCTGAATTAAAATGATGAGTGGCTGTTATATAAATATGTTACACTGTACATTGATCAGACATTTAATACATCACATTTTCCAGGAATCGCATATGAATTGATATCCATTGGCTTTTGGGAAACTCCAATGGAACCAGTTGGAAGAACTTGCCTGTCAACCTCAGACTTGAAGTCGAGCACTCCAGCAATTAGTTTAGCTGCAAACCTGAAGGAAGAAAGGAATTGCAGTAAGAAGAGGAAGTATTACAAAGTGGCTAAGTTACTCTGACATCAGACCAGGAAGGATTCAGAATTGCAACCCAAATACAACAAAGGAACATTCAATTATCAACTTGTACACCTAAATATATCAACAAATGCAGAAGGTGAATTAGTAGCAAGGCTTCACAGAATATTTTCTTTATACATCGATAATATAATGAGTTACAATAAGCGATAATAAGCAGTTTAATTGTAATTGTAAGGGAGTGAGATTAAATTGTACCAAAGAAGCTGAAGTTTGGAAAATTATTGTTATTCTGGTCTGGGATCTTGGTTGTCATTTTACCATGAAAACAAGAACAAATTAACATTGTCTACAAGCATCGACTATTATGTCAACAGAATGGTAGGTTCATCTTTTTGAGCTGAGAGGAGGAGATTCCTTCATGAGGTGGTCCTGAATTTTGGGAATTCACTGATTTAGAAGACTGTGGATACCCAGTCTTTGATCAAATTCAAGACTAAATCTAAAAACCAAAGAACTGCGGATGCTGGAAATTAGTAACAAGAACAAAAATAGCTGGAAAAACCCAACAGGTCTGGCAGCATCTGTGAACAGGAAGCTCAATTAACATTTCGAGTCCAGTGATCCTTGCTCAGAACTGATTGTAGATGGGAAAAGGTTAGTTTATATGCTAAAAAAGGGGTGGAGCAAAGGGGAAGGGATAAATGATAGGTGAAGATGCAGCCTAGAGAGGAACAAAAACAGTTGGACAGACAAGGGAATGGTTAAAAGTCAGCCTGGGAGAATGAATAGCTGCTAAGGGAGATCATAAGTTGTTTGTGATAGCAGCCCGTATGATTAGAATGCCTAGTGTGTGGGTGCTAGGGTAAGGACATGGCAGAAGGTACTCCAGCGCTAAAATTGTTCAACTTGATATTGAGTCCAGAGGGCTGCAGGATTCTCCAGTGGAAAGTGAAGTGTTATTCTTCCAGCTTGTGTTGAGCTTTGCAGGAGCACTGCAGCAAGCCTGAGACAGAGATGTTGGCCAGGGAACACGGCGGTGTGTTGAAATGGCAGGCAATCAGAAATTCAGGGTCATTTTTGCAAACAGCATGGAGGTGTTTCAGTCATCCAATCTCTACTTTTTCATCTCAATGCAGAGGAGACCATATTGTGAGAGGGAAATAAGACATTGAGTGAAGAGTCAAGAGTGGGGTGCTGGAAAAGCACAGCAGGTCAAGCAGCATCAGGAATTTGATGAAGGATTCTTGCCCGAAACATTGATTCTCCTGCTCCTCGGATGCTGTCTGACCTGCTGTGCTTTTCCAGCACCCCACTCTCGACTCTGATTTCCAGCATCTGCAGTCCTCATTTCCTCCTACATTGAGTGAAGTGCAGGTAAATCGCTGCTTCACCTGGAAGGTGTGTCTGGGGCCTTGGATAGTGAGGAGGGAGAACGTAAACGAGCAGGAGGGCTTTTGCCCAAAACATCGATTTTACTGCTCCTCGGATGCTGCATGAACTGCTGTGCTCTTCCAGCATCTCTAATCCAGAATCTGGTTTCCAGCATCTGCAGTCATTGTTTTTACCTAGGTGTCACACCTTGTATGGGAAGGTGCTGTGAGGGTGTGGGGAGATGTCGAGAGTGGTGGAGGAGTGGACCAGGATATCGCGAGAGGGAACAATCCCTGTGGGAATCTGACAAAGCGGAGGACGGTAGTAGCATTCTACCGGAGGTGGTGGAAACGGTAGCAAATGTTCTAAATAAACAGCTGAGGGCCCTGTCAATCACGGTGGTGAGGAATCCTCTGTTGAGGAAGAGGGTGGCCATTTTGGAGGCCCCCCCCCCTTGTTGAAGTTGGTACCATCAGATCGGATGCAACAGAGATGGAGGAACTGAGAGATGGATTACAGGAAGCAAGGTGCAAGGATGTACAGTCAAGGTAACTGTGGGAGTTGGTGGGTTTGTAGTTAGTGGTGGGCAGAAATATCTTAGTTTTTATTCAGGCATTCAGAAACATAAGAATGCTTACACTCGTTTGAAACCTTCCCTCCCTCATCTTCCCTCTGACTCCATCCCCTCTCCCAACACACCTCCTGTTGTGTATTTATATCCCTCTGACCTACCACTCCCTGATGCTGAATGTTCTATCCTCAGCAAAGATATCTGTTTAATTCTTATGCACTCCCACCTTAATGAATTTCAGACACAACATGACATTGAACTCTTCTTCCATCGCCGTTTCCTCCATGCCCATTTCTTTGGACAAGAGTCCTCTCCCTCTCCCATAGATCCCTTCACCCGCTTTCAATACCATCCCTCCACCGAGACCCCTCCCTCTGGCCTCTTACCTACTCTCAGCCTGAACATTGAGAACTGGTAACATGACACTGGTCACCTCAATATCTCTTACCCCCTGACCCATTCCAATCTCTTTCCCTCTGAACTGATTGCACTGCGTGATCTCAGATCCAACCCTGACTTTGTAATCAAGCCTGTCAATAGATCTGTACTGGGGTTTCAACTTTTCAACCACATTTATTCCTAATTTGGATGAAGTGAAGAGAGTTGTATGACTGAATGTGCAGGCAACGCTAAGTCAGGAGGGACAGTATATTGTGCAAATGGAAGGCTCTTATGGCACAGTGGTAATGCCTCATCTCTGAGCCAGTAGGCCTGAGTTCAAGACCGATCCACTGACATAAAATTAAAATACCTAGATGGTGCAAGTGGAGCAGCAAGTTGGAGTGATTTGAAAGCTGTGGTGTTTAAAGGAGGTTTAATGTGAGCAGTTGAAATGTCATCCACTTGGCACTCAAAAAAATGACCAAGTGATGAGACAGATATTTGGGAAGTCAAAGGAACAAATAAGGAAGCATCAACAAACAGGTTCAAAAAAAATGTTCAATGCTAATAATGTTGACCTTTGTCTCAACAAAGTGGGATGGATGAGGCTGCCAGGTAATGAGCTGCAAATGAAAGATGGGGCAACAGCCATGGTTTCGGTGGTGCCTTTTCCTACCTGAGCTGTCCTTTCCAATCATTGTAGTTCTGTTTGGGCAGCACTACAGCGGGATTCGAGTGAACCGCCAGCGGAAGTCGACACTCAAGATAAGCATTCTGGAGCCACCAGTCCGTGAGCTGAAATGGAAGAAAAGGAAATGATGGCAGAGATGACAAGAAAGGATACAGGCAAGAAATAAAAGACTGTGATATCCCAGTGTGAAGTGTGAAATGTTTGAACTATTAAGAAAGGGCCACACAAAAATAACTGTATTCAGGAAGGACTAAATGAGTGGTGCTAGACATGAGCACTGACGCTGTATTATAATTGAAAGAGGCAATTATTAATGTCAATCTTAACTTGTGTTAACAGGATTGATAATGATCTCTAAATAGGGTCATTAGCCAGGCATCGCTGGTGAACACTCACATTGCAGGCTTCACCATGTTAAAGGAACTCACCCTTTTCAGATGGGATGCCATTCCTATATACAAGGTTGAGCCCTGGGTTGTCATTTAGAGAGCGGAAACAATTGGAACATTCTCCCATCATTTCCAAAGGCCACCCATGACTATCTGGGTGAGTTTGTAGTTATTCCAATGAAGACCTTGAGGAACAGCAGGGCTCCTCCAGGGCCTCAAGAATCTGGGACATAGCCATCCTGGGACTCCTTCCAACCACCCAATGATTGCAAGATCTATGAACAGCCATTAGTGCATTTAAATGGATGACATTTACGTATTAGATCCACTGGGATGACCACTCAGTGCTACTGCGAGTGGATGGATGTTCCGTGGGAGTCCATTCAGTTATAGGTCCCTCCTAGTGCCACACATACAAGACCATATTTACATGCACGTGAAAAGATGTTTTTGATTTGTGCATAGAGTCAAACTCCAATGTTTTTGTTTCCTTGATATGCTAGAGTACAGAACTGAACTGCATTTGTGATTATGTATATTATTAATGATACTTTTTTATGAACAAAGTATATTTTTCAAATTTAAAAACATCTAATTTCAACATGTCTCCCTTCCCCTGCCCACTTTCATTTTGAGTAGGAATGCTGCAAGGAATTGTAGGTAACTCCATAGTGTTTACTCTGGCAATCAGATCACTTACCCAGTTTTCAGTCCTTCTTGATCGCCTTTCCAGCCTGTCCTGTAGTTTTGATCCAATACTATAGGGTCTACTGAACTCTCTCACTATCTCCCTTGTCTGTTCCAGCTCTTCTGGGGTCACGAGAGGCTGCAGTGCGAGGAGGTAGCGTTCCAGTGTGTGTTTCAACGGAGGAACTGGCAGCTGAGGCAATGGACAGTAGGTTGAGAAAGGCCTTCCTGGAGGACACCAGACACCTGGTGACTTGACGAAGAATGTAGGTCGCCATACTCTGACCGTCTAGGTAAAAGATAGGAAAATGAAGATACTCAGGACATGAACAGGGGCCAAATACTTTCTCTTCAATAACATGTCCTTGCATAGAATTCTACAAGGGCAGTTTCAGCAAAGGAAGCAGTAACCATTTAGGATGAAACATTTACTGAATGTGAATGAAGACAGTCATGTCACTGTAGAAAGCTGTGGGTCTTTTATCTAACTATTAGTTTAATGAGTGTATGTTAATAAGTCACCCTTGTTCCAAATGACCTGCAAAAAACAAACAGAGTGATGAAAGGGTGATTGTATTACTCTAATCTTTTATTGGTTAGTAAATGTGATTATAATCTAAAGCCTTTCCAAAAACACAAATTATACACTAATGTTTATTCTCAAAGATAACACCTCATTGTATTCTAAACTAGATTGGTATTATCACAGTAGCAAGCAGCAAACCAGGGTGAAGACATTATCTCCTTGGGCACCTTTCATCACAGATAAATGTTTAAAAACAATTCTCTCTGTTTCTCAGGTCTCTCTGGCCAGATACTTGCTGCCTTCAACTGATCACAAGGAGGTTCACATGAATAGGCCAGGAATTAACCCAGATAACCATGTCTACTCAATGCTTCTTGACACAAAGCCCTGTAAAAAGAATTGACCTTGAACAAGTGTTGCAGACTGGCAGGTTCAGGACTACACGCTGAGGGAAGCACTAAAACTTGGGACAGCTGCTGCCAAGGCTGAGTGGGGAAACACTACTGTCTAAGTTCTTTCTGCCAAAATATAACTAAGGTCTGCTAGGTTTTGAGACAGTGGCTCAGTGGTTATCACTGCTGCCTCATAGTGCCAGGGACCCAGGTTCGATTCCAGTCTCGAGTGACTGTCTGTGTGGAGTTTGCACGACGTCCCATTGTCTGCTTGGGTTTCCTCCTAAATTTCAAAAAATGTGCCATACTAAATTGCCCATAGTGCGAGGAGCATAAGTCAGGGGGAAATATCGGGAAGTGTGTCTGGGTGGGTTACTCTTTGGAGGGTCGGTGTGGACTTCTTGGGCTGAAGGGCCTGTTCCCACGCTGTAGGGAATCGAATAGCCTTCATGGGAATGTAACTAATTTCTTTTCATGCTTAGAAAATGCCTTTTTCATTGCAACTAGATTGAAATTCTAATAAGGGATGTCAAAATTCCACTTTAAAATGTTTCTCCTTTAAAATCTGTATTAAACTGTTTTGTACTTGTATTCTTATTGATAATGAAAAGCATATTTTTGAACTGTAAAAAATCTTGACGCCAAATCCGGAGACAGCAGATATCAAGAAACAATATGCTTTTGCAAAGTACTTCAGAGAAACACCAACGATAAAAGATTGGACACTGACTCCATTAAGTATGAAGCAGGAATTACTGCTACCTGGAGGAAGGGATTGGAGAGATGTGCTTGTTACTGCTAAGTCAAAACAAACTTGTATGTGTAAGCATCTCTAACATAGTAGAACATTCAAGCTAATTCATCAAAGTGCTAACAAACAGAATATGACATTAAGCAATGTAAGGAGATATTATACTGAGTGACAAAAGCATGATCTAAGAATTCATTTTTAAGGATCTGAAAGAGAGAAATGGGTTACAGAGGTAGACAGTAGTTGAAGGCATGACCAATGAGGAAACAGCTCATGTGGTGATATCCAAACTACTGAAAGATTTTCCTTGCAAGAACACATTTACTTGTGGATGCATAACAAAGACTAGGAAACACTAGGTTAGCTGCTCATTTTCCCAGATGATTTTCTCATTTGGTTCTTCCATTCCTACATTTTTCTAGGTCCAATACATTTTTACTTCAGTCTGCTAATGCCCTGGTGACAAAAGCAAGAACTGTGTGTCTCCAAGTCAGAAGGTTTGGATTCATGTTCCACTCAAATGGCATGAACACACCAATACAGTGGGAGGGAAGAGTGCAATAAGTCTTTTTTTAAGATAAGAAATTGCATCAAAAGCCCTGCCTGCTCTCTCAAGGAAATGTAAAAGATCCTGTGGCATAATTCTAAAGAAGGATTGAGGAGTTATTCCAAATTACCTGGACCAACAAGATGAACTTGCCTTACTGAAAGAGAGTCAATCAGCTGATCATTATCACACTGGATTAGTATGCCACCTATTTTGCACACACTCAGAAATTTCCAGTTAATAATGTGATCATTGCAGCCTAACACTTCGGAACATCACAAAGTCAGTGAAAGGTGCCATTTGAATGCTTCTTCCTCTGCCAGTGAGTAACCCAAGCTAAACTCTGCACATTACTAGAAATGCTTCTTTTAAAAGAAAATGGTGCCATGGTGTCAACATTTACAATTAGAACCACTTAAACATGAGTATCTCTTACTGCCACAGGTCACCACATTTCCTTTTTCAGAAGAAGTGGGTGATGGCATGTGTGGTGAATCCGCTGTCATTTTAGAGACTAGGCCTATCGGTTTGCTCTTACGAGTCAGCAACCCCGAATCATCAGGATACAAGTTCTGGCACGGTTCCTGATCTGGCTGCGAACCCAAGAGCATGACAAGCAGCAATAACATTCCCGGGCAAAAGCTGCCTGATCTGCTGTGCTTTTCCAGCATCACTCTAATCCAGACTCTGGTTTGCAGCATCTGTAGTCCTTGTTTTTACCTAGCAATAACATTCCTCCTCCTGAGAAGATAAGCAGAAGTAAACTGGAATGACTGTCTCCTTCTGCTGAAAGTCCAATGGGCTCTTGATCAGACACGCCACTGGGCTGAGGAGTGGCAGATGGAGTTTAATTTAAATGAATGTGAGGTGCTGCATTTTGGAAAAACAAATCAAAGCAGGCCTTATATACTTAATGGTAAGGTCCAAGGGAGTGTTGCTCAGCAAAGAGACCTTGGAATGCAGGTTCATAGCTCCTTGAAAGTAGAGTCGCAGGTAGATAGGATAGTGAAGAAGGCGTTTAGTATGCTTTCCTTTATTGGTCAGAGCATTGTGTATAGATGTTGGGAGGTCATGTTGCAGGACATTGGTTAGGCCACTTTTGAAATATTGCATGCAATTCTGGCCTCCTTCCTATCAGAAGGATGTTGTGAAACTTGAAGGGATCGGAAAAAATTTACAAGGATGTTGCCAGGGTTGGAGGATTTGAATTATAGGGAGAGGCTGAATAGGCTGGGGCTGTTTTCCCTGGAGAGTTGGAGGTTGAGAGGTGACCTTGTAGAGGTGAAATAGGCAAGGTCTTTTTCCTGGGGTGGGGGAAGTCCAGAATGAGAGGGCACAGGTTTAAGGTGAGAGGGGAAATACATAAAAGGAACCTAAGGGGCAACCTTTTCACACAGAGGGTGGTGCATGTATGAAATGAGCTGCCAGAGGAAGTGGTGGAGACTGATACAATTACTGCATTTAAAAGGCATCTAGATGGTACATGAATAGGAAAGGGTTTAGAGGGATATGGTCCTAGCGTTTGCAAATGGAACTAGATTAGGTTAGGATATCTCGTCCGCGTGGACAAATTGGACTGAAGGGTCTGTTTCCGTGCTGCACATTTCTTTTATTACACCAGACTGATCTGGATTGATATCCTCTTTAACTCAGACATTAAGTTTCAAACCAAATCCCATTTATTCATGAAATGGAGGTGCCAGTTTTGGACTGGATTGGACAAGGTCAAAAATCACATGACACCAGATTATAGTCTAATGGGTTTATTTGAAAACACAAGCTTTCGGAGTGCTGCTTCTTCATCAGGTGTTAAAGATTTATCCTTCACCTACCTAAGCTTCAGTCCAGGAAAATTTCAATTTTAAAATTTTCATTTTTTAAAATACCTCTCTGGCCTCAAATGCCCTGCCTCCATCATCTCCCCTGATTCTCTTCACCCCACTCTCCTCAGACCCTGGATTCTCCAGCACCCGTGATGTTAATCGCTCATCCAGTCCAATGCTGCCTCTGTACTTATCCTGGGCACCAAGCACTGGAATTCTTCACTCAACTTCTTTTCAAGACATGCAGCATCTCTTTTTTAAGCAAGTATTTTCTTACCCATACTAATATCAATTTATACGGCTCAGAGCAAATTGTGTCTGAGAACACCCCTATGAAGTAGCATGGCTGCTTTATATAAATGCAAGTTGTGGTCTGTTTGAATGAAATAAATAACCAGGTCACTGTCTAGGTTATTCCCACACTTTCAATCAAGATGGGAGATTGGTGGTTACCCTACTTCAATTTGCACAGATTACATTTAAAATGACTTTCACCAAAACACAAAGCTGCCAAGCTTAATTCTCAGGCTAGGTTCTGAATGACAAAAAAAAACTAATATCTGCGCCCTTTAGTTTCATGCCGATAAACTGCAGGTCAAAGCCAACAGGCCATTTTATGCAGTGACATGCAGGCAACACCTTGGAGGCGTGATCTCGCTGGGCAGGAAATGAAACACAAATTAACTGATGTCAGCAGTTTGACACACACACAAAAAAAAACAAAAATAAGTGTCCACACCTCTACCTTAAGACAGTATTTGGAACGCGGAGTAATACCACCCCCCTCTAACATACTTCACTGACTTCACAGTGTTTCGAGATCTTCCGAAAAGTGGCGGGTTAGAAATACAATTCTTCCTTTCCCCTTTTAATTTAATTTTAAAGCCTATTTCTGCATGTACGGGCAGATTAGGTGAGGGCTTACTAATAATATGCAGCAACAAACACGGACTGCAATAGCTCTTTCGCGCTAGAAGGATGGGGATGGGGATTGGGGGGGGGGGTGCTGCAAGTTATACTGGAGCTCAACAACAGGGCAGGACAGAGTGACATTCAGCACGTGTGCAGTGCTCGCTGCTTGGTGCGATTTCAAGCATGCAATAAACATCTACCAGCTATTACTGTACATGATAAACAAGCTATGGTTACAATGTATAAATCGTCACTTCCTCCTGTGTCTTCTTTTTCCCGAATAAATCCGATTTGTTTTGCTACAATGTAACAGGTCATGAACGAATGATACTGGCGATTGGAAACTTACCAAGAGGCGCGTCGATGCCGTCAGCATCATGGAGAACCTTTGCTGAGAAACATTGACTCCAATGTAGGAGCTCGCCTGAGTTTTAAAAAAGGGAATTTTAAAAAATGCTCGGTTCGAGCTGTTCCAGCAGCTGTCAGGGCGTAAGGAAATGGCAAGAGTTTAGAGTTCACCAGAGCTCGCCTTACTTCCGTCTGCTTCCCGTCTCTTTCTACAGTCAAACTGAAAAGGATACGATCGAAACGTGCAGGGGTATCATCAGGTTATGGTGGCGTTTGAACATCTTCGTGTATTGATAATTATGAGAGAAAGCAGCTCGGAATGTCATTTATAAATAATCACATTGTTACAGGGAGAAATTGTTTTGAAACAACCCAAAACGATTGGGGTGTTTAAAACGGTGCAGCGTGGTGTTTTAAATCCCGTTGTCATTTTGGTTTTGCTTGCAATATATTAGGTCCCGGTAAAAAAGCGATTTAGTTATGTTGATAACATCCAATCATTAGTATATGGTGTAAAGGAAGGTTTTCCCTCGCTGTTGGAATGGTACAGTCTGGCATGCGAGGCGCTCTTAATATCAAATGTCAACAAAACACAACGTGACCAAGGTCAGGCTAAGGGAATTTTCTTTAGCAAAACATACATTACAAAGAGACTTGGCGCAAGTGGAGAGGCGGCTGTTTGTTTACAGTATAACAAAGAAAAAAAAATGAAACACTAGAAATGGAGGGACACTGGCAGGAAGCGAGTGGAACCTTAATACATCTACGCGAAATATCTCTTGGAGGACCAGTGTTATCCCCAAGATATTAACCAGTCCTCAGCTGGGAGTGATTAGAGTGAGGAGGGGAATGGAGCTTTTCATCTGGTTGATAATGTTGACGCGAATGCTCCTATTGAAGTTCAGCATCTGTGTTCAAATTGTTTATTTTATTTACAAAATGTAATAGTGTACTCCCTTTTGATAAGGCATTTGAGACACAGCTGCCTTACACAGAGATCGAGGTGATCCTAAAATCAATAAATCAGATTGAAGCTCTGGCTCTGTCTCATTCAGCCAGGAACGGTAGGGGCAAGGAAAGAATGAGGGCGAGGCTTCACACATGTTTCTATCCACTCTGATCGAGAACTCAGCCAAGTGGATAATCTATCCTGGTCTCTTCCCGAGGTCCTCTCGTTTTACAAATGTCAGTCTTCAGCCAAATCGATTCACTCCATGCAACATCTAGAAAGAGCTGAAGACTCTGGATACAGCATGAGCTACTGAGGATAGCAGCAGTCCTGAAGAATTGTGCTGGTAAATTACTGCATCATTAGAGGGGCTGATCCCATATGGGTACAAAACTGGAACAATGTGAACAATTATTCAAGTCCTGTATTGTCCACAGAAAATTCAGTCTGGCCAAATACATAGGAAATAGAAACAGGGAAAGGAACAGGAGGAGTATGTCAATCAGCCTTTCAAACCTTTGAATCAGTCATTCAAAAACTAATCATCCAGCTCAGTATCCTGTTCCTGCTTTCTCCCCATGTCCTTTGATCCTTTTAGCTCAAAGAACAATATCTGACTCCTTTTTTAGAAACATTCAGCGTTTCAGTCTCAATCACTTTCTGTGGCAGAGAATTCCACAAGCTTGCCACCCTCTGGGTGAAGAAATACCTCCTCATCTCAGTCCTGAATGGCCTTCCTCATATCCTTAAGCTGTGACCCCTGATCCTGGACTCCCTGGTCATGAGGAGCACTTTGCCTGCATTTACCCGTTTAGTCCTGTAGATTTTTATAGTTTTTCATGAACCCCCCCCCCCCCCCCCCCCATTCTATATTTCCATGACCATAGACCTAACCAATCCAGTTTCTCTTTGGAAGTCAGTCCTACCATCTCAGGAACCTGTCTGCTGTGACAGGACTTGCTTTGCCATTGTCATTTCTGGTGCCTAGGCCAATGTTGGATGAGCAGGTGAGGTTTAATTTCTTCATTTAAGTTTTATAGCTGGATTTGGTATCACTCGATGGCATGGCAAATCATTTCAGTGAGCAGGTAACAGTTAACTGGGAGAAAGCAAGGACTGCAGATGCTGGAGATCAGAGTCAAGAGTGTGGTGCTGGAAAAGCACAGCTGTTCAGGTAGCATCCGAGGAACAGGAGAATTGTCATTTTGAGCGTAAGCTCTCCGTTAGAAATGGGGCTTGTGGGCCAAGGGAAATGAGAGATAAATGGGAGGGGAAATAGCTGAGAATGCAATAGGTAGATGAAGGTGGGGTGAAGGTCATAGGTCGGAGAGGAGGGTGGAGCCGAAAGGCGAGAAGGAAGATGGACAGGTAGGATGGGTCAAAAGGGCGATGCCGAGTTCGAAAGTTGGATCTGGGAGAAAGTGGGGGGAGGAGAAATGAGGAAACTAGTGAAATCCACATTGATGCCGTGTGGTTGAGTGGTCCCGAGGTGGAAGATGAGGCATTTTTCCTCCAGGCAGCAGGTGATAAGGGTTTGGTAAGGAGGAGGCCCAGGGCCTGCATGTCTGTGGGAGGGGGAGTTAAAGTGTTCAACCACAGGGCAGTGAAGTTGTTTCATCCATGTGTCCTGGAGATGTTCCACAATGAGGCGTCCTGTCTCCCCAGTGCAGAGGAGACCACATCGGGAGCAATAGATACAGTAAATGACGTGTACAGGTAGATGTCTATCAGATGTGGAAAGCGGGGCCTTGGACAGAGGTAAAGGGGGTGGTGTGGGCGCAGGTTTTGCAATTTGCAATGTTGTGGCAGGGGAAGGTGCCAGGAGGGTAGGATGGGTTAGTGGGGGTGGCATGGATCTGACGAGAGTTGCGGAGGGAATGGTCTTTACAGAACCTGGGGAGGGGTGGGGAGAGAAATATATCCTCGGTGCTGGGGTCTGCTTGTAGATGGTGGAAATGGCAGAGAATGACGTGATGTGTCGGAGGTTGGTGGGGTGGAAGGTGAGGACTAGGGGCGTTCTGTCCTTGTTGCGATTGGAGGGGTGAGGTACAAGAGCAAAGGTGCAGGAAGTGGACGTGATGCGCTGGAGGGCATCATCGACCAAATGGGAGGGGAAATTGCGGTCTTTGAAGAAGGACGCTATCTGGTATGTTCTGTGGCGGAATTGGTCCTCCTGGGAGCAGATGCGGCAAAGGCTGAGGACTTGGGAATAAGGGATAGTTTTTACAGGAGGCAGGGTGGGAGGACGCGTAGTCCAGGTAGCTGTGGGAGTCGGTGGGTTTGTGGTAGATGTCTGTGTTGAGTCGGTCACCGTTAATGGACCACATTTATGTTAATGGAGATTCATGTAGAGCAGACCAGATGAGAACTGTAGATTTCCTCTTCTAAAGGGCATTAAGGGGGCTGGAATGTTTTTACACAATTGACAGTGGGTATGTAGTCAAAATTGGTGGACAGCTGGTTTGTCATGGAGCATGCAACTAACAGCTGGGGTTCAATATGAAAGATTCTCCTTCTCAATCTCTCCCTTTGCCTGTGGTTTAACTATCACCAATCTGTAATGAGAGTGTGGCTGAATGCTCTAATAGGGCTATGGTGGCTTAAAATTATTAATATTCTAAGTTTTAACTCCAAACTTGTATTACAGTCAAATTGCATCATTTGACATGCTGGGATTCAAAACCACATTCCTGGAAAGTTAGCCTGGGGAAGTGACTAAAAGCATTACTGCTGTCCCAAACCCTCCACCTAATTGGGATCAGCAATAACACAAAGGAAGGTGGTTGTTTTTGGAGGAGTCAGATATGGCACAAAAAAAACTAGTTGTTTTTGGAGGTCAGTCAATTCAGTCCCAGGACATAACTGCATTAACTACTCAAGATAAATATTTTCCTAATTTTCCTGTTCAAAGCCCCAATCACACACCTCTGGACCTTGAGCTCAGGCCTTCCAGTTCCATGGTCAGGACACCACCACGCTGCCACAAGAGCCACATGTTGCTCAGGATCTATATTTTTCAATCAACCTGCTCAAAGATGTTATTATACAACTCAGAAGGATGGGATTTGAGGCTACACCTCCTGGTTCAGTGCTAGGGTTAGGTAAGGGTACTCTGGAGAATTTCTCAGGTTACTGGGGAGAAGGATATGGAAGGTACAGAATGTGACAAAATAGGTGGTGACATCTTGAAAATTGTCTAGATTACAGAGGAGGAGGTGCTGGATGTCTTGAAATGCATAAAGGTGGATAAATCCCCAAGACCTGACCAGGTGTACCCGAGAATTCTGTGGGCAGCTACGGAAGTGATTGCTGGGCCCCTTGCTGAGATATTTGTAACATCGATAGGTGAGGTGCCAGAGGTTGGCTAACGTGGTGCCATTATTTAATGAGGGTGGTAGGAAAAAGCCAGGGAAGTAAAGACAGTTGAGCCTGATATTGGTGGTGGGCATGTTGTTGGAGGGAATTCTGAGACACAGGATTTACCTGTGTTTGGAAAGGCAAGGACTGATTAGGGATGAAGGGCTTTTGCCTAAAACATCGATTTTCCTGCTCCTCAGATGCTGCCTGACCTGCTGTGCTTTTCCAGCACCACTCTAATCTTGACTCTGATCTCCAGCATCTGCAGTCCTCACCTTCGCCCATCTGATTAGGGATAGTCAACATGGTGTGTGGGAAATCATGTCTCACTAACTTGATTGAGTTTTTTTGAAGAAGTAACAAAGAGGATACATGAGATATGCAGGAGCCAGTGTTGGACTGGGGTGGGCAAAGCTAAACATCACGCAACTCCATGTCATACTTCAACAGGTTTATTTGGAAGCACTAGGTTCGGAACACTACTCCTTTATCAGGCCATTGTGGAGTATAAGATCATACAACACAAAATTTATAGCAAAAGGTTACAGTGTCAGACCTGGATTGTTAAGTCTTTCATATATTCAACCAACCTGGATTGTTAAGTCTTTCATCTTTTGGAATGCAGGTTTTGGTTCTTTAATATGTAAATCACTGAACTCTTTTAAGTCACCTTCTAGAGGTAACTTAAGGTTTTATAATGAAAGGTGACATCTGAACTCAGACAATGTATTAAAGGTATGAGGCCAGAGTCTGTCTGTATCTCCCATCTTGAGTCAGACTGGTTCTATTACCAAAGTGGAAAATATTGGAAAATATTACATGTATCGACTGCCTGTAGACTGTGCATTTTGTGTGTAATATAGAATGTTTCTGCAAAGACAAATTCACCTTTAAGACTTAAACATATGTGTGCGTGCATGAGAGGGAGAGTGAGTATTTGCATGTGAGTGCATATGCAAGAGTGTGTTTGCATGTGTGAAAGCTTGGTAAAGTATATGTGTGTGGGTGTGTTGGAGTATAAGCCTGTGAGAGGGTGTATGTGTGGGTGTGAGTGTGGTGTGTGTATGTGAGAGAGGGTCTGTGTGAGTGTGTAAGTATGTAAGAGTGTGTGTGTGTGTGAGAGAGTATGACTAGTGGGGTCACTTGTAGTGCAACATGAACCCAAGATTCTGATTGTGGCCATCATCCTCTTGGTACTGAACTTGGCTATCAGCCTTTGTTTGGCCATTTTTTGTTGTTGCCCATCCCAAAGTCCACCTTGGAGAACGGTCACCTGAAGATCTGAGGCTAAATGTCCCTGACTGCTGAGGGCAGAGCGGTGGACGTGTATGGACTTCAGTAAGGCTTTGGACAAGGTTCCTCATGGTAGACTGGTTAGCAAGGTTAGATCACACGCAATACAATTAGAACCAGACATTTGGATGCAGAATTGGCTTTAAGGTAGAAGACAGAGGGTGATGGTGGAGGTTTGCTTTTCAGACCGGAGGTCTGACTCAATGAGGAAACCAAATGCAATATTTGCAAGTTTGCTGATGACACAAAACTTGTGAGTTTTGAGGAGGATGCAAGGAGGTTTCAGGCCGATCTTCACAAGTTGAAAGTGTGGGGAAACACATAGCAGATGCAGTATAATGTGGAAAAATGTGACGTCATACACTTTGGCGTGAAATCAGAAAGGCAGAGATTTTTTGAAATGGTAATATATTTGGAAATGTGAATGTACAAGAGGATTGAGGTATCTTTGTGCACCAGTCATAAAAGTAAACAGGTAGATGCAGCAAACAATTAGGAACAGCTTTATTGAAATAGGATTTCACTTCAGGGGTATAAATGTCTTACTACAGTTCGACGGTGTATTGGTAAGACATAGGATTGGAGCGAATGAACTGAGATGATTGAGAATTGTTTAACAGGTCAGAAACAGAAAGTGAGAATAAATGTCTTTTATTTTCCACGTAGCAGTGATGACTAGCGGGCTACCACAGGGATCAGTGCTTGGGTCCCAGCTATTCATGATATGTATAAATGATTTGGATCAAGTATTATTGGCATTTTTGGTCATCTTACCTAAGCAATGATATGCTTCCATAAGAACATGTAACAAAGGGGGTCTAAGCTGATACTGGGAATGAGCTATTCAGAACTGAGATGAGGAAATATTTTTTTCACTCAGAGGCTGATCAACCTGTGGAATTCTTTACCAGAGAAGAGGATAACAAATTTTTAAATGTTAAAGAAATAATGCTCTAGAATTTTAAATTCCTGAATAGGTAGCCTTAATGTATAGTCCAAAAGAGAGCATCGCCTCCTCAGTCCTGCAGTGGAGTATCATTCTTGCTTGTGCTGAAGCCCTGGAATAGGGCTTTGTGGTAGATAATCAGCCATGACCATAATTGGATGACAGAGCAGTCTTTAAGGAGCAAATGGCCTATTCTAGTCCTATTTTGTGTTTTAATATTCAAAGACATTGTCTCCGCTACCTTCTGAGGGAGCGTGTTCCAAAGTTGTACAATTTCCTGAAAGCAAAAATAGTCCCCTGATGTAAAAGGGTGACTGCTAATTTTGAAACAATGGTCCTTTGTTCTGGACTTACCCATACCCATAGATCCCTGAAAGTTCCCACCCAGGTTGATAGGGTTGTTAAGAAGGCATTCAGTGTGTTAGCTTTTATTGGTAGGGTGAATTGAGTTTTGGAGCCATGAGATCATGTTGCAGCTGGATAAAACTTTGGTGCGGTCGTACATGGAGTATTGTGTACAGTCCTGGTTGCCGCATTATAGGAAGGACGCAGAAGCTTTGGAAAGGGTGCAGAGGGGATTTACCAGGATTTTGCTTGGTATGGAGGGAAGGCCTTATGAGGAAAGGCTGAGGGACTTGAGGCTGGTTTCATTAGAGAGAAGAAGGCTAAGAGATGACTTAAAAGAGATGTAAAAGATGAGCAGTGGATTAGATGGGGTGGACAATGAAAGCCTTTTTCCTTGGATGGTGATGGCTAGCATGAGGAGACATAGCTTTAAATTGAGAGGTGATAGATATAGGACAGATGTCAGAGGTAGGTTCTTTCCTCAGAGAGCAAGTAAGGGTGTGGAACGCCCTGCCTGCAACAGTAGTAAGCTCGCCAACTATAAGGGCATTTAAATGGTGTAGGGTAGTGTAGGTTAGATGAGCTTCAGATTGGTTCCACATGTTGGCGCAACATCGAGGGCCAAAGGGCCTGTACTGTGCTGTAATGTTATATGTTCATCCACAAGAGGAAACATCTTTTCCACATTCACCTTGTCAAGACTATTCAAGACTATTCACCTTGTCAAGACTATTTGTACCTATCAGGCAGGGAGGAAAGGGTCGTGTGAGGGAGCCGTGGTTTAATAAGGAGTTGGAATCCCTTGTTAAACGGAAGAGGGCGGCCTTTGTAAAGATGAGGCGTGAAGGTTCAATAGGGGCAATTGAGAGTTATAAGGTAGCCCGGAAGGACCTGAAGAGAGAGCTAAGAGCAGCAAGGAGGGGACATGAAAGGTCCTTAGTTGGTAGGATTAGGGAAAACCCTAAGGCTTTCTATAGGTATGTTAGGAATAAAAGAATGACTAGGGAAGGAATAGGTCCAATCAAGGATAGTAATGGGAAGTTGCGTGTGGAGGCTGAAGAGATTGGGGAGGCGCTGAATGAATACTTTTCGTCAGTATTCACTCAGGAACAGGACATTGTTGTCGATATAAATACTGAGGCACGAATAAATAGAATGGATGGCTTTGAGATATGTAGAGAAGAGGTGTTGGAAATTCTGGCAAGGGTGAAAATAGATAAGTCCCCTGGGCCTGATGGTATTTATCCTAGGATTCTCTGGGAAGCAAGGGAGGAGATTGCAGAGCCATTGGCCTTGATTTTTGTGTCCTCTTTGTCGACAGGAGTAGTGCCAGAGGACTGGAGGCTAGCAAACGTGGTTCCCTTGTTCAAGAAGGGGAGTAGGGATAATCCTAGTAACTATAGGCCAGTGAGTCTCACTTCTGTTGTGGGCAAAGTCTTAGAGAGAATTGTAAGGGATAGGATTTATGCACATCTGGATAAGAGTGATGTGATCAAGGATAGTCAGCATGGTTTTGTGAAGGGCAGGTCGTGCCTCACAAACCTTATTGAATTCTTTGAGAAGGTGACTAAGGAGGTAGATGAGGGGAAAGCGGTAGATGTGGTATATATGGATTTTAGTAAGGCGTTTGATAAGGTCCCCCATGGTAGGCTACTGCAGAAAATACAGAGATATGGCATTGAAGGTGAGTTGGAGGTTTGGATTAGGAATTGGCTCTCTGGAAGAAGACAGAGGGTAGTAGTTGATGGCAAAGGTTCATCTTGGAGTGCCGTCACTAGCGGTGTTCCGCAAGGATCTGTTTTGGGACCATTGCTGTTTGTCATTTTTATAAATGACCTGGAGGAAGGGTTAGAAGGTTGGGTGAGCAAGTTTGCGGATGATACGAAAGTCGGAGGAGTTGTAGACAGTGAGGAAGGATATGGCAGGTTACAGCGGGATATAGAGAAGCTGCAGAGCTGGGCAGAAAGGTGGCAAATGGAGTTCAATGTAGCTAAGTGTGAAGTGATTCACTTTGGTAAGTGTAATAAAAAGATGGATTACTGGGCTAATGGTAGACTACTTGGTAGTGTGGAAGAGCAGAGGGATCTTGGTGTCCATGTACACAGATCTCTGAAAGTTGCCACCCAGGTAAATAGTGCAGTGAAGAAGGCATATGGCGTACTGGCTTTTATTGGTAGAGGAATTGAGTTCCGGAGTCCTGAGGTCATGCTGCAGTTGTATAAGACTCTGGTGCGGCCGCATCTGGAATATTGTGTGCAGTTTTGGTCGCCATACTATAGGAAGGATGTGGAGGCACTGGAACGGGTGCAGAGGAAGTTTACCAGGATGTTGCCTGGTATGGTAGGAAGATCGTATGAGGAAAGGCTGAGGCACTTGGGGTTGTTTTCATTGGAGAAAAGAAGGTTTAGGGGTGATTTGATAGAGGTGTACAAGATGATTAGGGGGTTAGATCGGGTTGACAGTGAGAACCTTTTTCCACGTATGGAGTCAGCTATTACAAGGGGGCATAGCTTTAAATTAAGGGGGGGTAGATATAGGACTGATGTTAGGGGTAGGTTCTTCACTCAGCGAGTCGTAAGTTCATGGAATGCCCTGCCAGTAGCAGTAGTGGACTCTCCCTCTTTATGGGTATTTAAGCGGGCATTGGATAGGTATATGCAGGATAGTGGCTTAGTGTAGGTTAGGGGTGCTTTGATCGGCGCAACATCGAGGGCCGAAGGGCCTGTACTGCGCTGTAATGTTCTATGTTCTATGTTCTAAGATCAATCAAATCACTTCTCACTCCTCTAAAGGCCATAGAAAATAATCCCAGACTATCCAATCTTTCCTCAGAAGTCAATTGGCTCATTCCAAATAGCAATTTAAGGAATCTGCCCTGAACCACCTCCAAAGCCTTTGTATTCTCCTTTAAATAAGGAGACCAAGATGGCATACAGAATTTGAGATGAGGTTTCACCAATGCCCTGAATACTATAACATTCTTAATTTATTATGAGAAGAATTGAACATTAAAGTTATCATATCCCATTAGCTTAATCAATCACTTGCTGTACCTGCACACTAACATAAAAAATTATTCTCTCACCTTGCATGACCTCAGGATGTTCAAAGTGCTTCACAACAATTTTTAGAAGTTTGGATACAGTTGTAACAAAGGAAGTGCAGCAGTTAATCAGTGTACTAAAACAGCAATGTGTTAATGAACAGATCAATGTTTTAGATGTTGGCTGAGGGATAAACATTGACTAGAACATTCAAAGAAAACTCTCCTTTTTTTTGAATTCTACCACATGATCATTCATGTCTACCTGACTGGGCACGTTGGGCCTCAGTTCAATGTTACATCTAAGAAATGGCATCTCAAACAGTGCACCACTCCCTCAAGACTGCAATGGAGTATCACCCAAGTGATGCGTTCAAGGAATTAAACTCATAATTGACTAAGTTGGCGGTGAGAGTGCTACCCACTCAGCTACACCTAATACAAAGAAATCTATGGAGATTGGTTAAGACTGTACCAAGACTGAGTGATGGATGAATCACAGGTGAAGGTTTGGGAGAATCTGAGCACATACAAACATAATCATGTTGAAAAAAATGTATAAGTTCAAATCTTTATTTCTTTGAAACATTCATAATGATATTATGTGAATAAAAGTCTCCATCTGAGCAAATTGATAACATCAATTCAAGTTGTGCTCCTGGTACTGTTTTTCCTGCTATGTGTAGCTTATGCAATACTGGATTGGAAAAAATATCAAATACAATCAAAGTAATGAAGTGGAGCCATTGAAAAAATTGAATTCATAGAAATACAGAATGATTGCAGAACAGAAAGGAGATCCTTGAGTATGTAGTGTATGTGCGAGCTCTCTGGAAGAGCAACTGATTGGCACTGCCCTGCCCTTTCTCGGTAGCCCTGCAATTCTTGCATTTTTAGTTTTTGGGATACAATTCAGATCCTGGCCATGCAATTTCTGTTCTCTATTTTCCTTACATTGGTCCCCTCCTCCCCTGAGTCCACTAATAGCATTGTATTATTTGTGTCTTGTTTATTTTGCTCCCAGCAGAGAGGACCCATTGTCTCCTTTACACACCTTAATTTATATCCAATTTACAATTTGATTTCTCTTTCACCACAATTAGCAAACATTTTGTCTTGTGCACTTGACCTCTACACCATCTGCTTTCCTTGCTCTTCTGCCTCCGCCTCTGTCAAAAGTATAAAAACCACCATTTTCCAACCCCTTTAGCTCTGACGAAAAAAGCGAAATATTAACTTTGCTTTTCCCTCTTTGCTAAGTTTCTGCAGCATTTTCTGTGTTTCAGATTTCCATTATTTACATAGTTTTCCTTTTAGTTGAGCAGTCTTCCTAAAGTCTAGTGCCAAGAATTTGACGCAATACTTCAGATGAAAGCTGAACCAGTGTTATATAAATGTTCATCATGACATCCTGGCTTTTGTAATTCAAGTTGAGCGTGTGGTGCTGGAAAAGCGCAGCCGGTCAGGCAGCATCCAAGGAGCAGGAGAATTGATGTTTCAGGCATAAGCCCTTCATCAGGGTGTTTTGTAATCCAAGCCTGTATTAGAAAAGCTAGATTTCCTTCCACCAATTTTAAGTTTTTTTTTAACCTGTCCTGCCATCTTTCAATGATCTGAGCATCCCCATATCTCTTTGTTTCTGCACCCCATTGAAAATTGTACCCTTTATGCTACATTGCATCTTTATCTTCTTCTTAGCAAATGATATTACTTATTACTTCTCGGTATTAAATTTTAACTGACCTAGAACATCCATGAATTGATAAATTTCCAATCATAACAACCCTTTTAATGGCTTCTTACCTGATCCATGTTGTTTTCATTTTCCATTTCTCCTTATTCAGTTTGTACTTCCTCTCAACATTTTTTTTGTGGTCACATCCAAAAATAGTTTCCTCAACTAGGTCGAGTCTTTTTGGAATAGAAACCTGCACCTCTTATACATGCTGAAAGTGGGAAAGCATGTTACAAAATTAACACTTAATCAACAATAACCCACATTGATACAGTGCCTTAAATATAACAAACAAATAGTCAGGAGACACTTCAGGAGGGCTAAAGAAAATGAATATTGTGGCAAAGATAGAGGGGCATTTAGATGCATCGCCATAGGTCCATTTTTAGGAATGTTTTAAAGGAGAAGAATGAAGTTTGAAAGGGCCAGGCTCAGAGAGGGAATTTCAGAGCTTAAGCCTACATAGCTGGAAGCACGGCAACCCAAAGGTACAGCAATGAAAATTGGAGATATAGCATAGGATTTTAGGATAGCAGGAATCTCAGAGGATTGTGGGAGATTATAGACCCTAACAAAATTGAAGACAAGGATCAGAAATTTAAAATCAGGATGTTTCCAAACTTGGACTAACGTAAGTCAGTCAGCACATAAGTGACGGGTGAGTGGGGCTTGATGGAAGTCAGGAAATAGTCAGTAGAGTTTTGGACCATCTCAAATTTATGGAAGGAAAGTTGTTCTAACACAATGAAACAATATTAAATAGCAGCATAAGCATTCAATACTTCCCACCAAACTCATGTAAATATCAGTGTAGATAATGCTTGTCAAATAAGTTTGAGGTTCTTTTAACTATGGATGAGAGTGAGGGTTGCAGCATGGATGAGGTAACTGACCACATTATTGAGGTGCAGGGAGCAAAAAAGAATGTAGTGGTAGTAGGGACAACACAGTGAGGGGGATAAAGTCTCCTCCACATAGAACAAGAGCGCAGAGGATTTCCTGCCTGCACAGTGCCAATGTGTAGGATATTTATCCAGGACTGGAGAGGAGCTTGCACCAGGAGGCCACCAAGGTTAAAAGCAGAACCTCAATAGATTATTATCTGAGCAATGAGTAAATTGGTATTGAGGCAATTAGATTAGCGAAATGAATACATGTTTCAAAGAGAAGTGGGTTCGAGTTCATGGTGTATCTGGCACCAATACTCTGGAGAGGGATCTCTGCTGTTGGAATACAGTATACTGAACCGTGCTTGGACCAGTGTTCCAACAAGCCACATACTTAGGGAAGTAGAAGTGAATTTAAAGTAAGTAGTGGAAGCGAGAGATCAAATTTGAGATGACATGGGTAATCAAAGATAGTAACAAGGCAAGAGAGAAAGATACTCATTTGGAAAATACTAAGCAGACTGCCACAGAAAACGGTAGAGGATAAAGGGATTTTCTAAAAGTAAATTGACAGATAAAGCTAGAGGTTACAAAAATAATAAAGGACAAAACTAGATGCTCTGTATCTGAATTCACATTCCAAAAAAAAACAGATGAACTGATAATGCAAATAGAAATAGATAAGTATGATCTGGAAACAATGCAGGATAATGTGGATTGGATTCTGATATTAAAGGGTATATTTGGGAAGGACTGTAAACATGGAAAAAAATGATGGCTCTATTTATTAGAACAGCACAATTATGGAGCTTACCAGAGAGTCAGCTTTACTAGATCTGATACAATACAATAAGATAGGACAAGTTAATGACCTCATAATAGTGAAAGAAAGAAGTGCCCATAACATGACGGAATTTTACATTCTGTCCAAGGAAGCAAGACATGCTTCTGAGACGACTATTAAAGAACAAAGACATTGGCGTGCATGTTCTTCGCTCCTTGAAAGTGGAGTCACAGGTAGATAGGATAGTGAAGAAGGTGTTGAGTATACTTACCTTTATTGGTCAGTGCATTAAGTATAGCATTTGGGAGGTCATGTTGTGGCTGTACAGGACATTGGTTTGGCCACTTTTGGAGTGTTGCATGCTCAAGGAAGGACGTTGTGAAATTTGAACGGCTGAGGCTATTTTCCTTGGAGCGTCAGAGGCTGAGGGGTGACCTTACAGAGGTTTATAAAATCATGAGGGGCATGATTTGGAATGCTGGTGTTGGACTGGGGTGTACAAAGTTAAAAATCACACAACACCAGGTTATAGTCTAACAGATTTAATTGGAAGCACCAGCTTTCGGAGCGTCGCTCCTTCATCAGTTGGTTGTGGAGTACACAATTGTAAGATACAGAATTTATAGCAAAAGTTTACAGTGTGATGTAACTGAAATGATATATTGAAAAATACCTTGACTGTTGAGTCTTTCATCTGTTCAAATACCATGATAGTCTCACTTCTTTCATGTGTAAATCACAACATGTTTTTTTAAAAGTTGCATTCCCAGGTTAACAGTAACAATTGGTGTTAGCTAGTTAATATATTGAAGGTGTTAGCCCCCTGTGTTCTCTGCCTGTGCCACAATGTTTAGACTGATTCTAATCTAAAAAGTGAGATAAGTCTTACATGAATTCATGCAGTTTTTGAGCAAAGTACAATGTAACTCTGCAAGTACAATTTCACCCCACAAACTTATATATAATGTGTGTTTGTGTGTCTGTCTGTCTGTCTGGGTTGGGGGTGTTGTGCGTGTCTGTGAGAGAGAGTGTCTTAAGTCTGTGAGGGAGTGCATGTGTGTGTATAGTGCAATGGTGGTCACCTGTAGTGTGACATGAACCCAAGGTCCCAGAGAGGGGCATGGATAAGGTGAATAGACAAGGTCTTTCCCCCTGGTTGGGGGACTCCAAAACGAGAGGACGTAGGTTTAAGGTGAGAGAGGAAAGATATACAGGGGACCTAAGGGGCAATGTTTTCATACAGAGGGTGGTGCGTGTATGGAATGAGCTGCCAGAGGAAGTGGTGGAGGCTGGTACGATTACAACATTTCAAAGGCATCTGGTTGGTCTGTGAATAGGAAGGATTTAGAGGGATATGGGCCAAATGCTGCCAAATGGGTCTCGATTTATTAGATTAGATTAGATTACTTACAGTGTGGAAACAGGCCCTTCGGCCCAACAAGTCCACACCGCCCCGCCGAAGCGCAACCCACCCATACCCCTACATCTACCCCTTACCTAACACTACGGGCAATTTAGCATGGCCAATTCACCTGACCTGCACATCTTTGGACTGTGGGAGGAAACTGGAGCACCCGGAGGAAACCCACGCAGACACGGGGAGAATGTGCAAACTCCACACAGTCAGTCGCCCGAGGCGGGAATTGAACCCGGGTCTCTGGCGCTGTGAGGCAGCAGTGCTAACCACTGTGATATGTGGTCGCATGGACGATTGGATCAAAGAAGTTGTGTTTGTATTGTATATCTCTGACACTATGACTCTAAACAAGGGCAATTATGAAGGATTGGAAGCAGAGCTAGCTAACGTGAACTAGCAAGTTAGGTGGAGATGAGTTGATAAAGATGCAGTTGTAGAAATGAGGAATTTAGAATATGCAGAATTCTTACAAAAATTTTTTAAAAAAATCAAAGCGGTGGACCTGCCATCTGTTAAGGATTACAATGAGTTGGCATGCCACAGAGATCAATGTTGGCGCCTCAATGTATTATAATGTATGTGAATAACATGGATAAAGGCACATAAGATATGGTTCCTAAAACTTGTCAATGCTTAAATAGGAAGGAAAGTTGTGACTAGGACATAAGGATGCTATAAAATGCTATAAATGGGTTAAGTGAATGGGCAAAGATCTGGCCATTGGAATATAAAGTGAGAAACTGTGAAAATGCCTATTTTTGGCAGAATGAATAAAAAAGAAGTAAATTATATAAAAAGTGAGAGATTGCAGAGGAATTGGGGTGTTCTGGTGAAATATTTACAAATAGTTTGTGTGCAGATAAAGCAAATAATTTCAAAAGCTGATAATTTGTTATAGATTGGTCAAGGTGAATTGAATACAAGAGCAGGGAGGTTATTTTTCTCTTATACAGAGTATTGGTGAGACTACATCTGGTGTAGTGCATACAGTAACCATCTCTGTATTTTAAAAAGGATGTAACTACATTGAACACATTTCAGAAAAGGCTTACTATCCTCATACCTGGAATGGGTAGGTTTTGTCATGAGGAAAGATTGTCAGTCTCGGCTTGTATCTGCTGGACTGTCGGAAGATAAGAAATAGCTTAGTGGAAACATATATGATGCTGAAGGGTCTTGGGAGGGTGGATGTTCAAAAAATGATCTAGAATTAGAAGTCACATTTACAAACATTTTTTTTTCTCAAAAGTTGAAAAACTTTGGATCTCTTTTCCTGAAAAAGTAGTGGGAGCAGAGTCTTTGAATTGGCAGAGATAGTTAGATTCTTGAGAAGCAAGATGTGAAAGATATCACTGGCAGTTGGGATTGTGGACTTATCAGGCAAGCCATGATCTAATTAAATGGTGGTGTGGTTTTATTTCTTACTTGTGCTCCTAAATTTTATTTTTGTATGTTTGTACGTTTATGGAATTTCTTGTCAGTGGAAAGGTTGAGCTGATTAATGAGGTTTACTGTCTTTTGAGATGACTATTGCTTGCCAACTCCATCTTAATTCAAGTTCTACCCTAGGTTACTATGTGCTGTTTCATTATCAGAGAAATTATGCGCACAGGAGTCACACAAGTCAGTCAGTGAATATCCCAGAGTGGCTTTCTGACTATCTTAACCACTTCTTCTCAAACGATGTGGTAAATTACTAAACTGTGATTAAAATCTGAAGTGATACTCTGTGCCCCGTGGGCAAGTGACTAAACTGTGAGTAAAATCTGAAGTGATACTGTGAGCCTTGAAAGTTGCAAACAATGAGTCTAAATGTCAGTTTATGTCTTCCTGCAGGTGCTGAGTACATGCAGAAATAAATCCAATCCCAATTTCCTCATAATCTATTGTTTAAATTCTTGCAAATGGCAAACTGCATTTCTCTGTCTTGACAAATGCTTTATTGCTATAATCAGATCAGCCACAATTTTATCGAAAGATGGAGCAGGCTTGAGGGGAAAGGGCTAAATGGCTGATAATTGCCCCTAATTATATGTATGTATGTAGTCTATTATGCAGTGAGGGCCATACATGTAATTGCAATGCCTTGTTTACATTGAGGTAAGTAATCTCAGACATGAGGCATTGCAAATCCTGCAACAGAGATCTTAAATCAGGCAGGATAAGAATTGAATACAATTTCTGCCCTTCATTGTTTATCATCTACTTTTCTGGCAATCCATAATCAGAAATAGAAATGTAATACTGTTGTGAAATAACCTAGTAATCCAGCAACATGGACTGAGTATGCAAATTACATGGCCTCAATGCCCAAACTAGTAGTCTGAGAACTTTGAATTCTTTAAAATAGCTATCAGTAAAGGTGAGTGAGAAGCTATCAGAATGTTGTAAATTCTCAAACAGTTTCTAGCCAAAGGTAGATCAATCTTCTCTAAATTGAAACCTGTACTTTCCAGTATATCCTGAAAAAAAAGCCAAACTGTAAAATTAGCATTTACAAAAAGCTAACATTTACATGGAGTTTTTAAATTTAAGGAACTTTGAGGGATTCACAGATTCATGAGGAAAATGGACATTGACCCAAAGAAAGAGTGACTAAAGTTGTGATTTTTTTTAATGGGTGGTTAAAGCTATTATTTCCTAGCTACTGTGTCCATGCCTCTCACTAGCAACAGACTGAGATTAAACCAAAGTGTTCTCAACATTGATCTCACATTCCAGGAGAGTTCCTAATCAAACATTTTCACTATCAGTAAGACTAGCTATTTCAAGTTTAGTTACATTGCCCAACTTTGCACCTACCGCAGCTCAACAACTGTCAAAATGCTCCTTCATGTCTTTGTCACCTCTAGCCTTGACTATTCAAACACATTACTGGCTGGTCTCCCATTTTCAACCTTCCATAAACTTGAGGTCATCCAAACCTCTGTTGCCCATGTCCTAACTGGCATTATGAGCCATTCCCCCCCTCATCCCGTGCTGTTGACCTACTTTGGCTTTTGGTCAAACAATGCATACATTTTGAAATTCTCTTCCTTGTTTCCAAATCACTCATAACCAGGCTCCTTCCTATCTCTGTAATCTTCCCCAGTTCTGCAACACTCCAAATTGTCTGTGCTCCTCAAGTTCTGGCCTCTTGAACATTCCCGGTTTTCAGCACTCTATCGTTGGTGACTGTGCCTTCAGCTGTCTAGATCCCAAGGTCTGTAATTCCCTCCTTCCCTGTCCCTCCATCTCACTTAAGACATTGATCAAGCCTTTGGTCATCTGAACGATCATCTCCTTATCTGTCTTCTAGACGTACTTTCTTTTATGATGCTCCTGTGAAGGGCCTTGGGACATTTTATTACATTAAAATGCACTGAATAAATTTATGCTGTTGTTGATTTTATTGGCAGTTAGCCCATAGGTTTAACATCTTCAATTGAAACTGAAAATGTGAATAATCTGACTGTGATTTACTGTTGTGGGAATTGTTTCATGTTAGAGTCAAATCTTTAAAGCCAAATCTCACTTTAATATTTAGATCTTATTGGAAATACAGCTATTTGAAATCATTTGGCCAGACTGACAGATGGAAACTTGAATATAAACTGACTGGGCTTTTGTTCCCTATTGTAGGATGTTGTGGGTAGCTGCACCATTATTAACTGTGTACATAAAAATAACCAAAGAACTGTGGATGCTGGAACCTGAAACGAAAGCAGAAATTGCTGGCAAAATGCAACAGGTCTGGCAACATCTGTGGAGAAAAGTAGAGTTAATGTTTCAGGTCCAGTGACTTTCTTCTCCTCCTGTTCTGAAGAAAGCTCACTGGACCAGAAAAGTTATCTTTGATTTCTCTCCACAGATGCTGCCAGAGCTACTGAATTTTTTCAACAATTTCTGATTTTGTTTATGAATTTTACATAGTTTTTATCAATCTAAGTCATTAATGATGTTTTGTAACACAAATACTTTAGAAGGAGGAATTTGAATGTAAGCCATCCATCTGAAAACTGCTGGGGTTAGTTCTGTCTGGCTTTCACACTCAGCGCAATTTGAATTTCCACTGGAATCAGTGAAGGGTGATTTTGAATGAGGTGCTTAATTGGCTTTCCACCCAGCCACACAGTTAAAAATTACAGCCCATTGTATCTATTATAAAAAGAATGCTGTTAAAAAGCAGTCTTACCAGATCCTGCATGTTTAAAATCATACTTTAGAGCCTCAGGAGCCAAGTCTCATGCCCTAGAGTGACGCTCAGTGCACCAAACAAAGGTTTGTTTTTTTTTGTAAAATCACTAAAAGATACAAAGAATGCTGGGAGTCATATGGATGTTCTGCAGTACGTTTCTTTTTTAAAATTACTTAAATACTTCACTGGCAAGGCCAATATTTCTTGCCCATCCCTATTTGCTCTGCAGAAGGTCATAGTGATCTGCCTTGTTAACCACTGCAGTCCTTTGATGTAGGGCCATCAGCTGTACTGTTCGGCAGAAGTTCCAGGGTTATGACCCAATGATAGTGAAGGAACAGCGATGTATTTCCAAGTAAGGATGAAGTTTAACTTGAGGGAGAACTTGCAAGTGGTAATATTTCCATGGATCCACTATTCTTGTTCTACTAGATGGTAGACATCACTGGTTTAGACAGTGCTTTGATGAATTACCGCAGTGCGTCTTGTAAATGCTACATATTGCTGCTGTTGTGCAATTGTGTTGAAGGGAGTGAATATTGAACATGGTGCATGGGTGCCAGTAGAGTTTGCTTCCACGATGTGGATGCTGTTAAATGTTGTTTGAGCTGCTTTCATTCAGGCAAACATGAAAATATAGAAGGTAGAATTCAACGCCTTGGATCCTGCTCCACCACTCAATATGATCATGTCAGATCATTGAGCTCAATATCCTAATCCCACTCTTTCCACCACCACCCCCCCCCCCCCACCCCCAGCACCCACAAATTCCTTTAGAACCTTTTAGCCATAACAGCTATACCTATCACCTCCTTGAAAATACCGAATGTTTTAGCCTTAATCACTTTCTGTGGTAGCTCACCACTCTCTGGATGGAAAAAATTCTCCTCATCCTCAGTCTTATTTTAAACTGTGACCCTGATACTGGACTCCCTCACCTTCAGGAACTTCCTTCCTGCATCGAACCTGTCAAGATTGTTAGAATTGTGTCGGTTTCTATGAGATCCCATCCTCCTTCTAAACTCCAATGAATACAATCCTAATTGACTCAATGTCTCCTCACCAATCCTTGTTCCTGTACTTGAATTCTTTCTCTATGAAAGTCAACATAAAGTCAGTGACTGGGGCATGAGGACACCTGGTCTTGTGGAACATCGCCCCTCTGTCAGTTTACAGCCATTCAAATAATAATCTGCTTTCTTATTTTTGCGACCAAAGTGAACAACATCACATTTATCTATAATACACTGTCACACGTTTGCCTACTCCCTCAGCCTCTCCAAATCACACTGCAACATCTCTGCATCTTCTTCACAACTCACCCTTTCACCCAACTTGGTGTCATCTGCAAATTTTGGGATATTATATTTAGGTCTCTCAACTAAATTGTTAACATATATTGTGAGCAGTTGGGGTCCAAGTATTAATTTCTGTGGTGACCCACAGTCACTA
This sequence comes from Chiloscyllium punctatum, assembly GCF_047496795.1. Classification (NCBI taxonomy): domain Eukaryota; kingdom Metazoa; phylum Chordata; class Chondrichthyes; order Orectolobiformes; family Hemiscylliidae; genus Chiloscyllium; species Chiloscyllium punctatum. The sequence goes on along the minus strand of NC_092768.1, from coordinate 22,773,117 downwards.
TCTGACATTTGGAAAAATACATATTTTGTCTGACTCTTTGTATCCTGTTTGCTAACCAATTTTCTATCCATCTCAATCCACTACCCCCAATCCCATGTGCTTTAATTTTATACGTTAATCTCTTCTGTGTGACTTTGTTGAAAGCTTTCTCAAAGTCCAAATAAATCACAACCATTGACTCCCCAGATCACCTCTACTAGTTACAACCTCAAAGAATTTCAGTAGATTTGCCAAGATTTCCCTTTTGTAAATCCATGTCACTGTGTCTGACTACTACTGTTTCCTCAGTGCTTTGCTATGAAATCCTTGATAAGAGACTCTAGCATCTTCTTCACGACCAATGTCAGATGTCTTTCTCTACCTCCATTTTCAAATATTAGCTACCCTCCAATCCGTAAGAACTGTTCCAGAGTCTAAAGACTTATTTCTAGCTCCACTTTCTTACGTACCATGGACGTAGATAATCAGGCCCTGGGGATTTATCAGTCTTCAATCCCATCAATTTCTCCAACACCATTTATCTATTAATTTAACTACAGACAAAGAAAAGTGTTGGAGATCACAGCGGGCCAGACAGCATCCATTGGGAAAGAGAGCAAGCAAACATTTCGAGTCGAGATGACTCTTCATCAAAACTAATGTGAAGTGTGGAGGGGACAGCATTTACGCAATAGGAGAGAGAAAGGATTAGCTCAGATTAAGGTATCGGAATATGAGAATGGCAGAACAATGGTGTGTCTAACTGCCAGACTGGAAAGAACAGATGGTCCCATTGGAGTGGAGGGAGGGAAGAGAGAACGTGGTTTCCAGTAATTTGCATCTACTAATATAGATTTGCTTCAGTTCCTCTCTCACACTAAATCCTGTGAATCCCCATTGTTTCTGTAAAATTAGTTTGTCAGTTATTTCTTTGTTCTCCATTAAAAATTCCCCCAACTAATTTAAGAGGTCTACATTAATTTTTACCAACCCTTTTCTCTTTCCCTATCTATAGAAAATGTTACAGTCAGTTCTTAAGCTCCCACAAGCTTACTCTCATACTCCATTTTCTCCTTAATTCATCCATTATTCCTCCTTTGCTGATTTCTAAACTGCCTCCAATCCTCAGATCTATTGTTTTTCTTGCCAATTTGTATGCTTTGTTTTTGAATGAATACTATCTTGAACTTTCCTCATAAACTATAGATGGCTACTATTGTCTTTGCACTCTTGCATCAGACATGAAGAAACAATTTTTGTCATTTACTTATTCACTGTTTGCATGTTTGCCATTGCCTACCATTTCTTTAATTAACATTTCCCAATCCACCACAGCCAACTCACACCTCAGACCATCGTAGTTTGCCTTATTAAGATTACTTTCCTAATCTCGGAAACAGCTAGCTTACTCTCCATCTTGATGAATAATTCTGTCATATTATGATTGTTCATCCCCAAAGCCTCTGTTCTGACAATATTACCAATTATCCTTTCTCATTGCATAATACCCAGTCTAAGGTGTTTTCTAAGATGTTAGTTCCTCAGTGTAGTGTTCCATAAAACTATTGGATATACACTCTAGGAACTCTTTCTTGACTAATTTGATTTGCTCAATCCATATGTAGATTAAAGTCACCCATAATTACAGATGTTCCTTTATTGCATTCATGTCTGATTTCCTGTTTATTGCCATTCTCACCATAAGTACTACAGTTGGTGATCAAAATACCGCCCCACCCCACTCATGTTTTTTCTCAATTCTACCCACACAGTTTTGACATTTACTATCTTCCCTCAATGTTTGTTCATGTGTTCTTTAACCAGTAATGCAGCTTCACCATTTTTTTGTCTGTCCTCCCTTAATACTGAATAACTCTGGATGTTCAGTTCCCATCTCGGTTACCCTGCAGCTATGCTTCCATAATTCCAATGATATCACAGCTGTTTACATCTAATATTGTGATTAATTAATCTACTTCCTTTCAAATGTTCTATGCATTCAGACATGAAACCTTAAGACTTATCTTTTAAAATTTGTTGTCCCATTCCCGATAATTTTTATTATGGTCTTGTTTGATTCTGGTCTTTGATTCCTCCATCTATCACTTCAATTATTCCCCTTTCAGTCTTTCTCTTTGTCCTTGATTCCCCTTCCTCTGATTCCTTACATAGGTTTCCGTACCCCACCAATGTAGTTTAAACCCTCAGTAGCAGATACTCCCCTTTGGTCATCAGTCCCAGTCCTGCTCAGGTATAACCTGTCCAGTTTGTACAGGTCCCATGTCCCCAGGAATCTGAAAATGCCCTTCACACTATCTCTTTAGCCACATATATCCTGCTATTTCCACACTGACTAGCACATGGCACTGATAGTAATCTCAGGATTACTACCTTTGAGATCTAATGTTGCAGTTTGCTTCCTATCTCCCAATACTCTGCTTTTCAAAAAAAAATTCTCATTGTAGGACTTCATCCCTTTTTTTAACCTATGTCATCAGTGCCATGACCATGGCTGTTCGAGGCCCCACCACATCCCCTACTCCCACCTCTAGATGTTGTGTAGACATTCTGAGACATCCTTGCTCTCGTGCCTGGGAGGCCATGTAGTACCATCATTTGTGGCCACAGAAAGACTTAACTATTTCTCTTACAATTGAATCCCCCAGCATTTCCACACTTTTTTCCTTTCCTTGTGCAACAGAAGCAATCGTGGTGCCATAAATTTGGCTGTGGCCATTCTTCCAAACATTATCCAAAGTGATATACCTGTTTTTCAGGAGAATAGCCACCGGGGATTCCTGCACTGCTACCAAGTCCTCTAACTCTGCCTGGTGGTCAGCTGTCCCTTTCTGCCTGTGGAGGTTTGGCCCGTAGTGCGACCACTTCTTTATATGTGCTATCCACAATTCTCTCAGCTTCATGGATGCTCCACAGTGTCCCCAGCCACCACTCCAGCTCCAAAACCTGGACTTCCAGGAGCTGCAGCTGGAGACACTTCCTGCATTTGTGCTGGTCCCAAGCACTGGAAATGTGCCCAGCCTCCCTCATTGAGCAGAAGAATCACAGAACAGCTTTGAACTCACATGCCATGCTTTACCACTTTAATTTAAACTTTTAGGAAGATATTTAACATCAAATAATATCAATTACTCTAGAACTAAACCAAGAACTGTAGGTGCTGGAACCTGAATCAAAAACAAAAAATGCTGCTGAAACTCAGCTAGTCAGGCAACATCTGTGGAGAGAAAGCAGTATTAACATTTCAAGTCCAATGACTGGTGAGCAGAACTCAGTTCTCAGTACTATCACTGTACTGAATATCAAAAGACGGTGGTTAGATTCTCACTTGTTGGATTTCGTCTATACCTGGACATCGTCTGATACAAACATTACTTGCCAGTTGTTGGCCCAAACAATGGTTTGGAGCTCAGTCCTGTGCGTTTACACACATCTGCAACTAGACACAGAGGCTGGGACAGTCTTGATGATACTGGACAGGTGGGAATACAGGTTGAACATTTTCCTGCCATCTGGACAAGTTCATCTGGAAACTGTTTTCATGAAAGCAGTGTGATTATGACCAGAAAATCTGCTTTTGTAATGTTGGTTGAGGTATAAATATTAACCAAGGAACCCTGCTGTTCTTCAAAATAAAACACGGGATCCTCTACACACACTTAAGAGAGCACAAAGACTAAAACAGAAATTGGTGGAAAATTTCAGCATCGTTAACTCTTGATTTCTCTCCACAAATGCTGCCAGACCTGCTGAGCTTTTACAGCACTTTCTAGTTTTGTCTCTGATCTACAGCATCCGCATTTCTTTCAGTTATTATTCGTAAGAGATAGAACCTCAGTTTAATATTTCATCTGACAGGCAGCCCCTCAGCGTAGCATCCAGGAGTATCAGCCTGTAATTTTCTGCTTAGGACACTGAAGCGGGTTGTGAAATACTGGAGCAGGATATTCCTTTTTTTTTGGCTAAATCGATGTGGCGTCGAGGTTTTTTCTCCTCCCCAAGTTGACTTGCTTTGCTTCAAATGGTTCAGTTGTTCACACTGATGAGAAATGAAATGAATTTGCTTCTTGTGATTCTTTACGTTTAGAAACCTGTAAAAGCCCCTCCCCAACCCCACATGCACATCCCCTCTCCTCCCATCTCCAAGCACGGCATCTTGTTTTCAACAGGACACAGGCAAGGCCGGGGAGCCGGGGGCTGGGGGGGAGATGAAGCCGAGTGGCGCGGGAAGTGCACTGCACAGTTGCTAGGGACGCCAACGTGGTTGCTGGGGAAACAGGATGTGACATTCTCTTCTGGACGTCGCGCGCAGCTGCTCTGCTCAGTTTCAGCTATAAGTGACGGGGGAAATGGAGCAGGGGCAGGCTCTGCTCACAGACTAAGGGTTTACAACGGGGCACGCGGCGACAGGCATAGGCAGCAGCTTTTAGTTGTGTTGCTCTCTCTCTCCCCCTCGGGATATCCTCTCGAAAGGCAGCGAAATGTTTGCCTGGACCGTGCTGGTGTTGTCAGCCGCGATCGTCCTGCGAGCAGCGCAATCCTACAAGCCGGTCATTGTGGTGCACGGTTTGTTTGACAGCCCAGGGGATTTCAAATTGTTCCAAGGTTTCATCAACGAGGTAAGCCGATGCCGCTATTTTCGCTGTGCCCAGGGCCTGATTTCCCGCATGATCATTTTGGATCATAGCCTCCCGCCCCCCTCTCTCTGCTCTGTCAGTGGCTGTAAATTGAGGATCAGCCCCTCTGCTCTGAAATATGAGCTGTTTTGCTCTAGGAAAAGGGAGGCGGGGGGGGGTTCGTGTTACACAGGCACCACACTGAATTTACACTAAAATCCTGGGTTAGTGCTAAATCACCAAATCGGAACTGAATGTCTACAAGTTTATCAAGTGTATCCCTGGTGGAGAGTGAGTCCGTTCATGGGATTTCAAAGACTTAAATGTGGGTTGACATGAAATATTCCGCAGACTTTAGCTGGGAGCAATTATCCCAAGTAGCCAAGTTTTGTTCAAGTTTTGACCTGACGGTTGAGAATTTATATAATGCGTAAGAAAAACGTCATGTTTTTTTTCGCAGTGACTGGAATCTGAAATGCAATGTCAGAGTAGTTGGTGGAAACTGATTCAATCGAAAAGGCAATTAGATCTGATTTAAAATAGAAAGAAGTGTAGTGCTGTGGGGAGCGGCGCTGGGTGAGTTACAACTTGCAAGGGCAGACGCAGATATGACGGACTGAATGGCCTCTTCTCTAGTGTAACCGTTCCATGATTCTAGAACTTCTCCCAGATTCAGCGTCTAGTTGTCTTTTTAAAGGCACAATCACCCCTTTTACCCCGCGGTGTCGGAGAGACACTCCGCGATGAACTTGTTGACGTTCCCACAGGCTCCCTCCCTCAGCTGTGCCTTCCAGCGTCACATTATCGTCAAGATACTTGCTCAGACAGAGAAGTGTTAAAATAATATCTTAAGGCCGGGGGGGGGGTGGAATAGTGAGGTTTTGGGAGGGAATTCCAGAGTTTATGGATAGGGAGCGGAAAACTCAGCGGCTGAGGAGTGATCTCAATAGTCAATATATCTGAATTGGAGCAGTAACTTAAACCGACTGTGTCAGGAGGGAAATACGTTGGATTGAATAGAAAACAGTAGTTATGTACTGCCAACTTTCCAATAACTTGGTAAACTCAGCAGGTTTGGCAGCCTCTGTGGAGAGGAAACAGAGTTAACGTTTCGAGTCCTGTGTGATGTTTCTTCAGAACTGAAGGAGAGCTGTACCAGATTCGAAATGTTAACTCTCTTTCTCTGTGCACAGATGCTGCCAGACCTGCTGAGTTTCTCCGGTGTCGTGTGTTTGTTTCCGATTTCCAGCATCTGCAGTGTTTTGCTTTTATTTTGTTGATTGTGCAATTGAGCAGACTGCAAATGCAAGACCACATTTTATCCCCTAAGTTTAGTGACTGTGGCTTGGTTGAACTTACCTTCAAAATCTTCAAAGCAGACACTGGAAATTTCAGAGTTCGCCAAAATGAAGGAGAAAATTCAAAATATTTGAATAATCCAACTAATGTTCTGGGATTTTGGGTTCAAATCTAACCGTGATGGATGGTGAAATTTAAGTTCAATAAAAATCTGGAACAACTAAATCAAAGGTGTTCTATTGACTATTGTCAATTGTTGTAAAAACCCATCAGGTTCATTAGGGAAGGAAATCTACCATTCTTAGCTGGTCTGGCCTACATGTGACTCCATCCTACAGTGTTGTGGTTGTCTCTTAACTGCTCTCTGGGCAATTAGGGATGAATAAAAACACCCACACACCATGAAGCAATTTTCTAAAGGTTCATAGCACTCTTGAGTGAATAATTTCTCCTCCTCCTCCTCCTTGATGGCTGTGTTCCTATCCTGGGTGTATCACCACTAGGTGTGGACTTTTCATCTGAATGAAACAGTCCCTCAGCATTTACCAAGTCACACTTTCTAAGGATTTTGTTTCCACTGATCTACAGACAATATAAGCCCATTCCAATCAGTCTCTCCTCATAAAAATTCAGTTGTTCATCCCAGGAATTAATTTGATTGTTGTTGGAAAAATGCAATAGGTTTATAATTGACAAGCAGTCGAACAGAAAAATAATCATGTAAATTCCAAGCTCTGTGAAGGAAAGTACACCTAGTATCTACTCTCTGACATTGAGTGATTTACACTCATTTCATCTGTTGGGCTCTATGAATCTATATGCTGTGGATGTTTTAGGACCATTAGCCACGTGGGGAGTGTGTCATTCTGACCATAATCCATCCACAAATACTCGTTTGGCTGGTATTCCTCAATGATTGCTCTGACCCAGCATAAAAATACAGGTAAGAAAGCGCAGCTGTGAGAATTCATGGCCGAAATTGATTACTCCCATGGAAAGCCAATGACAAACATGACCTGGATTCTCTATGGTTTCTTGGTGGTGGACAGTCAAATATAGAAAGGAGAACTGTATTATCAGTACAGTAATAAGCAAAGAGGGAGTGTGTTGATATGAGAGGGAGATGAATTCAGGTTGAGGATCTGGAGATAAGTTATTGCTGTTTGTGCACGAGGTGAGCAGTCAGATATTTGGGGTTCAGTTGAGGAGTCTTCTCTGTAGTTGAGACTGAGATGTGTTACTGCAATAAAGATATAAAAACCTGCATTGAGACTTTCCTGACCTCACATGCTTTACAACTAATTAAGTGCCAAGTATGGAGCAGCACGAGGCTCAGTGGTTAGCACTGCTGCCTCACAGCGCCAGGGTCCCAGGTTTGATTCCAGCCTTGGGCAACTGTCTGTGCGGAGTTTGCACATTTTCCCCGTGTCTGCGTGGGTTTCCTCTGGGTGCTCCGGTTTCCTCCCATTGTCCAAAGATGTGCAGGTCAGGTGAATTGACCATGTTAAATTGCCCATAGCATTAGTCAGAGGGAAGTGGGTCTGGGTGGGTTACTCTTCGGAGGGTCGGTGTGGACTGATTGGGTTGAAGGGCCTGTTTCCACACTGTAAGGAATCTAATCTAATCTAATCTATAAAAATGTGGGAAACATGACAACCAATTTGTGCACAACAGGATCCCTTAAAGAGCTGTGTGATAATGAGATTATCATCTTGTGGTACCGGTGGACCGCTTGACCAAATTAAATGTTGGTGTTAATTTTAAGTAAGATTCTAATCTTTAACCCCTAGCTGTATTCAGAAGTAGGCTTTGGCTGTGCTAGCTAGCAGAACTTTGTTTTATTTTTAAGAAGCAAGCCGAAGAGGGATCAGGGGCATGAACATCATATGAACTGGAATATTTGTTTGGTTATTTGCATCCACAGCCATAGGTTGGTTAACAAACATACACTGACTGACTGACTCCATCCTATTCTTCCCTCCCCACCAGCACACCCCATCCTCACCAAAAAAAAGTCAGGACATTTCACTTGAGATATGAGGACAAAAGCTAGTCTGATACAGCCAACAGAGCTCAGAGGAGGATGTCCTCTGTTTGTGGTGCTGTCTTTTGTTTGAGATATTAATTGCAAGTTCTGTTTGCCATGTCAGATAAATATAAAAGATCCCTCAGCCACAATTTGAATGTAGAATGAGGGACACAGACTGTGATTTACTTGACCTGAAGTCCTTGGTGACATTAGTTGCTTAAAATCACTGCTTACTTTTTCTGAACTTAAAAGCCCTAAAACTTTTTGTGCTGAGTAGAATTCAAAATTAAAATCACTTAATGAGGTATAGAACTGAGATTTGAAAGCATCCTTTTGTGCTCGTTTTCTTAGCCAAATCTTTGTTTAAAACTCCAGGGCAGGATCTGTCACTATTCATTCCCCAGTGACTCTGGGCACTGAGGCATAAAGTGCACTTGTCAATTTGTGAAGAATGCTGAAGGCAGCAGATCAGGAATAATCTGTTTGACTACACCAAGAATTCTTTTGGCACACTGCCGAAATGATCAGCTGCCTGCCTGATCTAAGAAATAGATGGTTCAATTGACAGACGATTCACCTCGGTGCATTCTCCCAATTTTGATGTTTATTGCTCGTTAACAAGCCACACCTAAGTGAAGAGTTTCAATTCTCTCACACTGTTGATTTGCTTTTAATTATTTTGTAGATGGATTTCTGCTCTTTCTGTAAAGCAAATTGCACAACGAGTCGCTTTTCAGGGAGACCTGTATAGTCAATCAGATTGGGAAGGATATGAGATCAGTACCTCATTCTAATTGCTGACTTGGACATTTTAATTATCCTGTAGGATTTATTCCTTCCAGCTGACCCCTCTCCTCTTACACACACACATGCACACGCACACCCACCCACCCACCCACCATTGTATTGCCATTGGTTTGACATCTTGTGAATTGGTCGGATGCTGCCTGAACTGCTGTGCTTTTCCACCACCACTCTACTCCAGAATCTGGTTTCCAGTATCTGCAGTTATTGTTTTTATCTTGTGAATTGTGAACTGGTTTGAATTCATGGCTACTTGGGAGTCATGTACAACTTGGTCCAACTAGTCCATGCCGACCAGATATCCCAACCTAATCTAGTCCCATTTTCCAGCACATGGCCCATATTCCTCTGAACCCTTCCGATTCATATACGCATCCAGATACCTTTTTAAATGTTGCAATTGTACCAGCCTCCACCACTTCCTTTAGCAGCACTACCCTCTGCATGAAAAGTTGCCCCTTAGGTCCCTTTTATATCTTTCCCCTCTCACCCTAAACCAATGCCCTCCAGTTCTGGATTCCTCACCTCAGGGAAAAGACTTTGTCTATTTATCCTATCCATGTCCTTCATGGTTTTATAAACCTCTGAGGTCACCCCTCAGCCCTCAACGCTCCAGGAAAAACAGCTCCATCACTCAAATCCTCCAACTCAGGCAACATCCTTGAAAATCTTTTCTGAACCCTTTCAAGTTTCAAAACATCCTTCTAATAGGAAAGAGACCAGAATTGCACGCTATATTCCAAAAGTGACCTAACCAACATCCTGTATAGCTGCAACATGACCTCCCAGCTCTTATGCTCAATGCTCTGACCAATAAAGGAAAACATACAAAATCTCTTCTTCACTGGATGTAGGTTTGCTTGCTGAGCTGAAAGGTTCATTTTCAGATGTTTCATCACCATACCAAGTAATTTCATCAGTCAGGAGAAAGTGAGGACTGCAGATGCTGGAGATCAGAGCTGAAAATGTGTTGCTGGAAAAGCGCAGCAGGTCAGGCAGCATCCAAGGAGCAGGAGAATCGACGTTTCGGGCATGAGCCCTTCCTCAAGAATGAGGAAAGTGTGCCAAGCAGGCTAAGATAAATGGTAGGGAGGAGGGACTTGGGGGAGGGGTGTTGGAAATGCGATAGGTGGAAGGAGGTTAAGGTGAGGGTGATAGGCCGGAGTGGGGGTGGGGGCGGAGAGGTTAGGAAGGTGGTGCTGAGTTCGAGGGTTGGGACTGAGACAAGGTGGGGGGAGGGGAAATGAGGAAACTGGAGAAATCTGAGTTCATCCCTTGTGGTAGGAGGGTTCCTAGGCGGAAGATGAGGCGCTCTTCCTCCAGCCGTCGTGTTGCTATGGTCTGGCGATGGAGGAGTCCAAGGACCTGCATGTCCTTGGTGGAGTGGGAGGGGGAGTTGAAGTGTTGGGTTGGTTGGTCCGGGTGTCCCAGAGGTGTTCTCTGAAACGTTCCGCAAGTAGGCGGCCTGTCTCCCCAACATAGAGGAGGCCACATCGGGTGCAGTGGATGCAGTAAATGATGTGTGTGGAGGTGCAGGTGAATTTATGGCGGATATGGAAGGATCCCTTGGGGCCTTGGAGGTAAGTAAGGGGGGAGGTGTGGGCGCAAGTTTTGCATTTCTTGTGGTTGCAGGGGAAGGTGCTGAGAGTGGAGGTTGGGTTGGTGGGGGGTGTGGACCTGATGAGGGAGTCACAGAGGGAGTGGTTTTTTCGGAATGCTGATAGGGGAGAGGAGGGAAATATATCCCTGGTGATGGGGTCCGTTTGGAGGTGGCGGAAATGACGAAAGATGGTACGATGTATATGGAGGTTGGTGGGGTGGTAGGTGAGGACCAGTGGGGTTCTGTCCTGGTGGCGGTTGGAGGGGCGGGGCTCAAGGGCGGAGGAGCGGGAAGTGGAGGAGATACGGTGGAGAGCATCGTTGATCACATCTGGGGGAAAATTGCGGTCTTTGAAGGAGGAGGCCATCTGGGTTGTTCGGTATTGGAACTGGTCCTCCTGGGGCCAGATGCAGCAGAGACGAAGGAATTGGGAATATGGGATGGTGCTTTTACAGGGGGTAAGGTGGGAGGAAGTGTAGTCTAGGTAGCTGTGGGAGTCGGTCGGTTTATAATAAATGTCCGTGTTGATTTGGTCGTGATTCACCCGAGATAGAAATGGAGAGGTCTGGGAAGGGGAGGGTGGAGTCCGAGACGGTCCAGGTAAATTTGAGGTCGGTATGGAAAGTGTTGATAAAGTGGATGAACTGAAAATGTGTTGCTGGAAAAGCGCAGCAGGTCAGCCAGCGTCCAAGGAACAGGAGAATTGATGTTTCGGGCATAAGCCCTTCTTCAGGAAACGTAGTCTGGAGTTTGTGCGGGATCAGTCGGTTCCGTAGGCAGGTGCTGGGGAAGGAGTTGTGGCTGTGGTAGCGAGTCTGTTTGAGGACGTGGCTGAAGAGCTTCTGTGCAGAGGAGATGACCTGGGGTGTGCAGTGAGAGAGGGACCCACTGAAATCCTTGTAGAGGGAGGAAGAGAGCTTCTTCAAGGAAGGCATCCTTGCAGGATTACTGAAGAAGGGCTCATGCCCGAAACATCAATTGTCCTGTTCCTTGGATGCTGCCTGACCTGCTGCACTTTTCCAGCAACAGATTTTCAGCTCTGATCTCCAGCATCCACTTTCTCCTCGAAGTGGATGAACTGTTCAACCTCCTCGTGGGAGCACAGGGGAGCGCCGATACAGTCATCGATGTAGCAGAGGAAAAGGTGGGGGATGGTGCCAGTGTAGCTGCGGAAGATGGACTGTTCCACATATCCTACGAAGAGGCAGGCATAGCTGGGGCCCATGTGGGTGCCCATGGCTACTCAACATGTGGCGAGACATCGAACAATTCTTCCGCCACTTTCGCCTCCGCGCCCACTTCTTCAACCAGGATTCTCGCCCACCCTCTGATGACCCCTTCTCCCACCTCCAACACACCCCATCCACCTGGGCACCCCGTGCTGGCCTCTTACCTGCCCTCGATCTCTTCGTAGCCAACTGCTGCCGCGACATTAACCGCCCCAACCTGTCCACCCCTCTCACCCACTCCAAACTCTCACCCTCACAACGTGCAGCCCTCTACTCTCTCCGTTCCATCCCCAACCTCACTATCAAACCGGCAAACAAGGGAGGCGTGGTAGTAGTTTAGCGCACCGACCTTTACACCGCTGATGCTAAACGCCAGCTCGCGGACATCTCCTCCTACTGCCCTCTTGACCATGACCCCACCTCCCACCACCAAACCATCATCTCCCAGACCACCCATAACCTCGTCACCTCAGGGGATCTCCCATCCACCACCTTCAACCTCATAGTCCCACAACCCTGCACCGCCCATTTCTACCTCCTGCCCAAAATCCACAAACCTGACTGCCCCGGCCGACCCATTGTCTCAGCCCACCGAACTCATCTCTGTATACCTTGATACGGTCCTGTTCCCCTTAGTCCAAGAACTCCCCACCTAGGTTCAGGACACCACCCACGCCCTCCACCTCCTCCATGATTTTCGCTTCCCTGGTCCCCAACGCCTTATCTTCACCATGGACATCCAGTCCCTGTACACCTCCATCCTCCATCATGAAGGACTGAAAGCCCTCCGCTTCTTCCTTTCCTGCCGGAACAACCAGTACCCTTCCACCGACACCCTCCTTCGACTGACTGAACTGGTCCTCACCCTGAACAACTTCTCTTTCCAATCCTCCCACTTCCTCCAAATCAAAGGAGTAGCCATGGGCACCCGCATGGGCCCCAGCTATGCCTGCCTCTTTGTAGGATATGTGGAACAGTCCATCTTCCGCAGCTACACTGGCCCCACCCCCCACCTTTTCCTTTGCTACATCGATGGCTGTATCAGCGCTGCCTCGTGCTCCCACGAGGAGGTTGAGCAGTTCATCCACTTTACCAACACCTTCCACCCTGACCTCAAATTTACCTGGACCATCTCGGACTCCTCCCTCCCCTTCCTAGACCTCTCCATTTCTATCTTGGGCGACCAAATCAACACGGACATTTACTATAAACCGACCGACTCCCACAGCTACCTAGACTACACCTCTTCCCACCCTGCCCCCTGTAAAATTGCCATCCCATATTCCCAATTCCTTCAACTCTGCTGCATCTGCCCCCAGGAGGACCAGTTCCAATACTGAACAACCCAGATGGCCTCCTCCTTCAAAGACCGCAATTTCCCCCCAGACATGATTGACGATGCTCTCCACCGCATCTCCTCCCCGCCCCTCCAATCGCCACCAGGACAGAACCCCACTGGTCCTCACCTACCACCCCACCAAACTCCATATACATCGTATCATCTGTCATCATTTCCGCCACCTCCAAACGGACCCCAACACCAGGGATATATTTCCCTCCCCTCCCCTATCAGCGTTCCGAAAAGACCACTCCGTCCGTGACTCCCTCATCAGGTACACACCCCCCCATCAACCCTACCTCCACTCCCGGCACCTTCCCCTGCAACCACAAGAAATGCAAAACTTGCGCCCACACCTCCCCCCTTACTTACCTCCAAGGCCCCAAGGGATCCTTCCATATCCACCATAAATTCACCTGCACCTCCACACACATCATTTACTGCATCCGCTGCACCTGATATGACCTGATATTGGGGAGACAGGCCGCCTACTTGCGGAACATTTCAGAGAACACCTCTGGGACACCCGGACCAACCAACTCAACACTTCAGCTCCCCCTCCCACTCCACCAAGGACATGCAGGTCCTTGGACTCCTCCATCGCCAGACCATAGCAGCCAACTGCTGCCGCGACATTAACCGCCCCAACCTGTCCACCCCTCTCACCCACTCCAACCTGGAGGAAGAGCGCCTCATCTTCCGCCTAGGAACCCTACAACCACAAGGGATGAACTCAGATTTCTCCAGTTTTCTCATTTCCCCTCCCCCCACCTTGTCTCAGTCCCAACCCTCGAACTCAGCATCACCTTCCTAACCTGCAATCTTCTTCCTGACCTCTCCGCCCCCACCCCCACTCTCCCCTATACCCTCACCTTAACCTCCTTCCACCAATCACATTTCCAACACCCCTCCCTTAAGTCCCTCCTCTCTATCTTTTATCTTAGCCTTCTGGACACACTTTCCTCATTCTTGAAGAAGGGCTCATGCCCAAAACGTCGATTCTCCTGCTCCTTGGATGCTGCCTGACCTGCTGCGCTTTTCCAGCAGCACATTTTCAATATCATCAGTGAGCCTCTGGATGAAGCACTGGTGGTATGGTCCCTTTCTATTAATGTGTTTTGGTTTTCTTGGGTTGGTGATGTCACTTCCTTACAAATTTGTTTCTCAATTTCCTGGTGACTATTAGGGGATCTATAATACAATCCTAATAAGGTGATCATCCCTTTCTTATTTCTCAGTTCCACCCAAATAACTTCCCTGGATGTATCTCTGGGAATATTCTCCCTAATTACAGCTCTAGTGCTATCCTTTAACAAAAACATCCCTTTTCCCACCCCCACTCCTCTCTTGCCTCCCTTTTTATCCTTTCTGTAGCATTTGTATCCTGGAACATTAAGCTGCCAGTCCTGTCCATCCCTGAGCCATGTTTCTGTAATTGCTATGATATCCCAGTCCCATGTTCCTAACTGTGCCCTGAGTTCGTCTGCCTTCCCTGTTAGGCCTCTTGCACTGAAAGAAATTCAGTTTAATTTATCAGTCCAATCTTATTCTCTGTTTTGTCCCTGCCAACCCTGACGGTTGACTCGCTTATTTTCTCAACTGTACCAGTCTCAGATTGATCTCTTTCCTCACTATCTCCTTGGGTCCCACCCAACCCCTCCCCCCTTCCCCTTCCCCTCCCCCCTTCCCCTCCCCCTCCTAACTAGTTTAAATCCTCCTGAGCAGCTCCAGCAAATCTCCCTGCCAGTCCCCTTCCAATTCAGTCCTCCTTGTACAGGTCACATCTACCCCAGAAGAGATTCCAATGATCCAAAAATGTGAATCCTTCTCCCATACACCAGCTCCTCAGCCATGCATTCATCTGCTCTATCCTCTATTTCTGCCCTCGCTAGCTCATAGCACCAGGAGTAATCCAGATGAGCCTACCATTGAGAATCTTCTTTTTTAAATTCCTGCCTAGCTTTCTATATTCTCCCTTCAGAATCTCATCCTTTTCCCTTCCAATGTCGTTGGTACCAATGTGTACAATGACCTCCTGTTGGAACCTCTCCCCTTGGAGAATATTCTGCACCCTCTCTGTGACATGCTTAGTCCTGGCATCACACCATTTTGAATTTTCATTGCTGGCCACAGAAATGTCTGTCTGTCTCTGACTAGATCTCCAACACAATTGATCTCTTGGAACCCAACGTACCCCTCATTGCATTAGAGCCTATCTTGATAA
This sequence comes from Chiloscyllium punctatum, assembly GCF_047496795.1. NCBI lineage: Eukaryota > Metazoa > Chordata > Chondrichthyes > Orectolobiformes > Hemiscylliidae > Chiloscyllium > Chiloscyllium punctatum. The sequence continues at coordinate 22,757,980 of NC_092768.1, read as the reverse complement.
TAGAAACTTGGCTGTTTGTGGTACATTCCCCTGAGAATCCATCACCCCCTACATTTTCCAAAACAGCATACTTGTTTGAAATGAGAATAGCCACAGAAGATCCTGCACTGCCTGTTTACCTCTCCTATTTTTCTTGGAATTAACCCATCTACCTGACTCTGTCTGTGGTTTTTCTCCCTTCCAATAACTGCCATCCCCAGCTCTTGTAAATTACTCACTGGCTCTAACTGTTGCTCCACCCGATCCAGTCAATCTGACAAGATTTGCAGCTAACGACATTTATTGCAGATATAATCCTCAGTAACCCGTAAACACTCTCAAAACTCCCACATCTGACAAGAAGAGCATATCACTCTACCGAAGGTTTTGCTCCTTCCAATTTACAAACTCGGAAAATAGCACCGTCTTATTGCTCATCAAAATACTGCTACAGGCTAACTTAAAACTTATGGTTTATATTTTTAAAATTTAATCAAGAGACGCATCCCAATAAAAATATATAATCAAGAGAGAACCCACTCAACTCACTACTGTCAATTTACAACAAGGCTATACTTAAAACTATTTACTTATCTGTTTGTGCTGTGACCTCTCCCAACCAGATTCCTCTAAAACCAGTTGTGAATTTTGTTTGTTAAGTTTTCCTGGACACACCCAATGTTCAGCGATTCATAAATTCAAACAGCAAAGGCAATAACTGCGCAGATTCACTGCTGTGTCAGTTAGCAGTGTAGGTTTCTTTCTCTCTCTCCCTTACAGACCATGTGCTTGCTGCCTTTGTCTGTCTTTCTTTTAAAAGTGCCATTGTTTTGACTTTTTTTTCTCTCCAAAGTTCCAACACAATTACAACAGCATATAAAACAGTAATTGTTGCTCCTGGAATTCGAGGAAATCACCTTCAACACCTAAAATACCTCAAAAAAAGGGAGTAGCTGCTACAGCTACAAATCTTTCCCATCTTCCATCTTGGATTACTCAGTGGAGCCAAATCACAAACAAAGTGTACCTACTGGCCTGGAATAGTGGACCTTCAGTATGGAAGGGAAATGGCTGTGCAGCTAGAGAGGGCAAGGCAGATTCGGCTGTGTACCATGTGCACTTTAATCACATGGAGCTAAATTCTCAGAGGCTTCAGGATTGAGAGAACTATTGGAAATAGAAATGACAAGAGATTTTGACCAAGCAATGTCAAGTAGCCAGAGAGGAGATTGAGGGCAAGTGTTGGGGTAGACTGTGATTTTGCAATGCTAAGGGAATATATGTGAAGGTTCTAGAGGCAGTGAAGGCGATGAGTTACACTGAATGAAAGGTGTTGAGCTATAACCCTGCTGTGATACAGAGTATAATTTCAACTAACATCACCATGAAGGATTCCATTGGATCTCAGATGGAATGATTGCTTCACACCCTCAGCCCGATATTTTTCAGGAATATTAGTAAGACGGTAGACGTGGGGCAAGAAGTAGGCCTTTTGGGCGATTGTGTCTGTTCTACTATTCAATTAAGTTCAGATCAAAAATAAATCCTGTACTTCAATTTCCTGCCATATCCCTAAACATCTTGATATCCCTACTTAAAAATCTGTCAGTATCAGTCTTGAATATGGTTAATGATCCAACCTAATGGAAGGTAAAATCAAAGGATGTCTGAAATGAGACTCCCGTTTGATCGCATGTGATTCCCAGTGAATGGCTTCGGCTCAAGTTGGCTGTTGAATGTCAATGAAGCTCAAATCTTCTGTCCATAACTACGGAGCTTCCAGGCAGGGTGAATGGTTAACCATCATAGTAAGTCTAAGGTGCTTCAGCTCCAATGGCTGAGGTTAGGTTGCAAGGTCCCTACCTTGAGATTAATAAACATAAATATGGACATCGATTGAATCTGGCACCTTCCTTGTCACCATGTCCTCAGCGTTACTTGGGTTTAACTCCCCATCCACAGAACTATTGAGAGTTTGCAATTTTAAATTTTAGTTTAAAACTTGTTTGACCTATGCAGTCTTTAGACACACTGAAATGTTGTAATCTTCACCCTGGCCACGTGAGGGCTGTGACATCTGTATCATGTTGCTGGGAGGAATGGAAGTTGGACTATTTCAAGGTTAGTAAATATTTGTGGATGCAAAGGATTTACCCACAGTAACATCAGAGACTGAGTTTACTTTGCTGTTTATTTACAAACAGCCAGTTAGCATGGCTGTTAAACAAGGTCACCCTTAAAATACTTCATAAATAGCCAATTCTATCTTTGAATTTCTGGGACAATATTTGCTCAGAGGAGTTGCTGGATTTATAGATGTTGGAATTTTATTTGCATCAGCTCTGTGGGTTTGTAACTTGTTCAATATCACTGCTCTTTTAAAGTTGATGTTCTCCTTGTTCACACTGTCTGGCTGCTGACTTGATTATATCTTCAATCAGGGGAAATGTAGAATAATAGTGTCGGGGAATGGGTCTGGGCGGGATATTCTTCGGAGGGTCGGTGTGGACTTGTTGGGCAGAGTGGCCTGTTCCCACACTGTAGGGATTCTATGATATCTGGACACATTGTGTGATGCAGTTCAGACAGAGGCTGTTTCACCCATTGGGCCTGTGGCAATTCTTTGACTGAATTTTCCAGTTGATTATCCTCTGTTCTTTGCACCACTGTTCTGAAAGTTTTCCCATTAAAATATTCAACAAAGTCCTTTAACAAAACCTGACCGCTAAATCTGCTCCCACCATCCATTCAGACAGTGCATTCAAATCTGTGACAATTTGCTCTTTAAACTTTACTGTTCCCTTGTATAGTTCCTGGTTGTTCCACCACTCTGATTAGTGACTTTCAGTTGCCACGAGAAATAGTTTTATCTTTTGTATGCCACTCTATTGAAACCTTTCACGATTTTCAACGTCTTTATCAATCTACTCTTAACCTACAAGGAACACAACTAAACTTTCTTTGGGGTGTCCATGTCCTTCACGTTAGTACCATTGTAGTGAACCTCCTCTGCAACTTTTCAAAGTGTGATGCCAAGAATCGAACACAGTCTTCCAGCTGAAGTGTAACCAGTGTTTTATAAAGTCTCTCAAAGCCCACTTCATCACAGCTTACCAGGGTAGGGAGGGGGCAGTTAATGAGAAAAGGTTGGTCAGTGTGGCAACCTCTTTGTATTAATTATTCCAGGCTTATTGTTTATTGAAGGGAGAATTGAATTGAAAGTGGGAAGGTTATGCTTCAGTTACAGAGTAAAAACACACCTGGAGTGCTGTGTACAGGTTTGATCACCTCACTTCAAAAAGAATGTGAAAGTGTTGGATGTAATTCAGAGAAGATTTACTGGAACAGGTGGATATTCTTATGAGGACCAGTTTGATTGGCTCGGTTTGGATCTGCTAGAAATCGGAAGATTCACTGGATTGGAAGATAAAATCCTGAGGGGTGTTAACTGAGTGGATATGGAAGAATGTTTCTTTTTGTGGAAAACTCTAGAAACTAGGGGTCACTGTTTAAAATAGGCAGTGCCCTTTCAAGAGAGAGATTTCTTTTCCCAGAAAGGGTTGACAGTATTTGGAATTCAGGGAGGGGAAAGTGAGGACTGCAGATGTTGTCAGAGTCAAAACGTGTGGCGCTGGAAGAGCACAGCCGGTCAGGCAGCATCCAAGGAGCAGGAGAGTCGATGTTTCGAGCACAAGCTCTTGAGGAGTAATCGGGTCAGCCGTGATTTTATCGAATTGCAGAGCACTCAGTGGATTGGGTGCACAATTCCTGCTCATAACTCATACACTTGTATGATCATATATTTCTTTTTTATATTTACACATGGGATAAGGGCATCTGTGGGTGGACTGGCATTTATTGCCATCTCTAGTTGCCTTTAGGAAAATTATGGTGAGCTGCCTCCTTGAGCTGCTACAGTCCTGAGAATGTTTGGAAAACAATACTGTTAGCAAGAAAGTTCCAGGATTTTGACCCAACTACAGTGAAGGAACAATAATACATTTCCAAGTCAGGATGGTGTGGTTTTGGAGGTGTTGACCTTCCCATGTATCTGCTGCCCTGGAAGTAGTTGTGGTTTTGGAAGGTACTGCCGAGGGAGCCATGGTGAACTTCTGCAGTGCATCTTGTAGATGGTGCACCCGATTGCTTCTGAGGATCAGTGGTGGAGGAAGTGAATGTTTGTTTTGGATGTGGTGCCAGTCAAGTGGGTTGCTTTGTCCTGGATAGTGTCAAACTTCTGACTGAAGCATATAAGATCCTATGGGGACTTGACTGGGTAGATATTGATAGGATGTTACATCTTGTAGAAGACAGCAGAACTCAGGGACATAATTTAAAAATAAGGGGGCAGATATTTTAAGACAGGATTGTTTTCTCTAAAGGTTGGGAGTCTTTGGAGCTCTCTTCCCAGAGGGTGGTGGAGAGGGAGTGATTGATTTTTGATATTTCAGAGGTAAATAGATTCTTGACTAACAAAACGTCAAAGATCATTGGGTTCTGGAAGAATGTGGAGCTATGGCCACAGACAGACCAGATAGAATTTTATTGAATATCGAAGCAGGCTCAAAGGCGTACGCCTGCTTCTGATCTGTACGCTTGTATAGAACAAATTGACCATAGCTACGGCTAAGGTGACTAGAGATTGAAATTAATGGATATTATTCATTAAGGTTTTAAACATTTTGTTGCAGGTTTTTGGAGCATAAGCTTTTTTTTTAGATTGAATAAATTTTTGTCTTGGTATCTGTAGTTTCATTGGGATGCAGAATATGGGAGTTCTCCCAAACAGACTGCAGTTTAACAGAAGCTGCACTGCAGATGTAATGGATTGGCCATGAAATCACTTTGGGATTTCCCAAGGATGTGTTAGACAGAGGGGAATGTTCATGATTTTATCCCCGTGAGTTTTTCTTTAAATTGTTTGAAGGAATTTAGCCGTGAGGAATCCTGTGTACTTACTAATGAAAGGTTTCTGTTTTGTTTCTGCCTACGCTCAGACACATCCAGGTACCAACGTGACTGTCATTGACCTGTTTGATCACACACAGAGCCTGAAGTCACTGTGGAGTCAGGTGGATGGATTCAAAGCAGCCATCTATCCCATCATGCAGAATGCAGCGAATGGGGTTCACATGATCTGTTACTCCCAAGGTATGGCTCTACCGAGGGGTTTCTCTCAGAATGCAGGGGTTTCTCTCAGAATGCTGATAGTGTGATCGATTAATGCATTTCACCATGTTTTCACCATGTAGATTTGTGGCATATGTGGCTGTTATTTATTTGGCTGTTATACTCACTCCACATGACCTGGCGAGAATGGAAACGCTGAGATGATTTCTCCTGTCAATTATGCCTATATACCTGTAGTGTGGTTTTTGAAATGGAGTGGGATAGCTCTTATTTATATAACTTGCCTTTTCTGACCAGCCTTCACACACTGCATTTTGTTGGAGAATGGGTTGGCTACGGTCGAGAGATTCTGTCAGCTGTAAATGTTTCCAATGAAAGGTCGTCTTGAACTGTAAGACTAGCTTTGTTTCTCCCTCGGTGAATGTTGCCTGAGTTTCTGGGTATTCTCAGCATTGTTCTTATTTTGTTTCTACTTTCCAGCATCTGTTGTGCTTTGCTTCACATTCTTTGCTTGTGGTTTTGATCATGAGGTCAGTAAATTAGAAACCTGTCCTACCTCAACCTTATTGGCTGCTATAGTGGTGTCACTATTCATTGGGTATTTTTAAATACAGGTTTTGTGATGGGGTCTGTACGTAACGCAACATACCTTTTCTCTTCCCCACCTGCCCACCTGATAGGCTGAGTCTCAGAAACTGAATTCCTCAATTTTCTGTCCAAAGAGTTTTGTCGGAGAGTGCTTGGAAAATCATGCATTGTCAAATAAAATGAAGACCTGAACCTGACTGGCCCTGCCCTGGGTGTATTTGATGGAACAGTGTGACTATTTTTAACCCATTTAGTCCCAGCCTTGGGAACGCACAACATGAAACTGTAGGCTGAGTTTCCCTTTGTCCTTTCTGAGAGTGTCGATAGTTCAGCGAACACTTTAACCACCTTTTGAAATGAATTTACTGTCTGTGCTGGGAATGTTCTGTTTTTGTCTTCACCACAAGCTTCCTGTTCGTGCGGTCACTGCAATTTATATTGTGTCAGCTCCAGCCTCAACTGCACAGAAACGCTCACAGACACAAGGTGTTTCACTGATATGGCACCTGCTCTTGCATGCAGATCTCTGCACTTGTATTATTATTTAACTTGTTACTTCTGTGCAGAAATGGAACAGTTCACGCAACTGAGCAGTGTATTACTTTGAAACTAATCATTATTGTATTCTGTTCTTCAGATAATGACATTGCTGACAAATCTGACATTTATTGTCCAACTCTAATTACCCTCCGAGGTGGTAATGAGCAGTCCTCTGGTTAGACTGCTGATGATGTAGGGTGGGGAGATTGCAGAGTCATCAATCAGTGACACTATGATGTGACTCCAGATTTTATCCTGTGCTGAAAATAACTGCACCAGCTACAGTGAAATATTTTCACTGGGTCCATTTGGATTCTTGCTTATCATTGGATGGAGAGGCTTTTTGGCCTTATCTCTGTGCAAATATTAATGCATAACTGTCTTTCATAATATCTTTTTATTCAGCGACACTGCATGTCAGGAAACCATCCTTGGATTGTGGAGATCTTTGGACAGTAAGCTATGTTTCATGATGTGTTGGTTTCCACTGCATTGACCTTCCGTCAGGGTGAAAGCATCATCGTTTACAAGTTCCCCTCTAAGCAACACATTATCCTAATTTGGAACCATATGACTATTATTTCATTGCTGCTGGGTCAAAATCCTGGAACTGCTTCCCCATCAGCTGCATCACATCGACTGTGGTGATTCAAGAAGGTGACTCAATGTCACTTACTCAAGTGCAATCAGGGATGTGCATTAATACTAATCTTAAATGAATTTTTTTTTTTAAAGTGCAGAGGTAAAAATAGCCAGCTGAACTTATGTTTCCAGTCTTCCCTCTCCGTCCTTCTCTTGTACCTTTCATGACCAGTTGAGGACTTTATTGCGTAGAACTAGCAATTTTCAGGAGGACTTTGGGCAGAGGTTTCTTGTGTTGGAAGAAGGATATTGAACATTTGTTTTTTGATACAGCATCTTCTCCACTTCTGCTACTCTGGCTGCAGTGCTGTGAGAGTTTGCTCTTGAGGGGTTTGGAAATCTCCACTTCCTGAAAAACCGATTGGTGTTTCCTCCTTATTTCTGTCAAATGTTCTTGAAGAAACTGAGTGTATGTTTTCTATTCTAGGTGGCTTGATCTGTCGAGGTATCCTCTCCACGATGCCAGACCACAATGTGGACACCTTGATATCCCTGTCCTCTCCTCAGCTTGGCCAGTATGGAGGTGAGTTGCAGACTTTCTGTCGCTCCCATTGTGACAAGACATTTGAATTGAGAAGTAGAAATGACTGGGGCCAGCTGGGGATGAGGCAGGGGATGGGATATACATTGGGGCAGTGTACAAGCTGAGTGCAGGCAAACTGGCTGTATTGTTTCACTTGGATCAATCTAGCGTACTCTCAACCAAATGCCAAAGAGATAGGGACCTGAAGCACAAACGACCCTGAGTGCTAGCATTTTGTATGCAGTCAGAAGTTCATAGGGTCAAGTGCCGATTCTGAAGATTGAATATAAAATGCTGGCTGACACTGCAGCGCAGTGCTGAGGGGTTTCTGCATGATTATCTTTCAGCTGCAATGTTAGCTGGAGACCCTGCCAATCCCATCAGGTGCCTGTCGGAGATTCTATGACACCATCAAAGTGACATCACTAAAAAAAACACGTTTCCATGTCTGAATATTTTGCTCTGTCTGAAGACTCAATTTGTATGTTGCACAGACAAGGCAAGAGTCCAAGCCACTTCAATTCTTCCTGTTTTTCAAAAATGCGCACTAATTATTGGGATGTGGGCATCCCTGGCTCAGTCAGCTTTTACTTTCCATCCCTTATGACCCAGTTAAAGGTTAACCACGTGCTGTGGGTCTGGAGTAGGCTAAACCAGGTAAAGTTGGCAGATTTCCTTAGGAAAAGGACGTTAATGAGCCAAGTGGGCTTTTACAACAATTGACACTGATTACATGGTCAGCAACTGGCTAGCTAGTTCATTCCAGATTTTTATTGGATTCACTTGCCCTTTTGGGATTTGAACCCATGACCCCAAAACATTAGCCTGGGATGTTAGATTACTAGTGACATTGTGACTAGGCCGTTGCCTTCCGATATATAACTGCTCAGCTCTGGTGGGGGATATTTAACAAATACTTGATGGAAATAGAGAGCCAATGACAAAAAAAAGGACAAATGCATCAACTAAAGGATATCCTTAGTTCCAACAAGTAAATAAAGCCTTCAGCTAAGCAACTGACACAGGGACAATGGAGGATGGTGGGTAAATGGAGTTGAATCATGGAACAGCCATTAATGTGGTGGATGACAGAACAGACTCGAGGAGGTGAATGGCCTCCTACTGTTCCCATGTTGCTCTAAGAAATACCAAGAAGGGGAAATCTATGAGAAATACCAAAGAATCAGAATGCAAGATCATAACAAAGTTATTGTTATTCCAGCTGTGATGGGAATGTGCTGATTACCAAGTCCCCAATACCCCACCAGTAGGTGTACATTTGTTGATTCCATTATCAAAATGACCAAATACTTCAATTTGTTACCATTATAAAGTAAAAGAAATATCACAAAGCATCTGTAACTGAATAAAAATAAGCTATTTATTATGAGCAAAGATTATTCCCAAAATCTGTGAGAAAGAATGATTAACTTATAAATTATGATCTGGAATTGAAACTATGTTCCCTTAATTCCACACACATCTACACTCCAGTACAACAAACAAGTCTCCACTGAGATGATGGCTTATTTTAAAAACACAAAAGGGAACAAACCCCTCCATTGGACCAAAGACTTGGGAACGGAGAATAAAATGTGATGATGTCTTACTGTCATTGAATTTCTTGTTGATAAAGCTAAATTACTGAAAGCTGTAGAGTGTTGATAAATGTACAGTTTGGATCCCAATCGATTTGGATTTGAGTCATTAAGATTGTCACGGACTGTGACTTTAGGGTCTAAAAAGCAGGCAGAAAAACTGGTATCTGGAGCTCCCAGAGATGACTTTGAAGAATCAGAACTTTGAGAGAGAGAGAGACAGAGAGAGAGAACTCTTTGAGATGTTGTCTTTACTTTCTCAGAGAGGGTTACTATGGGCATAGGTTTGGAGTGCTCTCAAAGTCAGGATTTTTTTAAAAGATAATTAGAGTAGTAAATCTATTCCCTTATCTCATTGAACTTTGCTTAGCTGACTCTTCCAAGTCACTTGATTTACAATAAGACAGAAGGCAGCTTAGAGTACGTCAAATTATTGGCTTCAAGAAATCACACATTGTAATCCTTTTCAAACCACAGAATGTCCAAATAGTATAAGACCTTAGTATTTCCCAGACAGTTTCCAAATTAAAAAAAAGTATTCTCAACATTATCTCAACGTGCTCTAGCTTTGATTATTTTTTATCCTGGCTAAATGCAGAACAGTTGTGGAGCTTTGCTCTCTGATTGGCCCAATAGGATTGTCTATCTGGAGTGTTAACTATATCCAGTGTGAGCTGATGTACCAGTAAGTCCAGGAGTTGGTGCCAAGAATTACATGTTGCTCCCAAGAATTCACAAACAATCCTGCAGAGATTAAAACAAGTCATTGGCAGGAAGACAAAAAAAAACTGTGGGATGATCTAAAAAGATTGGCCCAGTAGGCAAGAACAAGTCACACAGTGGCTTAGTGGTTAGCAGTGCTGCCTCACAGCACCAAGGACTGGGGTTTGATTCCAGCCTCAGTCTAGAAGAGTATCAAGGCTGTAGGAGAATACTTAAGAGGGAAATCAGGAGGGCAAAAAGTGGACATGAACTAGCTTTGGCACATAGAATTAAGGAGACTCCACAGGGTTTTTACAAATACATTAAGGACAAAAGGGTTACTAGGGAGAGAATAGGGCACCTCAAAGATCAACGAGGAGAAAGTGAGGGCTGCAGATGCTGGAAATCAGAGCTGAAAATGTGTTGCTGGAAAAGCGCAGCAGGTCAGGCAGCATCCAAGGAATAGGAGAATCGATGTTTCGGGCATCAGCCCTTCCTGAAGAAGGGCTGATGCCCGAAACGTCCATTCTCCTGTTCCTTGGATGCTGCCTGACCTGCTGCGCTTTTCCAGCAACACATTTTCAGCACCTCAAAGATCAGCAAGGCAGCCTTTGTCTGGAGCTGCAGAAAATGGGGGAGATACTAAACGAGCATTTTGCATCAGTATTTATTGTGGAAAAGAATATGAAAGATGTAGAATGTAGGGAAATACATGGTGACACCTTGCAAAATGTCCATATTACAGAGGAGGAAGTGCTGGATGTCTGGAAACGCATAAAGGTGGATAGGATAAATCGGCAAAGTCTTTTCCCTGGGGTGGGTGAGTCCAGAACTAGAGGGCATAGGTTTACGGTGAGAGGGGAAGGATATAAAAGAGAGCTAAGGGCAATATTTTCACACACAGGGTGGTGTGTGTATGGAATGAGCTGCCAGAGGAAGTGATGGAGGCTGGTACAATTACAACATTTAAAAGGCATTTGGATGGGTATTTGAATAAGAAGGGTTTGGAGGGATATGGGCCGGGTGCTGGCAGGTGGGACTAGATTGGGTTGGGATATCTGGTTGGCATGGACATGTTGGACTGAAAGGTCTGTTTCCATGCTGTACATCTCTATGACTCAATGACTGAATGACTGACTGTATGTGTGGAGTTTGCACATTCTCCCCGTGTCTGGGGGTTTTCTCTGGGTGCTGCAGTTTCCTCCCACAAAGATGTGCAGGTTAGATGAATTGGTCGTGCTAAATTGCCCATCGTGTTCAGTGATGTGTAGGTTAGGTGCGTTAGTCAGAGGAAATGTAGAGTAATAGCGTAGGGGAATGGGTCTGGTGGGATACTCCTCGGAGGGTATAGACTTGTTGGGCTGAATGGCCTGTTTCCACATTGTTGGATTCTATAAACTTCTATTCAATGAACTAAGACAGATAGAATATAATGGAAAGGTGACGTGTGAATGTGTTCATTTGGCATGAAAGTAAAAGAGTGATGAATAGTGAAAGTGTGAGAAATGTTGGTATTCACAGGGACCTGCGTAACTGTGACGTGAATTTCAGAATATAAACAGGCAGGTACAGCAAGCCGTTAGGAAGCAAGTACCATGTAAGCTTTTCTTAACAGAGAGGTCGGGATATAAGATTAATGAAGTCTTTTTGTTAACTGAGGATTCTGGTGAAAGATCACTGACCTGAAATGTTAACTGTTTCTCCCTGGTCATTCAAAATTGCTGCCAAACCAGCTGAGTATTTCCGGCGTTTTCTGCTTTTAGTTTAGCTTTACAACACCTGCAGGATTTTGCTGTGTTCTAAAGGACGTTGGAGAAGGCAGATCTGATGCAGTGCATGTACCTAAGATAGGATACATTAGATGCCTGGAGGGTGTGAAGCAAAGGTTCATGAGATTGTGTGCTGGTACGCGTCGAAAAGTATGGCCCTTCAACCAGGGCTTATGCCCGAAATATCAGCTCTTCCGATGCTGCCGACCTGCTGTGCTTTTCCAGCGCCACACTTTTCGACTCTGATCTCCAGCATTTGCAGTCTTCACTTTGTCCTGCGTGCTGGGATGAGGGGAGTATCCCAAAATAAGGTATGAACAAGCTAGATTTTTATTCCCAGGATTTTCAAAGAGTTGATCGAATTGAAGTATCCGACATTTTGAAGGGCTTGACCAGGTAGATGTTGAGAAAACCCTTCCCCAGATTACAGAGTCAAGAAAGCAGGTTTGCAAGCTCAGACTGAATGGTTCCTCTCTGCCCTGAGCTGTCAACGTTCCATCCTTCAGAACTGACTGAGGGTGATATTGAGGGTTAGTGCCAGAAACTCCAGCTTCCATTTTAGTCCTGCTTATGTTTGTTGCTGAGCCTCATCCTCCTTCACTCAGGACAAGATCAGCTGTATTGTGATAGCTACTTGCTACAGATTAAAATAGTTACCTCTGTGTGGAGATATTGTGCAGCCAGGATTGTGTTACTCTGTTATCTTAAGGCAGTTGATAATATCTGTTTACATTCAGGTTGCTGTTACTCTGAGAGAGCACTGTTAATATTTCCCAGAGAGAGCAGGGGATTTGAATCCTGTCTCTGCCGAGATAGCAATTCATCTAAACACACTCAATCCAAAGAACAGTGAGTGTTCCTTGTGGGGAAACTGTCAGTGTAGACCAACGAGAACCTAAACTTAACCAGATTTAACTCCTTTGAGATATCAGTTATACAGGCCTGGCTGTGCAGTATCTTCACACAGAGATAACCATTTATCAGGAGTGATCTGTTTGCTACATTTAAATATTATTAAAATAGTTTGTGTCTGCACGCTGAAAACAAATCCTGATTCTGGTGATTAACTCACACAGGCATGGTCTGGTGAAAACTGCTGAGAAATATGGTTGTCATAGTAAGGGAATCCCTTTTTAGTGTAGCACTCTCTCCATTTTCGACAGGAGGGGGATTACAGTGTAACATTGCACCGGTCCCAGAACCAAACACCAATCTCCTGCTAAATCCTGCATGTGTTTGACTGGGAACAGACACTTTCTGTGTGCCTGGTTGTGTCTGTGATAGGGAGTAACGACTGAGCCTTCTATACATGAGCACACACACGTGTCTGAGAATAATGTCTGCATCTTCACATCCTTCTGAAAGTTGTGACCAATCCTCAGTGTGTGATTTCAGTGACTGAGTCGCTTTCTGTTCAACAGATACCAATTACCTGAAATGGCTTTTTCCAAATTATGTGAAGTCCAATCTCTACCACTTCTGTTACACACAAATCGGACAGTGTTTCTCCATCTGTAATTACTGGAATGGTGAGTAACAAAATCTTTTGTGAAGAATATATGTACAAAGTGGCAGTGCATCACACACTGTTTGTACTTTGACTGTATACAGAGCATGTTGGACACTGTTTCTGTGTACAGTAAGTGTCAGTGCTGCCTCTGTGCTCTCTTTGTGTAAAACACACCATTGTCCTATCAGAACATAGGGCTGCTCTCTCATGAGAGAGAGAGAGAGAGAGAGAGAGAGAGAGAGAGAAATGATTGGTGGTTGTTTAACCTGAGTGTTACCATATCTCAGGTGAAGGGAGAGGATGAAACCTTCATAGTGTCTCAGCTGGTACACGAATTGAACTCGTGCTATTGGCGTCAAACCGACTATCCAGCCAACTGAGCTAACTGACCTGTGCTTTGAATACAGTTTGAATGTAATTAGAATCTCATGTGTCCGACATATCTGAGTTGTTTCTGTGTCTGTTTCAGATCCTCATCATCACAAACTTTACCTCAATAACAGCAACTACCTGGCCTTCCTCAATAATGAGAGGGAAAATCCGAATGCAACAGGTAAAGTGGAGATGGATCACAGAATGGTCTCGGAACCAGATTCCTGTGGAGTAGGGATGAGTCCACAGACCCTTAGGAGGAGCGCTGGAAGTTTTGCTCCTATTTCTGATATTCAGTTTTTGCCAGTTGGGGGGAGCAGGGGGTGATGGGGTCTGATTTATACAGGAGAGAAACTGGAACCCAACATGACCCTTTGAACCTAACACTGAGCTCAAACAGACCACACTTTGATTTGCTGCAAGGACCTGAATTTGCATGTGGGAGTCACAAGAAGGTGTGGTAGGTGTAAACTCTCTTGAAGGATAGAAAAGCTCTATCGAGCTGACATGGTCTGAAGTTATTTAAACCCTGAGCCCTTTAAACTCATTCTTGAAAAGAAAATTGGCAACAGCTTTCAGTGAGAGTTTTAAAACAAAAACCTTTGGCTGGACTTCTTCAGTTAATCATTATTTCAATTGGAAGGTTCTAATTTCAAAGATTGACTGACAGTTTAGAATATTGCTGAAGAAAAGAGGTGTTTTGTCAAAGATTTTTGTCCTGCATTCATCAGGGAGAGTTGCAAGAACAGCAAGTTAAGGGAAAAGCTATCATTAAAATTGTATGAGGAAAGTGGTAATTAGCTAGCAAATGGACTGTGATTGATAGAGGTGTTGCCATGGAGAAGGCCCCCAATGATGATTGACTGTTAACTGCTGAGCTTTGTTTAAATTTTAAACCAGACAGATAGAGTCTGATGAACTGATCAGGCATCACCTCAAGATGTGAACCAGTGAATAGCTGTCATGTAGTTTATTGAGTTGATATGGGCATCATTGACAGCATTCTGTTTATTAATATATGTATCACTTCTTTTGCAGATCCCTTTAGATCTGTGCCTTCCTGATCTTGTTTCTGATATAAAGTGGAAACACTTTCTGTCTATTTACTCTATCCAGTCTGCTATGAATTTGAAAACCTCTATCAGATTGGTTTGTGTCACAGAGATGGGGTGATTAAAAAGGCTTTTGCCTTCATTGTTCAGTCCTTTTGAGAATAGAATTTGGGAAATTATGTTGAGGTTGTGCAGGACATTGGTGAGGCCACTTCAGGAATACTGTGTCCAGTTCTGGTCGCCCAGTTATCAGAAGAATAATATTAAGCTGGAGAGGGTACAAAAGGAATTTACTGAGATGTTGCTGGGTAAGGAAGCTTTGAGTTATAAAGAAAGGCTGGATAGCCTGGGACCTCTTTCACTCAAGCGTAGGAAGTTGAGAGGTGATCTTATAGAGCTTTATAAAACCATGAAAGATGTAGATAGGGTTAATGGTAGGTATCCTTTCCCTAGGATGGGGAATTTCAAGATTAGGGGTCTACTTTTAAGGTGAGAGGAGAGAGATTTAAAAAAAAACACGATGAGCAAATGTTTACACAGAGGATGGTTTGTGTGTGGAATGAATTTTCAGAGGAACTGGCAGATGCAGGCCCAGTTGCAATGCTTAAAGGGTATTTCAATAAATACATGAACAGGAGAGGTTTGGAGGGACATGGGCCGGGAGTAGGCAGGTGGGACTAGTTTAGATTGGGATTATGTTTGGCACAGACTGATTGGACCAAAGAGTCTGTTTCCTTGCTGTATGACTATGTAACAGTCCCAATTTCTTTGAACAATCTTCAGAACTGCCGTTCTCGTTCTGGGAACCATTCTTCTGCACTGTCTCCAATGCATTGACATCTTTCCTATAAAGTGACGCTCAGAACTGTCCCAATACTCCAGCTGAAGCCTGACAAACATCTTGTTTATATGCAACATCACCTCCTTGCTCTCGTGCTCTGTGCCCCGCTTGTAAAGCTGTTTGATTATTCACTGTACATTCCACTGTCCTACCGTTTTCAATGATCTCTGCGCAATATACACCCAGGTCCCTCTGCTCCTGAACCCACGGCATACACACCCAGGTCCCTCTGCTCCTGAACCCACGGCATACACACCCAGGTCCCTCTGCTCCTGAACCCACTGCATACACACCCAGGTCCCTCTGTTTCTGAACCCACTGCATACACAGCCAGGTCCCTCTGCTCCTGAATCCACGGCATATACACCCGGGTCCCTCTGTTTCTGAACCCACTGCATATACACCCGGGTCCCTCTACCCCTGAACCCACGGCATACACACCCAGGTCCCTCTGCTCCTGAACCCACGGCATACACACCCAGGTCCCTCTGTTTCTGAACCCACTGCATATACACCCGGGTCCCTCTGCTCCTGAATCCACTGCATATACACCCGGGTCCCTCTGCTCCTGAACCGACTGCATATACACCCAGGTCCCTCTGCTCCGGAACTCACTGCATATACACCCGGGTCCCTCTGCTCCTGAACCCAGTGCTATACACCCACGTCCCTCTGCTCCTGAACCGACTGCATATACACCCAGGTCCCTCTGCTCCGGAACTCACTGCATACACACCCACGTCCCTCTGCTCTTGAACCCACTGCATACCCATCCAGGTCCCTCTGTTCCTGAACCCACTGCATATACACCCAGGTCCCTCTGTTCCTGAACCCACTGCAGAATTCTTCCAACCAAATCTCTCACTTCTCTATGTCAAATCTCATCTGCCCACTCCACCAAAGCATCTGTGTCCTGTGGAGTTTAACACTGTTTTCCTCATAGTTTACAATTATTCCAAGTTTCATTTCATCTACAAACTCCGAAATTGTCCCCTGCATCCCAGGACATAGATCATTAATATTTAACAGGAAAATCAAGGATCCCAACATTACTCCCGAGGAAACTCCACAAGTGACCCTCATCCAGTCCAACTGGCATTGTGTAGAACTCCAGAGGAGAGTGAAGTACAGTGTCTGACCCACCGTCCCCACCCCAGTCCCACAAGGAGACAGGGTCTGACCCACCGTCCCCACCCAGTCCCACAGGGAGACAGGGTCTGACCCACCGTCCCCACCCAGTCCCACAGGGAGACAGGGTCTGACCCACAGGGAGACAGTGTCTGACCCACCGTCCCCACCCAGTCCCACAGGGAGACAGGGTCTGACCCACCGTCCCCACCCAGTCCCACAAGGAGACAGTGTCTGACCCACCGTCCCCACCCAGTCCCACAGGGAGACCGTGTCTGACCCACTGTCCCCACCCAGTCCCACAGGGAGTCCGTGTCTGTTTAAATTCAATTCAGTTCGATTCAAGTTGCTGGTTGTTTATCAGTGTTTGACAGCTATTTTTGGTTTCTGAGTTGTTGTTGTTTTTGTCCTTGTTTTTATTAGAATGGAAGAAAAATTTTCTGAGGATCAAGAAGCTTGTTCTGATTGGTGGACCAGATGACGGGGTGATAACTCCATGGCAGTCGAGGTAAGAGTCTGTTACTGATGGGGTGTGAGTGTGAGTGGCTACATAGCTGGAGACTACCCTCTGATCATGGTACCAATCTCCCTCCGACTGGGCCACAGGCTCCAGACTCCGCCCGGACTGCGTTCCTGAGGCTGGAATATCCTGTCCCAGACTCCGCCTGGACTGCGTTCCTGAGGCTGGAATATCCTGTCCCAGACTCCGCCCGGACAGGGTTCCTGAAGCTGGAATACCCAGTTCCATACTCCACCCGGACTGGGTACCTGAGGCTGGAATACCCTGTTGCGGACGCCGCCCGGACTGAGTTCCTGAGGCTGGAATATCCTGTCCCAGACTCTGCTCGGACTGAGTTCGTGAGGCTGCAATACCCAGTCCCAGACTCCACCCGGACTAGGTTCCTGAGGCTGGAATACCCTGTCCCAGACTCCACCCGGACTAGGTTCCTGAGGCTGGAATACTGGGTACCATACTCCACCCGGACTGGAGAATAGAAAATAGAATAATGTAGCAATATTTAAGTAGATACCCATGCTGAGAAGGGTGTGTAAAATGAGTCTGGAGTTAATGGCCTAATGGTAACAAGGAAACTATTCTCGGTTGTCAAAAAAACCCATCTGGTTCACTAATGTTCACTAGGGAGGGAAATCTCCTATCCTTGCCTGGTCTGGCTGATGTGTCTCCAGACACACAGCAATGTGGTTGACTCTTAACTGCCCTCTGGACAATCAGGGAGTGGGTAATAAATGCTTGTTTAGCCAGCGACACTCACGTCCTGTGAGTGAATTTAAAAAAGGGGGATGATTTGGGATGGAGTGTGTGTGCTCATGAAAGGGCTGTTTATTCTGTAAGGTGTTGTCCAGGGTCTGGAAGCAGGTTACACAGCACACCTAGATTTAACAACGTTTCAGGACAGCTATGATCGATTGACAGCGTAGGATTCATTCAATCGGACCAAATTGCTCACAAAAACATTAACCCTTTGTGGTGAGGAATGTTAAAACATGCCCAGTCTTTTGTGAAAGGTGATTGCAGGAGTGAACAACTGAGGCTGACAATCAACCAGGGGCCTTTACTCATGTCCTTCTCCCACCATCTGTCTGTCTCTCTCTCTCACACGCATGCAATCTTTTTCTGTCACACTCTCTCCCTCCCTCTCTCTCACTCTCACACACTTTCTTTCACATTTACGCTCTCACGCAAGCGCACACACACACTTTGTCACTCTTTGTCTCTTTCACTCACTTCCCCTCTCTCTCTCTCTCTCTCTCTCTGTCACTCATTCACTCACTCTCAAAAATGTTGCCAGAGGAACCTCCCCCTCACCACTTTATGTTACGAGATGTTAATTAAAGCCCTTTCTGTTTCTCTTTCAGTCAGTTTGGATTTTACGATGAGAATGAGACAGTGATAGAAATGAGACAACAGCTGGTGAGTTGTTGAGCGCTCACATCAGTGAGTCACAACCTGAGGAGTGGGGGGGGGGTTGTCATCCTGGGGCAGCGTCTGTGAGGGAGGTGATGGGGCTCAACACAGGCCAGGGTCTGAGGGAGGTGACAGAGGGGACCACAGGCTGGGGTCTGAGGGAGGTGACGGAGGGGACCACAGGCCAGGGTCTGAGGGAGGTGACGGAGGGGACCACAGGCCAGGGTCTGAGGGAGGTGACGAAGGGGACCACAGGCCGGGGGGTGGGGGAGGTGACGAAGGGGACCACAGGCCGGGGGGTGGGGGAGGTGACAAAGGGGACCACAGGCCAGGGGGGTGGGGAGGTGACGAAGGGGACCACAGGCCGGGGGGTGGGGAGGTGACGGAGGGGACCACAGGGCGGGGGGGTGGGGAGGTGACAGAGGGGACCACAGGCCAGGGTCTGAGGGAGGTGACGGAGGGGACCACAGGCCGGGGTCTGAGGGAGGTGACGAAGGGGATCACAGACCGGGGTATGGGGGAGGTGACGGAGGGGACCACAGGCCGGGGGGTGGGGAGGTGACGGAGGGGACCACAGGCCGGGGGGGTGGGGAGGTGACGGAGGGGACCACAGTCCGGGGTCTGAGGGAGGTGACGGAGGGGACCACAGACCGGGGTCTGAGGGAGGTGACGGAGGGGACCACAGGCCAGGGTCTGAGGGAGGTGACGGAGGGGATCACAGACCGGGGTATGGGGGAGGTGACGGAGGGGACCACAGACCGGGGTATGGGGGAGGGACCACAGGCTGGGGGGGTGGGGGAGGTGATGGGGGTTCCCAAACATCACTGTCAGGTTGATGGGGTCTTCTCCTATTTCTTCCATAGAATGTCTGGGCTCTGAGAGACTTGGCCAGTTTCTCCAAGTCTCCCCTCCCTCTGTGTTATTCTGCTGTAAATGGTTACATTTCATCTTTAAACAGATCTTTTTAATTTTCTTTATTGTCACATTGGCACATCACTTTGTTATTCGTTGCCTCAGTGTTGTTCCAAAACTGTTTCATTGGTATCAGTTCTTCCAGGTGGTCATGTTAGGTTATTTCAGTCTGGTTGGTTTGCTCTATAACTCTGTATTCTGTTAACTGCTTTCTGTATTTCCCGTTTCACTTGTGATTTTCACCATCTGAAATATTTTGGTTTTGGTAATAGTGACATGAAGAAATGCTTTACTCACACACCGAGTGGTTAATGTCTGGAACAGAATGTTTGTCTGTGAGGGAGTGAGGTGGAGGTAGATTCAATTGAAACATTGAACAGGAGGATAGACTGTTATCTGAAAAACTGGTGTTTATAGAGAGGCAGGAGAATGACATTTGGTGAAATGTTCATTTGGAAATCTGGTGCAGACATGATGAGCTGAATGGACTCCTGTTCTGTAACTCTTCTGTGATTCTGTTGTACATTTCTTTTGTGTCTTAGCTGCTTGTGATGAGCAGGTATTATGTCCTTGTGTTCCTGTGATAGGATCAGAGTTGAGAGTGTTGTGCTGGAACAGCACAGCAGGTCAAGCAACGTCTGAGGAGCAGGATAATCGATGGTCCCCCTCCCTTTTCCTGATGCAGGGCTTTTGCCTGAAACGTTGATTCTCCTGCTCCTCGGATGCTGCCTGACCTGCTGTGCTTTTCCAGCACCACACTCTCGACTCTGATCTCCAGCATCTGCAGTCCTCACTCTCTCCTGTGTGAGAGGATCATCCTGGTTGAATAATTGGGGTCATTGATGGATAGTTTGAAACCTGCAGTGAGTCACTCCCCTCCTGACTCCCCACTTCCCTGGATGAGTACAGCTGCACCAACACTCAAGAAGTTTGACACCATCCAGGAGAAGCAGCACATTTTATTGGCATCTGCTTCACCAGCTTCATCACTCACAGCCTCCGCAGTGTGCACCAACTGTCAGAATATTCAGGAATTAAGTCGATTCTCCTGAAATCTCCCAGGGTGATCCATTCTGTGGTTTCCACTCTTCCCCTCCACCTTCACAATCAGAGGGAAGTTGCCTCATAGATTGAATGGTAGAGAATTGTAAAGTACTCCTCCAATCAGAGGTTGGCTCTCTCCTGTACTTGCTTCTGATAGCCATAATATGGAGGTGCTGGTGTTGGACAGGGCTGGACAAAATTAAAAATGACACAACACCAGGTTATGGTCACTTGTTAGCTGAAGAAGGAGCAGCGCTCTGAAATCTTGTACTTTATTTGGAACCACTAGCTTTCAGATTGCTGCTCCTTCGTCAGGAGCTAGTGTCTATAACCTGGCATAGACCTGTTGGACTATATCCGGGTGTTGTGTGATTTTTAACTTTGCTTTTGATAGAGCCAGCTGAAAACCTTGAAGAGAAACAGCTTGTGATTGGTGAGCAGCAAGGAACATCAGTGCTGGAGAGCAGGTTTTTTCCACAAGATAGGAATGGCATGCTGGAGAAGGAGGATCTTTTGCTGGATTCTGTTTCCTGGAGTGGATGTCAGCCAAAGGAAGTCAGGGGTGGAGAGAGAAGAGGGAGGCTGCAAAATAGGAAATGGCAGCTTGCAACCAATGTATGGCTAAACGGGATTGAGGAAATTTAAAATCACCACTGAGATACTGAATTCCTTACAAATCAATATGGAACATCTTATTGAGGGCTATGTAAATTCAGAAGTTTCTCTCTTTGGAAAGGTGTGGTTAATCCTCCTACAATAAACCTTGCCAATCATTAAATTTGAATCTGAGATTGAGATCCGGGTGCAGTAATGGGGTTGTAAACCAGCTAGTTAAATTGTTTCAGTTTTATATTGGTGCCATGTAAATGTAGGAGCTGTGTCCTTGCCAGTCTGAGGAAGATGTGGTTAATTCAGCTGATGGTTTTTGTGTCTGGAATAAAAATCAATTTTTAAAAATAAACTATGTAAACTTATGCTGTTATCTTGTGCCAGTTGCTGTAGTTTCTAGGAAATGAGTGCTTTCTTTGTGTTTTAGTTTAATGGAGAGTTGATTATTATTGAGGATATTAGTTAATCTACTTCTGCATCTGTGTATCCAAATACATCATCACAAACAGGGAAGGTAAAGATACAGTGAGACAGCATTAAAACATAGAAAAGTACAACACAGAACAGGCCCTTTGGCCCATGATGTTGTGCTGAGGATTATCCCTAATCTAAAATAAAATAACCTAACCAACGCACCCCTCAATTCACTGCTGTGCATGTCCAGTAGTCGCTTAAACATCCCTAATGACTCTGCTTCCACCACCGCTGGCAATGCATTCCATGTATTCACAATTCTCTGCGTAAAGAATCTACCTCTGACATCCCCTCTATACCTTTCCCCTAATATCTTAAAATTTTGACCCCTCGTGCCAGTCAATCCTGCCCTGGGGAAAAGTCTCTGGCTATTGACTCTATCCATGCCTTTGTATACCTCACTCAGGTCACGTGTCTTCCTCCTTCTCTCCAGAGAGAACAGTCAGAGCTTAGTCAACTTCTCTTTGTAAGATAAGCCTTCCATTCCAGGCAGCATCCTGATAAACCTCCTTTGCATTCTCTCTCTCCAAAGCCTCAGTATCTTTCCTATAGTAGGGTGACCAGAACTGGACACAATATTCCAAGTGTGGTCTCACCAGGGACTTGTAGAGTTGCAGCAAAACCTTGCAGCTCTTAAACTTGATCCCCCTGTTAATGAAAGCCAAAACACCATATGCTTTCTTAACAACCCAATCCACTTGGATGGCAACTTTGAGGGATCTGTGCACTTGAACACCAAGATCCCTCTGTTCCTCCACACTGCCAAGAATCCTGTCTTTAATCCTTTATTCAGCATTCAAGTTCGACCTTCCAAAATGCATCACTTCGCACTTATCCAGGTTGAATTCAATCTACCATTTCTCCGCCCAGCTCTGCATCCTCTTTATAATGTAACTGTTGTTCCAGAGAAAATCTCAGGAGCATCGGAAAAGAATTATTTTGACATCTACAAGATGCCATATAATCACTGGAGCTCCTTAGTCAGCACTTTGCAAATCTACCATTTAGAAGGACAAGGGCAGCAGACATAGGGAACATCCCCACCTGCTTCCCTTAGTATCACTGGGTCAAAATCCTGGAACTCCCTCATGGCGTTGTGGATCTCCCTATACTAAAGGGAATGCAGCGATTCATGCAGACACCTCTGAAGCATTTTCTTCGGGGCCATTCGGAATTGACAGTAAATGCAAGTTTAGCCACATGCCCCACGAAACGTTAAAAAAAATGTAAATTGAAAGTAGAATCAGGTAGTGCAACTCCAGCACCACCTGTCTGAGGGATAAAATTAAGTTTTTTTTCAGCCGGTGCAGCAGCACCACCTAATGTCTTTATGATGGTACTGCATCGACATGTTTCCTTGTTTAACCTTTACTGTTAGATTGTATAGCAGCTTAGTTAGTGCAACAACACAACTGGTTAGCAAAACAGTAAAACTAAAGCCACAAGCTTTATGCAGATTTAGTTTTAATGTAGCATTTTCTAAGAATATTTTAATGTATCTTGGTGGGGACAAGAGAAACTTATCCAGGATCTAAATTTTGATTTATTTGTGTTAGGTACGTCAATTTCTTTTACTGTCCGAGCTTTAGTCACGACTTCACTAACAATCGTAGGTGTACTGGGTTACTTTGTCAAGATGTTTATTAAATACGGTGATGATGAACAATTTTGAAATATAAAACATCATTTTATATGGAGACACACTGCCACCTCGAGGCTGATAAGTTTTACAACTTTATGTATGTCCTGCATGACTGGATTTGAACAGCTGATTGTACTGTTATTTCACCCAAATATTTTATTTATCGTTAACAACCTATTCCTGAAAACTGCATTACTAACTTCAACAAGAAACTCTAGCGTGGGAGATGAAATGCTTCCTCCCTTTTCACCATCCACGTTCTCCTCGGTGAAACTGACTTACAGTATTTTACTTATTTCATGTTTATATGTTGTAGATATGCAGTCTGAATTCACATTGCCAAATAGAGAACTCATCTGTTCAGCCAACTAGCATCATCCTGAGGCTCTGGTTACCTGTCTTTTTAATTCTATCTTTCACTTAACAAAATGCTGGAAAAGCACTGGTCTGGCAGTGCCTGGAGAAAGAAAAAGACTTGACTGTTTTAGGTCAGTGAGTCATAGTCATAGTCGTAGAGTTATAGAGATGTACAGCATGGAAACAGACCCTTCGGTCAAACCCATCCATGCCGACCAGATATCCCAATCCAATCTAGTCCCACCTGCCAGCACCTGGCCCATATCCCTCCAAACCCTTCCTATTCATATACCCATCCAAATGCCTCTTGAATGTTGCAATTGTACCAGCCTCCACCGCATCCTCTGGCAGTTCATTCCATACACATACTACCCTCTGTGAGAAAATGTTGCCCCTTAGGTCTCTTTTATATCTTTCCCCTCTCACCCTAAAACTATGCCCTCTAGTTCTGGACTCTCCGATCCCAGGGAAAAGACTTTGTCTATTTATCCTATCCATGCCCCTCATGATTTTATAAACCTCTGTAAGGTCACCCCTCAGCCTCTGACGCTCCAGGAAAAACAGCCCCAGCCTGTTCAGCCTCTCCCTATAGCTCAAATCCTCCAACCCTGGCAACATCCTTGTAAATCTTTTCTGAACCCTTTCAAGTTTCACAACATCTTTCCGATAGGAAGGAGACCAGAATTGCACGCAATATTCCAACAGTGGCCTAACCAATGTCCTGTACAGCCGCAACATGACCTCCCAACTCCTGTACTCAATATTCTGACCAATAAAGGAAAGCATACCAAACGCCTTCTTCACTATCCTATCTACCTGCGACTTCACTTTCAAGGAGCTATGAACCTGCATTCCAAGGTCTCTTTGTTCAGCAACATTCCCTAGGACCTTACCATTAAGTGTATAAGTCCTGCTAAGATTTGCTTTCCCAAAATGCAGCACCTCGCATTTATCTGAATTAAACCTGTTTGGTTTCTCCAGCGCTTTTGTTTTTTATTTTAAATCGAGGGCCGAAGGGCCTGTACTGCGCTGTAATGTTCTATGTTCATGCTTAGGATAAATAGATAAAATCTGTGGTAGGGGACTCCAGAGCTAGAGGGTTTAGGGTGAGAGGGGAAAGATCTAAAAGGAACCTAAGGGGCAACTTTTCCCCACAGAAGATGGTATTTATATGGAATAAGCTGCCAGAGGAAGTGGTGGAGGCTGGTACAATTGCAACATTTAAAAGGCAACTGGATAGGTATATGAATTGGAAGAGTTTAGAGGGACATGGGCCAAGTGCTGGCCAATGGGACAAGGTTAGGTTGGGATATCTGGTCGGCATGGACGAGTTGGACTGTTTCCGTGCTGTACATCTGTATGACTCTGACTTGCAGATTTTTCTGATTTTATTTCGGATGCTCAGCATCTGCAAATTTTTAGTTTGGTAGCACAGCCATGATTCCCTATCAATGATACTTGGCGGTAGTGCCGGTGGCAGCCCTACACCACCGTTCTGCATCGCCGTTCAGAAATCTCAGCGCCACTTGTTGCTCGCAGCACCGCTCATCGCCAGAAGGTGGTAATATTGCACCAAATTTTCTGTAACTGGTATTAAGCTGTTGAAGTGGAACTTGCTGGAACTATCCCGGGGAAGTGGAGAGAGGGAGGCTGTAAGAGTACAGTTTAAAGATAAGTTTTTAAGATGGGGGTATGGGGATTTTTTTTTCATTCAGAGAGATGTTAGTTAGTTTCTCCCCGAGAAGGCAGTGGAGGCCAGATCTTTGAATTTCTTCAAGGCAGAGGCTAGATTTTTGATAAGCAAGTAGGTCAAGAGTCATGGGAAGCAGATGGGGAAATGGAACTGAGACAGAAATAGGTCAGCCACGATCATTACCAAATGGCAGAACAGGGTCAAAAGGGCTGAATAGTTTGCTCCTATTCCTAATTCCTCTGATCCCATGTTTGGACAGAATGCTTTTTAACAGTTCTTTGAAATACGCACACTTTTGCAGAACAATAATGTGAACATAAAGTTGTGAAAAGTAACTTGGGAACTGCCCCAGTAACCTTAACTTACTCAACCACTTGCTGTCCCGTCCCAACATTATCTGAAACAATGAGTCTGGTTCCTGGGGAACACTGAGCACAGGCAGTTCCACCTCGCCACCTCCTCTCTGACCCAAACACTGTTGGACAATCGAAAACTTCCACCTGCTAAATGACAAAACGGTCCAAATAGTTGATAACTGGATATCAGCGGTTAAATTCTGAGGATTTTAGGCCTCATTTCTCTAGAATTTAGAAAGTGAAGGGTAATCTGATTAATGTTTTCAAGATATTAACAGGAAACGACAAGGGAGATACTGAGAAATGGTTTCCACTGGTTTGGGATTCTAGAACCTGGGCACGTAGTCTGAGAATTAGGGCCAGACCATTCAGGAGAGATGTGATGATGCACAACTAACTACAAAGGGTGGGAAAGATTTGGAACTCTTTTCCACAAACAACAGTGGATGCAAGATCAGTTGTTAAGTTTAAATCTGAAGTGGATTTTTTGTTTATTATACAAAGGTATTAAATGGTATGGGGCCAAAGACAGGTACATGGAGTTCGGCCACAGATCAGCCATGATCTCATTGAATGATGGAGCAGGCTCGATGGGCTGAATGCTTCCCCCCCCCCCCCCCCCCCCCCCCCGCCCACTCCACCCCCCGTTTATCTGTCCACCCCAGAGGCTCCCTGCGTTCATTCCTTATGAAGGGCTTTCGCCCGAAACGTTGATTGTCCTGCTCCTCGGGTGCTGCCTGCCCTGCTGTGCTTTTCCAGCACCACTCTAATCTGGCCTCCTCCTGTTCCTATGGCCTTTGGTCAATACTGTAAATGGCATTCCCTCACTAGTAAACCCCAAACCTGCTCCCCATTCTCTGGTTGGGTTTTGCAGCCACAGTGTTCTGTTTAACCTCACTCAGCGCTTCAGACCAAACATTCCCAGCATCACCAAATTACCTGACTCTAGTCCTGCCCATCGACTGAAAACCTTATTAATTTCTTTATTCCCTGAGACTCAGTAATGCCTTGTGATGACAAGGCTAAGATCTGTAATTCCATCTAATTCATTTGATCTCTCCATCCATTTTGCCTTGTTTGATCATCTACCTTAATGTGCTTCAGAGTCACATTTTTGTTTGATTACATCCCTGTAAGGTTTTTACACTGTTAACTTTGCTATGTCAATGCAACTTGTTGCTGTCATCACTTTCCTCCCTCAATAAGCATCAGCTGACCTTGCATCATGTCCAATCCACCCATCAACCCTGTGCTCACTGACTTGCACTGATTCTAGATTCCCAAGCATGTCGTGTTGAAACTCTAATCCTTCTGTGTAAGGTCCACGATCTTGCCTCCACCCAACTTTAAACAGTTCCAGCCTTTAAACTTTAAAAAAGTTACCCTTCCGATTCTGGTCTGCTCCCCATCCCTAATTTTCATTGCTCCATTTTTGGTGACCATGCCTTCACCAGCTGTGTACAAACCTTTGGAACAATCTCTATCTACTCCTCTGATTCTCTAACCCTTTTCATCCTCTTCAATGCTCACACTCCATGTACAAGGCTTTGGTCACCTGCCCTAATATCTTTCCCTTTGGTTAGTGGATATCATTGTCATCCTGTGAAGATCTTTACTACATTAAATCATCAGCTAAAAGCACAGTTTAACTGTAATGAGAGAATGATTGATTCTCCCAGAAATACAGAGCAAGTGCACAGTGGATTATAGAATCCCTACAGTGTGGAAACACGCCATTTGTCTCAACAAGTCTACACTGATCCTCTGAAGAGAATCCCACCCAGACAATTCCCCTACATTTATTCCCGATTAATGCATCTAACCTATACATCCTTGAACACTATGGGCAATTTAGCATGGCCAGTTCACCCTGACCTGCACATCTTTGGAGGAAAGTGGAGCACCCGGAGGAAACCCATGCAGACATTGGGAGAATGTGCAAACTCCACACAGACAGTCGCCCAAGGCTGGAATTGAACCCAAGGCCCTGGTGTTGTGAGGCAGTAGTGCTAGCCACTGAGCCACTGTGCCACCTCTGGTGGGGTCATTTAAGAGAACACTAACATTTCTGTTTTAAACATCTGAGTTTACCTGGTCCCTTTGTGTTTGAAAGCCCACCCTGTGAACAGTAACCTGCAGTCTGGTCTACAGTTCAGTGCACACAGTGCAGTGGATTTAATACCTCTGGCCATGTTCAAGCATTTATTCCTCTCTATCTTCTCAGGGGAAACCGCTCGAGACCAGTGACTCTTGTTCCTGTGACAGTTAGTAATGCACCGTGAATGTTTATCTTTCCTCTGTCTTTTGTGTTCTCTTTATTTCTCTCGACCCTGACTCATTTTGAGCTGCTTACTGGCTGCTGGGCCGGTGTTCCAGAGGCAGGGTAATCTCCAATGTTTGGTCTATGTCATGGAATTTAATCAGACAGTGTGTGAGGCAAATCACAACCTCATCAACTTTGACTGTGTGTTCAAGTCAAAGTAAAGTTGTATGGAAGTTGAAAATGAAATAAGATAAAACATGTGTTCTCTTTCCATCCAGGTTTACATGATGGACTTGTTTGGCTTAAAAAGTCTGGATAACCAGGGAGCCATTCACACCTTTACAGTGAACAATGTGCATCACACCAAATGGCACTCCAACCGCACTGTTTTCGACAATTACATTCTCAAATGGCTCACGTAAAAGACGTTAAGCAGGACATCCATGTTGCAAAGGACAGGCGAACTGTGAACTTGGAGTGTGCAACAACCAAACTGAACCTCGGAAAGATGGCTACTCTGCAGGGGATGGGGGAAACTCTCCAGATCTGGGAGGTTTCCTGGGGTGCCCTCTGGTTAAGTGCATTGACAATCAACAGTGGCCACTGATCAGAGGGGACTCAATGTCATCAGTGCTGATTCCAACAGCCTTGGAGTGATGGGGAGGGGATTGTCGAAAAGGGTGGGGGTGAGTGTGGAAATGAGGGGAATAACCACAGCCACTAAAGGAAGATAGTCCACACTGAGAATCAGCAACAAGTTTAAAGATTTAACTTTTGCAACTTCTGGCTTTTTGTCTCTTTACATCTTCTTCAGTGAAATGGTAGGGAACCTACATGGATGCTGCTTTCTAAAGTGTGTGTTACTCTGAATCAATACAAACTATTTTTTCAAATTATTTTTAAACATGAGAATAACATTCAAAGACTACCTCTGGTATTCTGCCCATTAGATATACACAAAATGGAGTGGGAAAGGGAGCAGGGAAATGGATCATTGGAGTTATTCCTGACTTGTGTAAAGGTTGTATCTAAACATCAAGGATGGAAATTAGGTTGTGAATTAATTTGTAGTTCACTCATCATTTAATATAAATGTCCACCCTGATGCCTCCTTTCCTATATCTCCTGAACAGGTTAATAACAGGTTGTTGCTGTAGCATTTACCCATTACATCTGACTCTTCAATTCCCCCCTCCTGTTTGATTTCCCTTCCTTGGTAAAGTTCACTGATCAATCAAGTCTGGTTTGGCTTTGTTCAGAGTTCACCTCTCCTTTAGTGATTTGGACTTCTAATCATTTAAAGGGAAATGTAATTTTCTTTTGAAGGGAAGAAAAATGTTTTCTATATCTGAACTTTTCAAATGAATAATTTTGAATGAATGGAGGGTTTTTAAGCGTCAGTAAGGTTTTTGTCTTTTATATAAAAATTATGAAAGGACTTTGAAAACAGGAAAATGTTTGGTTTTGAATAATTACTGGATGCCTCAGGAATATGAGGGTGCCCAATATAGGCGATGGGAGTAAAATCAGTTCTACAGAAGGGAAGATGTGGCTGGGATTGGAGTGAACTCCTTATTCCGGGTGTACCACTTTTTCCAGGAGGGATTGCTTTTGTACTGCTAGAGACTGGCAACGTGCTACAATAATTTACTGTACATAAATGGAATATCAGGAACTTATCACCATTCCCACCCATCACTTTAATTATAGTGAAGGGCTAATAGGGAATGATATGCCTGTTCTAGGGGAAAATCATTTGAGTCTGTTCAAACCTCTTTACAACTTGTAAACACTACTGACCTCAACCTCTTCTTATGTATTGGTCAATATTTGGTCATGGAAATTACTGTTTAAATTGGAGCAACTAGTTATCCAACATTTCCCCCACTATTGATTGTGTTTTCACTCTTGGGTTCTATTCAATGAGCTATCTTTAATCATTCCCTTTAGATACCCTCGTGGTATTGCTGAGGGAGTGGGAGGTGGTGGGCAGGGGTAGTGCCAATGCCTCAAGTGAGTTCTTTAGAGGTGAGGGAGAAATTGTGGAACAAAAGGTTGCAAGAATTTAATAGAGAGCAGATTCAGCATTACCCTAAAAAATGTCTTTACTCGCTTTTCAGTCAATGCTAGAGTCAATGTAGGCATTGTCAATAGGAAATGAAATAGAAGGGACTTGGGGATCTGAAAGAAACAAAATACTGGGAATACCAAGGGCGAATCATCAGTGTCTGATAACAACATCAGCAATGGTTGCTAAAATGCAGGTGTTAGAATTCTCAGACACAGTCTTATTTTTTTCTAATCATAAAAGTAAGTGTTCAGTAATGAGTTTATGAAACTCAGGGTATGAAAACACTGTAAGTCTGTATTTAGTTTTAACTAAGAGTGTGCAAGGAGACCTTTTACAAAGCTCACTGACTTAATATTTGGTTTGCAATATTGCAGTTGATTGAGATTTTATTTTCTTGAAGTCCCGCTTTCACTGCAGTTGCACCTGTATCCTGGATCTTTGGGAGTTCTCTGAGCATCACCCTCAATATAAATATCTGATGAAAGGTGATCGAACTGAAGCATTGACTGACTGTTTTTCTCCTCTGTCTACAAACACTGCCTAGCCGACTGAGTACTTCCTGCAGTTTTATTACAAACATAACTCCTCAATGTTGTATTTATATAGGAACAGGAATGGGCCTTTGTTCAGTGAGATTGTAGCTGATCTGCCATTCAGTCTTCTTTAATCTGATAAGTGTTCATAAGTGATAGGTTTAGAGATAAATTTACAGTCTATCTCGGTTAGTTTAGCTGCGTGAACAACAGCCCTAAATTGGGATATTATCCAACAAACACTTTCCAATCCTGTTGAACTTGTCAGTTCATTACTTTTTAACCTATTTATGTTAAACTGCCAATGTCGCCTTGTTAGATGGTATGTAGAGGCTTTTGATGGGCGTGTACTCATTCAGTGCTAACTCAGTATCTTTATGGATTTTGATCTGTTCACAGATATACAAGGCTTTGTGTTTGACAAATGTTAGTTCGTGTGAAAGCATGAGCAACAAATTAAGTATATTTTTACTCTCAGCCACATTGTTATCTAAACAATGGGGAAGTAATCTAATTTGCAAGGGGCAGGGGTGGCTCAAACAATACAATACAATATTGTGCATTCAGTGTTAGTGTGCATTTTACAGTCCCTGCCATCATTCAGATACACTTGGCTGCCATCATTGGCTACTCTGTTTCCAGGGTTTCAAAAGCATTTTAACTTTTTTTGTGTGGTTTGAAACTACTATGGGCTTAGGTTCCTGGGAGTTGCCTGGGTGAGCAGTGTCTCTCATACAGACATGATTTAACAAGTGGCTGCACGCTCTGGGTAAGATCAGACATTACTGATCCCTCCAGTTAGACAGTGGAAGTGTTTTGAGTATTCACTTGGTCCTGTCAAATAGAGGGTGAAATGACACATGTCCAACACAGCTGTTGTCCCAGAACAAGGCTCGCTGGCAGTTCTTGCCAATTCCACCAATAATCAATAATCAAAACTGATTCTGGTCCTATCCCCTCACCATTTTCATGGAGATTGGATTAATTCTGGTTGGACAGCAGCATGACTTTTTCATGAAAAAGCTGGAATATTAATTAGTTGGTAAAGTTGCTCGTGGCAAACATAACTGGAGCCTGCTGTAATCCAGTCTGATAGCTGATGCTGTGAGGGTTCTGTGTTTGAAAGAGAGCACTGTGCCCTTCATGATAAAGTGGAACCCTAGATTTTCATCTCCAGGTGCCTGACTGCCTCACTGGGCCCTCATCCTAGTGAGTACCCAACTGGAAATGGGAATACAGCTGCTGATCTGTCACTGAACTCTCCTGCTAACTTGCTTGTTTGGTTCCTGTTATGCAACCTTCTGTAAAGAATCTGGGGAATACTCAATCTTTCCGTCCCTTTCCCAGAGAAGTTAGGAAGAGAAATACGTTCACACAGAAATTGTTCAAATGTTTTCTGGTTATGAAGATGCAGTGTGTAGTTGATATTCAATAGTTAACATGCCAGTCCTTTCTCCATGCAATCCTTAGTGTAAGAATATAATGAAGGTTGAGTTATCCATGGTGATAGCTGATCCAAGGAAGCAAATTGCTCCTTTCATGTTGATTTTGAGAGTTCCAGTGCACCTCCAATCGAAGGAGGTTGGTTTTGATTATTCCGTGGTGTTTTGAATAAGTCGGTGCCTGTGATGGTGGATGGTGACCAGCTGAGATAGTGGCGGTGGTAAGGCTGGCATCATTGTGGTGAGGGGCTTCATCATTTGCTGCATGTGTAATACTGCCGGACGCTTGCTACCTGGTACCATACTGGAATAACACTGAAGGAATGAAAACATTCAACCTGAATCAACAAAATGTACTAATTATCAACAAGTTGTGCTTTTCCTTAATTTATTGAGCCTTGGTTTTACCATTTTCTGAATTGTTTGTAAATTATTCCAATGTTGCCTCATTCTCCTACTGTCTAATAAAAGTATTTTAAACAAGAATTTGTGACTGATGCAAACCTTACTCAGTTCAGTGTTTCAGGTTGTGTCACACTCCCTAACTGAGGGACTTGTTCAGAGCCTCTCCAGCTGGGCTTGGTACCTCTGCCATGTTCACTCTTCCTGATTAAACTATTATTTCACTATTGTATATAATCCTAGGACTGAATTTCTTCAATCAGGTTCTAGGGGTTCGACCTTGTTCATCTAGTCAGCTGGAGCACAGGGATACGGCCATTCAGCCTGTTGAGACTATGCTGGCTTATTCAAAGAGAGGCCAGAGTCCCCTGTTCTGTCAGAGTCGAACACTTCCTTCTTTTTACAAGTAGTGATCTCCTTCCCTTTTGCTATCACATCAGTATTGTTAGTGTTTTATTTAATCACTGAAGTGGTCAATTTGTTTCTCTTTCTCACTATTATCGAGAACAAAAGAGACTTTCACTGCATTTCATAAATGAACTCAAATATAATTCATTTTTTAAATGCAAACATATTCTTACAATAAACGGCAAGACTGGTTAAGGACTAAGCTATATTCCCTTAGTTTGCAAGCCACATAACAGACAAGATAGTACAACATTGTAACAGTGGTATATTGTGTTATCAGTTATCTTTAACTTATTCGCCAGCTCACTAGAGATACAGTTAGTAAGTTTGCAGATGACACCAAAATTGGAGGTGTAGTGGACAGCGAAGAGAGTTACCTCAGATTACAACAGGATCTGGACCAGATGGGCCAATGGGCTGAGAAGTGGCAGATGGAGTTTAATTCAGATAAATGCGATGTGCTACATTTTGGAAAAGCAAATCTTAGCAGGACTTATACACTTAATGGTAAGGTCCTAGGGAGTGCTGCTGAACAAAGAGACCTTGGAGTGCAGGTTCATAGCTCCTTGAGAGTGAAGTCACAGGTAGATAGGATAGTGAAGAAGGTGTTTGGTATGCTTTCCTTTATTGATCAGAGTACAGGACATTGGTTAGGTCACTGTTGGAATATTGCGTGCAATTCTGGTCTCCTTCCTATTGGAAAGATGTTGTGAAACTTGAAAGGGTTCAGAAAAGATTTACAAGGATGTTGCCAGGATTGGAGGATTTCAGCTATAGGGAGAGGCTGAACAGGCTGGGGCTGTTTTCCCTGGAGCGTCAGAGGCTGAGGGGTGACCTTATAGAGGTTTACAAGATTATGAGGGGCATGGATAGGGTAAATAGACAAAGTCTTTTCCTTGGGGTCGGGGAGTCCAGAACTAGAGGGCATAGGTTTAGGGTGAGGGGGGAAAGATATAAAAGAGACCTAAGGGGCAATGTTTTCACACAGAGTGTGGTACGTGTATGGAATGAGCTGCTAGAGGAAGTAGTGAAGGCTGGTGCAATTGCAACATTTAAGAGGCATTTGGATGGGTATGTGAATAGGAAGGGTTTGGAGGGATATGGGCCGGCTGCTGGCAGATGGGACTAGATTGGGTTGGGTTGGGCATAGACAGGTTGGACCGAAGGGTCTGTTTCCATGCTGTACATCTCTATGACTCTATGACCGTATATTCCCAGTTCTATTTTTACAACTCCTTAAAACCAGGAATGTAAAGATTGGAAAAAAACTAATCAGGCAGGAATTAAGGGCAACACTGAGGTGGATGTCCTGGTACTGGGAATTTCAGACCAGACTGAAATGCACACTGTGCATGAGCCTTCTCCCCCTGAGAGAATAGCAAGGTGGTCTAAGCAAATGTCTCAGCCGAAGAAGAGGCCAGTGGAGACATGGGAAAGCCTACACCGGTTAAGGGGAACATATCCACTTCATCCCTGGGACAGCGTACAAATTCTGAGCGTCATTGTAACTAAAAGAGAAGGACGCTGTCTCCGTGAGGCAGTCTCAGAGCATACGAACAGGAGCTGCAAGCTGGCTGGATAGCAATATCACAGTGGGTACAGGGGTATAACCAGCATTAGACCAATTGGATAAAATGCACAGTTTACTGTCAAATACCCACAGAAGTCCCAGAGTATGAGGAAAGGTTTAGGATGACCTGGGAAGAACATGCAGGAGTCCCATATGTGCAGGATGACCGGGTTTTTGAAGGTTGTGATTATGGCCCACTGAAGTCTGCTTTTGCAGCCGGACTTAAACCTGAGCTCACCAACATGTTAAAGCTTGCCAAAGTGGATTGGGACCAGAGGGGGACTAATTACTATGACTAGGTGGGCAGAGCCCACCAGCTCAACTGAGATGTGGGTGCCAAATTGTGA
Organism: Chiloscyllium punctatum; assembly: GCF_047496795.1. Lineage (NCBI taxonomy): Eukaryota > Metazoa > Chordata > Chondrichthyes > Orectolobiformes > Hemiscylliidae > Chiloscyllium > Chiloscyllium punctatum. Next base: position 22,723,556 of record NC_092768.1, on the reverse strand, counting down.
GCCCTTCAGGCAGGACAAATGAAACAGACCCCCCGGTAACCCTAGGAAGACCCAAGACAAATGCCCAGGGAAGTGTCACTTCTGTGGGAAGGAAGGCCGCTGGGCTGGGGGACACTGGCAAAAAGGAAATGGGAGAAGTTGTCTAAGAAGCAATGAGGAAGAGGGGATGCTGGAATTTGGGAGTAATACCAATCTCCCAGAACAATTTAAAAATAAACTAAGCATCCAGTAGCAGCAGAAGTTGACAAAAAACCTGCAAGAGCCTGCCCAGTGCTCCTCTGTGCTCCTACTGGTTTTATGCCAGAACAGGTGAGACTGACTGCATATGAACATTGGACATTGAGTGCCTTTTGGACACAGGAGCGATATTGATGTGCCGACCCCAAAGGTACGAGACCAAACTCCTGTGAGATGGGATAGCGAGAACAGCTTACGGAGCAGGAACTGACAGGATTGTAATCAAACGGATCGAACCCATACGCCTTGAATTCGGTTCCCAGGAGTTACCTTTATCTGGGTAGGACCTGTAACCCAGCCGCTCCTTGGGATAGATATCCTCACCCAGCTGAATTCCTCTTTACATTTCAGTGACGTACAGGTAACAAGGTCCATTAGAACCCGACAAAGGGAAGTACTAAAACACCACCCCATCGGGGCTAAAGACAAGGTTGACTGCAGATTACCGAAAATGGAACCTGCCACCTTTACAGGAACACCTCCACCTTGTACCAGACAGGAAAAATGAAGAGTTTTGAGAAGATTTGTAGCTCAGGTTGAGGTTCTGGATTTAACCTGATATGTTGATGAAACATCTGAAACCAAACCTTTCAGCCCAGCGAGCAAACCTACATTCAAAGAAAAAATGAACTTTAGTAAAAACCCACAGTATCTCTAATAGCCTGATGTGGCTGTGGGAAATGGATATTAACTACAGCTAACAGGAAAACCAAATGATTTGTCACAACACACTGCGCTGTCACGGTATCGGGGAAGCCTATCACCCAGAGCATCTGCACAGCCAACAGAATTATGGGCTTTGACTGAAGCTGCAGAACAGCAGTGGGTCAGTCTGCCAATGTTAACACAGAAATCCATTATGCTGCAGACTGTCATCTTATTGTCTTACTGTCAGCTACTAACCGATGCTGTAAGTTCTGCTTCCTCACAGGTATTGGCTGCCCCCACCAGAGGGTAATCATTACATTGTACCAGGTGAGTGGGTTCTTGTGAAAAAGGCCCACAAGGAGCCCTTAGCTGTGAAGTGGGAAGGACCATTCCAATGCTGTCAAGGTCCAAGGAAAGGAAGCCTGGATTCATGTTTCCCACATCAAACAGAGATGTCTAATACGGTGGGACCAGAGACTGACTGACCACCATGACATTTATTCTTGTTAATCTAACTGTGCATATCTCTTTTTGTAAAGTGTGGTTGCCATACTGTTAAAAGGATGTAAGCTTGGATAAGACTTGTGTGATTCTCTTTGAAAGGTCTCAGTAAAATCAAAAGTGAGGGATATTGTGTTATGAGATATTGTGTTATAGGTTATCTTAATTAATTCATTCACCAGCTAACTTTATTTAACTGCATTTTCATGCCTTATCAACCCTTGCTACAAGCAGTGTTTACCTCTAAATATGTGTAGCATACAGAACAATACCACCCCCATCAAGTCTCCATGAAACATTATAATATTAATCAGCACTTACCAACCATCTTCTGGACCTGAATAGAATCCCCAATTTGTAATTACCTATTAAATACCTTTCAACTGGGCCATATCCCTTTAAAACTGACGAAACAGTGCTTCACTGAAGTTGCATGAATGAATGAAACTCATAACTGGCAAAGAGTAAATAAATCTCACAACCCAGGTGCAGTAATAAGTTTAATATCCTTTATTCTTTTATTAACTACAGGTACAATTTCTAGCTTATTTGTTTGTTCAATATATCATTTCAGTTGTATGACACTCTAATCTTTTGCTATAAATTCTGTGTCTTATGATCTTAGACTCCACAACCACCTGATGAAGGAGCAGTGCTCCGAAAGCTAGTGCTTCCAAATAAACCTGTTGGACTAGAATGTGGTGTTGTGTGATTTTTAACATTTTCCACCCCAGTTCACATCAACTGCTCCACATCAACTCTTAAATACGCAAGCAGACCAGACAGATACTCTTAATCCCACCAGAAATAGCAGCCAGCATTTAGCACGTTTTAACCCATCTCCTGTCTCATAGAATCATAGAGATGTACAGCATGGAAACAGACCCTTCGGTCCAACCTGTCCATGCTGACCAGATATCCCAACCCAATCTAGTCCCATCTGCCAGCACCCGGCCCATATCCCTCCAAACCCTTCCTATTCATATACCCATCCAAATGCCTCTTAAATGTTGCAATTGTACCAGCCTCCACCACATCCTCTGGCAGCTCATTCCATACACGTACCACCCTCTGCGTGAAAAGGTTGCCCCTTAGGCCTCTTTTATATCTTTCCTCTCTCACCCTAAACCTATGCCCTCTAGTTCTGGACTCCCTGACCACAGGAAAAAGACTTTGCCTATTTATCCTATCCATGCCCCTCATAATTTTGTAAACCTCGATAAGGTCACCCCTCAGCCTCCGACGCTCCAGGGAAAACAGCCCCAGCCTGTTCAGCCTCTCCCTGTAGCTCAGATCCTCCAACCCTGGCAACATCCTTGTAAATCTTTTCTGAACCCTTTCAAGATTCACAACATCTTTCCAATAGGAAGGAGACCAGAATTGCACGCAATATTCCAACAGTGGCCTAACCAATGTCCTGTACAGCCACAACATGACCTCCCAACTCCTGTATTCAATACTCTGACCAATAAAGAAAAGCATACCAAACGCCTTCTTCACTATCCGATCTACCTGCAACTTCACTCTCAAGGAGCTATGAACCTGCACTCCAAGGTCTCTTTGTTCAGCAACACTCTCTAGGACCTTACCATTAAGTGTATAATACCTGCTAAAATTTGCTTTTCCAAAATGCAGCACCTCACATTTATCTGAATTAGACTCCATCTGCCACTTTTCAGCCCATTGGCCCATCTGGTACAGATCCTGTTGTAATCTGAGGTAACCCTCTTCACTGTCCACTACACCTCCAATTTTGGTGTCATCTGCAAACTTACTAACTGTATTTCTTATGCTCGCATGCAAATCATTTATGTAAATGACAAAAAGTAGAGGGCCCAGCACCGATCCTTGTGGCACTCCACTGGTCACAGGCCTCCAGTCTGAAAAACAACCCTCCATCACCACACTCTTTAAGCCCTTTCTGTATCCAAATGGCTAGTTCTCCCTGTATTCCATGAGATCTAACCTTGCTAATCAGTCTCCCATGGAGAACCTTGTCAAACACCTTACTGAAGTCTATATAGATCACATCTCCTGCTCTGCGCTCATCAATCTTCTTTGTTACTTCATCAAAAAACTCAATAAGTTTGTGAGACATGATTTCCCATGCACAAAGCCATGTTGACTATCCTGAATCAGTCCTTGCCTTTCAAAATACATGTACATCCTGTCCCTCAGGATTCCCTCCAACAACTTGCCCACCACTGAGGTCAGGCTCACCGGTCTATAGTTCCCTGGCTTGTCTTTACCACCCTTCTTAAACAGTGGCACCACGTTTGCCAACTTCCAGTCTTCCGGCACTTCACCTGTGACTATTGATGATATAAATATCTCAGCAAGAGGCCCAGCAATCACCTCTCTAGCTTCCCACAGAGTTCTCGGGTACACCTGATCAGGTCCTGGGGATTTATCCACCTTTAACCGTTTCAAGACATCCAGCACTTCCTCCTCTGTAATCTGGACATTTTGCAAGATGTCACCATCTATTTCCCTACAGTATATATCTTCCATATCCTTTTCCACAGTAAATACTGATGCAAAATATTCATTTAGTATCTGCCCCATTTTCTGTGGCTCCACACAAAGGCCGCCTTACTGATCTTTGAGGGGCCCTATTCTCTCCCTAGTTACCCTTTTGTCCTTAATATATTTGTAAAAACCCTTTGAATCCTCCTTAATTCTATTTGCCAAAGCTATCTCATGTCCCCGTTTTGCCCTCCTGATTTCCCTCTTATGTATACTCCTACTTTCTTTATACTCTTCTAAGGATTTGTTCAATCTATCCTGTCTATACCTGACATATGTTTCCTTCTTTTTCTGAACCAAACCCTCAATTTCTTTAGTCATCCAGCATTCCCTATACCTACCAGCCTTCCCTTTCAGCCTAACAGGAATATAACTTCTCTGGATTCTTTTTTTGAAGGCTCATTTCTGAAGGCTTCCCATTTTCCAGCCGTCCCTTTACCTGCGAACATCTGTCTCCAATCAGCTTATGAAAGTTCTTGAGGTAAAAACAATGACTGCAGATGCTGGAAACCAGATTCTGGATTAATGGTGCTGGAAGAGCACAGCAGTTCAGGCAGCATCAGTCCTGATGAAGGGCTTTTGCCTGAAACGTCGATTTCGAAGCTACTTGGATGCTGCCTGAACTGCTATGCTCTTCCAGCACCACTAATCCAGAATTTTGAAAGTTCTTGCCTAATACCATCAAAATTGGCCTTTCTCCAATTTAGAACTTCAACTTTTAGATCTGGTCTATCCTTTTCCATCACTATTTTAAAATGAATAGAATTATGGTCGCTGGCCCCAAAGTGCTCCCCCACTGACACCTCAGTCACCTGCCCTGCCTTATTTCCCAAGAGTAGGTCAAGTTTTGCACCTTCTCTAGTAGGTACATCCACATACTGATTCAGAAAATTGTTTTGTACACACTTAACAAATTCCTCTCCATCTAAACCTTTCACACTATGGCGGTCCCAGTCGATGTTTGGAAAGTTAAAATCCCCTACCATAACCACCATATTATTCTTACAGATAGCTGAGATCTCCTTACAAGTTTGTTTCTCAATTTCCCTCTGACAATTGGGGGTCTATAATATAAGACCATAAGACCATAAGACATAGGAGTGGAAGTAAGGCCATTCGGCCCATCGAGTCCACTCCGCCATTCAATCATGGCTGATGCGCATTTCAGCTCCACTTGCCAGCGTTCTCCCCGTAGCCCTTAATTCCTCTAGACAACAAAAACCTATCAATCTCGGCCTTGAAGACATTTAGCGTCCCGGCTTCCACTGCACTCCGTGGCAATGAATTCCACAGGCCCACCACTCTCTGGCTGAAGAAATGTCTCCGCATTTCCGTTCTGAAATGACCCCCTCTAATTCTAAGGCTGTGTCCACGGGTCCTAGTCTCCTCGCCTAACAGAAACAATTTTCTAGCATCCACCTTTTCAAAGCCATGTATTATTTTGTACGTCTCTATTAGATCTCCCCTTAATCTTCTAAACTCCAACGAATACAACCCCAGTATCCTCAGCCGTTCCTCATATGCTAGACCTGTCATTCCAGGGATCATCCGTGTGAATCTCCGCTGGACACGTTCCAGTGCCAGTATGTCCTTCCTGAGGTGTGGGGACCAAAACTGGACACAGTACTCCAAATGGGGCCTAACCAGAGCTTTATAAAGTCTTAGTAGTACATCTCTGCTTTTATATTCCAACCCTCTTGAGATAAGAGACAACATTGCATTCGCTTTCTTAATCACAGACTCAACCTGCATGTTTACCTTTAGAGAATCCTCGACTAGCACTCCCAGATCCCTTTGTGCTTTGGCTTTATTAAGTTTCTCACCATTTAGAAAGTAGTCCATTCCTATATTCTTTTTGCCAAAGTGCAAGACCTCGCACTTGCTCACGTTAAATTCCATCAGCCATTTCCTGGACCACTCTCCCAACCTGTCTAGATCCTTCTGTAGCCTCCCCACTTCCTCAGTACTACCTGCCTGTCTACCTAACTTTGTATCATCGGCAAACTTCGCTAGAATGTCCCCGGTTCCCTCATCCAAATCATTAATATATAATGCGAACAGCTGTGGCCCCAGCACCGAACCCTGCGGGACACCGCTCGTCACCGGCTGCCATTCTGAAAAAGATCCCAATAAGGTGATCATCCCTTTCTTATTTCTCAGTTTCACCCAAATAACTTCCCTCAATGTATTTCCAGGAATATCCTCCCTTAGCACAGCTATAATGCTACCCCTCTCTTTTGCCTCCCTTTCTATCCTTCCTGTTGCGTTTGTATCCTGGAACATTCAGCTGCCAGTCCTGCCCATCCCTGAGCCATGTTTCCGTAATTGCTATGTCTCCCAGGACTGAAGCCCTTCAAACCTTTGGTGTTACATTGTTTTATCTATAGTACACATAGTAATGGAATTTTAATATATGCAAGAACTGTGTGTAAAGGGGATGTTGTAAGAACTATATTTCGGATCTTGCTGCCCAAAACTTGTGCTGTGATTGCTAAATAAAGAGGCTATTTTTACCACTCATCAATTTCAGTCATTATTTGAAGACATCGCACAACAGTATTTTTTTAAAAAGGCAAAGGTGGGAGGGAGGGAATCCAAGATGGCAGTGCCCTGTTAGGATCGTGTTTGCTGGGCTCTGCACCACAACACCAACCCAACAGAGATTGAACCTGTCTCTTTCACTTTACCGTGAGTAATAATGCAGTAACTGGAGCTAGAAACTGGAAAAGAATGACTTATCTTTGTTCTTGCAGCTGCAGAATGCCAAAAAAGAGGAGGAGGCTGGGCCAGAGCCGGATCCTAGCCCACTGAAGCTGGCCTGCAAATCACAGAAATCAAACTTGCCAACATATCCAGAAACTATCCAGAGTGCTCCAGTCTTGACCATACAGGCTAACAAAAAAAAAATCAGACATGGCCAAGCCCCTTCCTAGGCCAGAGAGTACACTCCCTAAAATAGTTTTTCACAATCAGCTCCCAGCCTGATTAGCACTGCAGTCTCAACCCCCCTAAGGGCAGGCTCATTTCCCATTGAAACCAATTCCACATCAACAAACAGGCAGACCGAGAGGCTCTGGAAGACTTCACTCACAGGAGGAACATAATGGACACACCTGGATGCCAGGAAAGGGACATTTGCACATACTTGCACAGCCAGGACATACATTGAAGAATCATCCAGAAGACCCACTCATGGAGATGGCCGGAATCTCCTGTGTCAATTCCAAATGAATTGCTACTGCCAGACGTTTGATTAATTTCTGTTTTATTCTTGTTTTAGTATTTTCAACATTTTCACCATTGTACTGTAACTGCTTTACAATAATCACCTCTGTGTTGTACCCCCTATAAAAATATATCAACATTTCTGTTCGGGGAAGAGCATTTGGCCAAATGTGCAGAGAATCAGTTCTGTGTCAGCCTGGTTAATTTCTCTTCCCACATTACTTTGTGTCATAAATCGCTTGTCAATTTCACTACGATCCTTGTTTGTGGTCTCTGATCCATTGGACTCAATTCTCCGACAAGAGCACAGAGTGGAGATAAAATACAGGTGCATGAAAAACACTGGTAGTCAACAATAAGGAAAATCCATTGGTATTTTATAGGTATCTTGGGGGCAAGATAATAACCAGGGAAAGAGTAGTGGCCAGTAGCAATGCTTGTGAGGAACCTGAAGTCATAGCTGAGATTGAAAAGGAACACTTTGCATTTGTACTCACTATAGAGAAGGACTATGTAGGTGTGGAAATCAGGGAGGGGAACTGTAATATATTTGAGCAAATTAGCATTGAGAGGGCAGATGTATTAGTGGGTTTAGCAGGGTTGTAAGTGAATAAATCCACGGACTGCTGTGAGGGGCAAGGGAGGAGATTGCGGAGATTTTGACATTAATTTTCAACCTCTCTCTGTGTAGATGAGGGTTGCTAAAGTACTGGAAGTCAGTTAATGTGGTCCTATAATTCAAAAAAGAAAGGTAGGAATATACCAGGAAACTACAGGCCAATAACTCTAACATCAGAGGCCAGAATGCATTGAAAAAGTCTGAGGGACAGAAAAAACTCCACTTGGAAAGGTCAGGATTAATCAAGGGGCTTAATTAGGGGAGGCAATGCCTTAGTGGTATTACAGCTAGCCAATTAATTCACAGACTCCGATAATGTTCTGAGGACTTGGGTTCAAATCCCACCATGGCAGATGGTGGAATTTGAATTCCATAAAAATCTGGAATTAAGAATCTAATGAAAACGTTATCAATTGTTGAAAACACACATCTGGTTCACTGGTGTCCTTAATGGAAGGAAACAGTCATCCCAACCTGGTCAGTCCGATATGTGTCTTTCGACCATGGAAATGTGTTGACTCTTAATTGCCGTCTGGGCAGTTAGACCTTGCCAATAAATACTGGCCTAGCCAGCAATGCCTACATCCCACAAACAAATAAAAGACAAGGATAGACAACAGGGCTTTGTCATATTATAAAAAATATGGTTGAATTTTTTGTGGAGGTAACTAGGTGTGTAGATGAAGGCAGTGCAGTTGATGTAGTCCACATGGACTTCAGTGAAGCTTTTGACAGGGTAAACCCTTGCATGACAGACTGTTTAAGATCCTATTAGCATATAGGATACAGGCAATTTGATCCAAAATCATCTGAATGGCAAGTAGCAGAGGGTGAAGTCAAAGGTTGTTTTGTGACAGGAAGCTTATGTCCTGAAGCAAAGCACAAGGTTCGGTGGTAGGTTGCTTGCTGTTTGCAGTATACATTAATGGTCTAGACAAGATTAGCTTCCCAATTATGTTGGAGGGGCTAATACGATTTGTATGCTTGTGGATTCTACTGATAAAGTTAAGAAGGCTGAATAGGCTACTTTCTGTGTTGGATCAGAGGCTGAGGGTTGACCTTATCCAGGTTTATAAAATCCTGAGGGGGAATGGATTCAACAAATAGTAAAGGCCTTTTCCCCAAAGGTAAAAGAGTCCAAAACTAGAGGGCATAGGTTTAAAGTGAGAGGGGACTTGAAAGGCAGAGAGTGGTGTGTGTATGGAATGGGCAGTCATTGGAGGTGGTGGAGGTGGTATAAAATGACGCCATTTAAAAGATATTCAGATAGCTACATGAATAGGAAGATTTAGAAGGACATGAGCCAAATTATCACACATGGGACTAGGTCAGATGGGCTGTCTGTTCAGGTGGAACAAAGGGTCTGTTTCTGTGCTGTATAACTCTATGACTCTATGAATGTTAAAGGTAGAATCAATAAGTTTACAGAATACATGAAAATCGGTGGTGTAAATACTGAGAATGAAAGCTTTCGACTACAGAATAATATAGACTGGCTGGTCAGATGAACTGAATAGTGGCAAATGGAATTTAATCTTGAAATGTGTGAGGTGATGCATATTGGAAGGATGAACAAGGGAATGGAATATACATTAAACTGTGAGACCTCTGGATTTACCGAGACTCAGAAGGATTTTGATGTGCATTTCCATAGATCTTTGAACGCAGCAGAACAGCTAGATTAGGTAGTTAAGAAGGTATATGAGATATTTGGCTTTAGTGATTAAGAAATTGAATACAAGAGTAAGGAGGTTATGATGGATCTGTATATAATGTTAGTTAGGTCACAACTGGAGTAGTGTGTGCAGTTCTGGTCACCACACTATAGCAAGAATGTGATAATACTAGAAAGGGTGCACAAAAGATTCAGAAAAACATAGCCTGTGCCCAAGCTATTCAGCTATCAAGGGTGACTGGGTTGTTTTCCTTCGAGCAGAGAACGCTGAGGTAATCTGTCTTGGGTCCACAAAATTCTGAGGGGTATAGATCAGGTGAGGAATCAATAACCAGGGAGCACTGTTTTAAGATTAGGAGAGGATTTAGAAGGGTTTTAGGGAAACATGGTTCCAACCTGATCTTTATGGATATCTGCAACTCACTGCCTGAAAGGTTGGAAAACCTCATCACATTTAAAATGTCTTCAGATGAGCACTTGAAATGTCATAACATACAAAGCTATGGGCCAGATGCTGGAAAATAGGATTAGAATACAAGAGGAATCTCGATTATCCGAACGAGATGGGTGGGCACAATTTCATTCAGATAATTGATTACTTGGTTAATTGATTCAATGCCTTTCTTCTGTGGCTGTTAAGTCTGCTCCCTATTCAGGAAACTTGGCAGCAGCACGTCCTCCATGAGCCCTCCCACTTCCAACCCTGTCCACCCCCCCCACCACCCAACCCCTGCCCTCATGTCCCCTGCCTGTCCCCAACCCTGTCAAGCCCTGCCAACCTCCCCCCACTACGTGCCCCCCGTCCACCCCCATCCACCATCTGACCCCGTCTGCACCCCCCCCCGGAGCAGCTGGACTGGAAACCAACAATAAGACTGGTGCTGCCTTTGTGAGGTAAGTCTCCAAATAGCACACACACACATATATGCAGCCACACACACACACATATACACACACACACATATGCAGTCACACACACACATATGCAGCCACACACACATATATGCAGCCACACACACACATATATGTAGCCACACACACACATATACGCAGTTACACACACACACACACACATATATGCAGTCTCACACACACACACACACACACACACACACACATATATGCAGTCACACACACACACATATGCAGCCACACACACACATATACACACGTACATATACTGGATTAGTGGTGCTGGAAGAGCACAGCAGTTCAGGCAGCATCCAACGAGCAGCGAAATCGACGTTTCGGGCAAAAGCCCTTCATCAGGAATAAGGCAGTGAGCCTGAAGCATGGAGAGATAAGCTAGAGGAGGGTCGGGGTGGGGAGAAAGTAGCATAGCTTCAGAGCAGAGGAAATGACCTGGGAGTTGCAGTGGGAGAGGGACTCCCTGAGATTCTTGTAGATATGCAGCCACACACACACACACACACATATATGCAGTCTCACACACACACACATATACACACATACATATATGCAGCCACACATACACACACACATATGCAGCCACACACACACACATATGCAGCCATACACACATATATGCAACATACACACACATATATGCAGCCGCGCACACAACTTTTTACTGCAATGTTTGACAAGTTCAACCTTTGCCCTGTACAGGACACTGTTGGACAGATTGAAGGGGGGGGGGGGGGGGTTTAGGGTACATCCCTGTGTAGAACTCCAGGGAAAGCGTGGGAACAGAGATAGAGGGCAGGCGGTCAGTCATTTGGAGACGGTGCTGGGCTCCCATCGATATCCAGGACTGATCACAGCAGCATTTCAGTAAGCCGAGTTCGTTTTTAAATCATTGTAAACAAAAGACGCAATCAGTGTTGAAACTGCTCATTGCTGTTTTATCGGGACCTTGATATCTCCTTCAGATAATCCAAGGTTTGGATAATTGATATTTGGATAATCAAGGCTCACCTGATAGATGCGTGCTAACCAGCACAGATACGATAGGCCAAAGGGCTTCTTTCCATGTTGCTATAAAACTCAGCAGTTACACAATGACTTAGTAATATTTGAAACAATCACTTCACTTATACACAATATGACAACTCTAAGACAAGTAAATATTCAATGTTTGTATTCTGTTGACAATGAATGGTAGGTACATAGTCAAACAAAGATAACTATAGCATTCTACTTTATGTTTACAGAGGGATTATACATAGTGTCAAACTTGCCCTTACCTAAGCATAGATATACTGTACATAGTCAGCTGACTGGGATTGGGCGCTGAAAACATCTGTATATGTACTGCTGATGATGTAGAGTTTCCCTTCCCTGGCAATGTCTGTGGAGCAGATTTTCTTGGCTGCTGTTCTTGTACTCCCAACAGAACAGCTGGCCCTCTCCAGCCATTGCACTCCTCGTGGGGGGCCCCTCTCATAGCCAGGAGGCCATACCCAGGGGAATAATCTGCTGATGACCCTTTTCACCTTTGCGACCATGGACTGCTGCTGAAACAGTGCCATTCCTTCAGTTTCAGTGCTATAGCTGCCATTCAAGTGCCTGCCAATCAGACACCAGTCACTTGCACTGAAGATGACATATTATTGAGAATACTGAGTCTGGGATCACATGAAACTTCCAGCCAATGTCTGCAGCATCAACTTTGAGACAGGCTGCTGCATTCCATTGCAAAAGAATGTTGGGTGTGCTTTTCGAACCAGTATGTTCCTCATGCCACTTAAGGGCGGCTTTGCAGCCATATATTTATATGCAATATTTAAATCCATTTTTTAAAAAATCAATCGATTTGAAGAAAATTGTAATCAGACTTTTTTTAGACTGCCTTTGAGTCAACTTTTCAAAGGGACATTAGCAGTAAACACAACCCTGTCATTCTCCTAACACAAATGCTCTCTGTCTTGCTATTTGTGTGTACAGTATATGTGCATTGCCTTTTAAACCTTTATAATCTGTCAGTCTCTGCAGCAGAAAGAGAAAAACTTCCATTTTCATTACATATCCACTGAAGCAAACCCATTATTTTGCTTATACAGTCTCCTTTATGAATTCCTATGTTTCACTTTTCATTCATCTGTATTCTTACAAGTGTTGGCAATTCTCCAACAATCATACTTTATTTAATCTGTACGGATATCAAGGGTTATGGAGAAAAGGATGGAAAATGGATTTGAGGATTATCAGATCAGCTACTATTGGATAGTAGAGCAGCCTCAATGGGCTGAATGGCCTACTTCTGTTTTTATATCTTATGGTCTTATCCTTCCAAGGTCCTGAGAGGTCCCACACTTCCCAGCAACGTTTTCTCACTCGTTTCTCACCACTTATTCAAATGCCACATGTAGTGCATTTTATTTCCATAAAATGAAAACTTTAATCTTTTTCCTTAGATTAACTACTTCCTTTTCATTTCACTTTACACTTAAATGCATATCTGCCTTTTGTCCAGGTGGACAAATGTTACAGCCTCCTCTATTGAGGTTTGTAGTTGAAGGGATATTTTAAGGTTAGTGCTAAATGAACACTCAGCTCACTGCCCAGCTCTGCTCTGATTTAGCCAGTGGTAGGATTGCTCATAACCAAATTTGCCACCAACTGAGGCCCTGAATTATCCAGGAAGTCTGATAAAAAAAATTCACGTCAGGGTTTCTTGTCGGCTTCCAGGCAGGTTCTTCAGACAAAGGCTCTCAGTGATCAGTCAGGGTCTTAGTATTGGGATTCCCCCCACTTTGTCCAGACCAAAGGGGTAGCCCTGGGCACCTGTATGGGGCCCAGCAATGCCTGTCTCTTTGTTGGCTATGTAGAACAGTCTATCTTCCATAGTAACACCAGCACCACTCCCCACCTCTTCCTCCACTACATTGATGACTGCATTGGCACCACCTCGTGCTCCTGCGAGGAGGTTGAGCAATTCATCAACTTCACCAACACATTCCACCCCTTAAATTCACCTGGACCATCTCTGACACCTCCCTCCCCTTCCTGGATCTCTCCATCTCCATTAATGACGACTGACTTGACACTGACATTTTTTACAAACCCACCAACTCCCACAGCTACCTGGATTATACCTCTTCCCACCCTACCGCCTGCAAAAATGCCATCCCATATTCCCAACTCCTCCACCTCTGCCGTATCTGCTCCCAGGAGCACCGGTTCCACCACAGAACACATGAGATGGCCTCCTTCTTCCTTCCCAAGTGGTTAAAGATGCATCTCATCCACATCCTGCCTCTTCGCCCTCAAACCCCACCCCTCCAACCGTAACAAGGATGGAACCCCCGGTGTTCACCTTCCACCCATCACCAAGGATATATTTCCCTTCCCACCCCTTTCCGCTTTCTGCTTTCTACAAAGACTGTTCCCTCCGTGACTACCTGGTCAGGTCCACACCCCCAACAAACCACCCTCCAATCCTGACACCTTCCCCTGCCACCGCAGGAATTGCAAAACCTGCGCCCACACCTCCTCCCTCATCTCCATCCAAGGCCCTAAAGGAGCCTTCCACATCCATCAAAGTTTTACCTGCACATCCACCAATATCATTTATTGTATCCGCTGCTCCCAATGCGATCTCCTCTACATTGGGGAGACTGGGCGCCTCCTAGCAGAGCGCTTTAGGGAACATCTCCAGGACACCCGCAACAATCAACCCCACCACCCTGTGACCCAACATTTCAACTCCCCCTCCCACTCTGCCGAGGACATGCAGGTCCTGGGCCTCCTTCACCGCCGCTCCCTCACCACCAGACGCCTGGAGGAAGAATGCCTCATCTTCCGCCTCGGAACACTTCAACCCCAGGACATCAATGTTGACTTCACCAGTTTCCTCATTTTCCCTTTCCCCACCTCACCCCAGCTCCAGCCTTCCAGCTCAGCACCACCCTCATGACCTGTCCTACCTGCCCATCTTCCTTCCCACATATCCACTCCACCCTCCTCTGACCTATCACCTCCATCCCCACCCCATCACCTATTGTACTCTATGCTACTTTCTCTCCACCTCCACCCCCCTCTCATTTAACTCTCCACTCTGCAGGCACCCTGCCTCTATTTCTGATGAAGGGCTTTTGCCCGAAACGTCGATTTTCCTGCTCCTCGGGTGCTGCCTGACCTGCTGTGCTTTTCCAGCACCACTCAAATCTAGACTCTGGTTCCCAGTATCTGCAGTCTTTGTTTTTACCCAATCATGAGAGGCTGGACTTCTAATGTGTGCAGTACCAACAATAGCCACTGCAATTCTAATGGCGCTGCTGAGCAATGAAGAGCTGCTAGCTTTTGATTGGCCTCCTACTCCCAGTAGACAGAACCTCCGCCTTACTTTCCTTAATTCTGAACAATAATCCAGAAAAGCAGCAGTAAACGACTCAGGTCAGTTCTCTAGGTATATCCGTCACTCATGGTAAATTATTCCATGGGACAGTGAGATCCACTTGCCCATAGCTCTCTTAGTAAAGAAACTCCTTCACAACTTCCAACTGGAATTATTTGTAACTTGCTTTTATAGACCCAAATTTCAAAGTTCTGAAAAGTCAAAGCATGGTAACTGAATAAATCAGATTGATAGTTTAAAAACCTCTCTCAGGTCTTCTCTTTTCAAGACTAACATAGATCAATCTTTGCTATTATACCTTCTTTTCTCAGTTCTTATAAATATTTTTACACATTTTTCCTATAACTCAGTATCCTTTGAGGAATATTCTCTTTCTGTTTCATATCTGCAGCAATCAAAGTGGGCAATTCTCAGTGAATTGTAACAATGTGAATGTAATTGTTGCTGTCTAGATTTGGACAATCAGTCTCAATTCAGGTTTTTGTTTGTTTATTTCAAGATGAAACATCTCAGAAGAGGAAGTAGGACATGCACTTTACTGAAACTCTGCAAGTTGGTCATATTGTGTAGGGATGACTTTATGATCAATTTATCATCAACTGTTTAATATTTGCAGGGTAAGTGATCTCGAAATTGTACCGTCACTAGATGATAGTGTTCTCTCCATTGGAAAATTCAACAGCCCTTTACCATTCCCAGTGTGGAGAGAAATATTGGAGGACATTAACACTGATAAACATAGATAAATGATTTTGTCTTGATTTGTATCTTCGAATTTGAATTGTCTTTCATATAAATATTGAAAAGAGTGAGGTAGTTAGCAGCAGAGTCTTACCCATTGACTGGAGAGTCACTGTTAGGGATAACTCAGTGAATCAAGCATCACTCAACTCCTTGAGAGGACAGCAGTCAGTATTCCAACTCACTGGATCCTGGCCACTCGTAAATAGCATTGCGTGCCTTTGAGTGAGAAATCCAACCAAGGAATCACCAACTTTATATCAGTTTGCTGTGCTACATTATGTTGCATTCCTTCTAGCTCCTCACTGCTGGGTTAATGGTGATATCAGTTTGCAGCATGGCAATCCACCAGCTGATATTCAAAAGATATATCAGAATACACAAAAGTGACACATTCCAGTCAAAAAGAAAAAGTCCAGGGGAGGAGTCAGCATCAGTGTTTAAGTATAAAGTTTAAAAATAGCATCAAACTTAAGGAAAAGTGATATCATTGTGCAAACTTGCATGTAAGGTCAGATTATTGAACGCAACATAAAAAGCAATAAATACTTCCTGAAATATTGAGTAAAAATATTAGAGTACGAGAAAATGTCAGCTTAAAATATAAAAAGAGTTTCTGAAGTTATTTAAAAATCAAAAGCTTTAATGCAGTGAGTTTAGGTCCCTTAGAAACTGAGTTAGGGAATTAGTAATGGATAGTAAGGAAATGGCAGATGAATTAAACAGGTATTTTTTACATCAAACTTCACTATAGCTATCACAAATAATATCCCAGAAATAGCTGTTATCATGAAATAAAAGGGATAGAGGAATGCAACAAAATTATAATCATCAGGGAAGTGGTACTGAGCAAATTGTTAGAACTGTAGGTTGACAAGTTCCAAGGTCCTAATGGATTTCAATCTAATAAGAAATAACTCATGAGATAGTTGATCTATTGATTTTAATTTGCCAAATTGCTAGATTCCATTAGATTGGAAGATAGCAAGGAAATTAATTGATTGAAAAAGGGAGAGAATCAGAAAGCAGGAAACTACAGGTCAATTAGCTTAACATCTATCTTAGGGAAGTTACTACAAACTATTATCAAAAATGTTAAATAAGCACTGAAAAAACAATCAGGCAGAGGCAGCATGTTTTTATTGAAAGGGAAGTCATGTTTAACTGAGGAAGTGGTGGAGGCTGGTACAACTGCAACATTTAAAAGGCATTTGGATGGGTGTATGTGTAGGAAGGGTTTGGAAGGATATGAGCCAGGTGCTGGCAGGTGAGACTAGATTGGTTTAGGATACCTGGTTGGCATGGACGGGTTGGACCGAAGGGTCTGTTTCCATGTTGTACATCTCTATGACTCTATGACTCTAAGTAATGTGTGCTAAGAATGACGTGGATCTGTACTTGGATTTGCAGTAGGCATTTCATAAGGTGCCACACGAAAGGTTATTGCATAAAGTAAGTGTTTGTGATGGAATGGCTAACTGATTGTCACAAACAGAAGATTGGCTAGTAAACAGGAAACAAAGAGAGGAAACATTTCTCTTAATTGCTCCAGACACCACTGTACTCAATCCAGATAAATATTTTTAATGTATCGGGAGATTATTAAGGTGGGTGTTGCACTGCTGGCCCCAAATCAAAGATAATTCATTATGATGAATCAGACCAGTAATATGTAGACATCATGATCTTGATCAGTACTTTTTCCATCAGCATTGAAGAAGAAGTGTGTTTATTTTGATGAGCAAATGTGATGCCTAAGCTGTTCATGTATTTTAACATGATTGTGGCTGTGTTACATATTCCTGTCTCCAGGACAAGATATTAGTCTTTCATTTGGAGGAGACTCACCTCTTGACTTGGGTCTTGGAAAACCTAGGGGTGGAAACTATTGGTTAACCAGGTCACTATTTTTCCAAAAGCAAAATATTGCAGGAAATCTGAAAAGAAACAAAAATGTTGGACTTGCTCAACGGGCCATACAGCAGTTGTGGAGAAAAAAGCAGAATTAACATTTTAGGTCAATGACCTATTATCAGAACCAAAGAAGGTGAGCAATCTAATAGTTGTAAACAGTGAAAAGGAGGAGCAGTTATAGAATCATAGTCATACAGCATGGAAACAGACCCTTCAGTACATCAAGGAACGTTGACCATGTTCCCACACTAAATTCGTCCCACCTACTTACACTTGGCCCATATCCCTCCAAACCTTTCCTATTAATGAAATTATTCTATGACTTCTAAAATTTCTAACTGTACCTGCAATCACAACTTTCCCTGGCAGTTCATTCCACATATGAACCGATCTCTATGTAAAAATGTTGCCCCTCATGTCCTTTCTAAATCTTTTATTATCTTACCTTAAAAATATAACCCCTAGTTTTGAACACTCCTATCCAAGGAAAAAGACCCTTATCATTCTCCTTATCAATGCCCCTCATGATTTTATAAACTTTAATGAGGTCATCCCTCAACCTCCTATCGTGAAAGAAAGTACAAGCCTTTCCAGTCTATTTTTATATCTCAAACCATCCATTCCCAGCAATATCTTGTTAAATCTTTTCTGAACCTTCTCCAGTTTAATAATAGGAGAAAGTGAGGACTGCAGTTGCTGGAGACCAGAGTTGAAAAATGTGGTGCTGGAAAAACACAGCAGGCCAGGCAGCATCCAAGGAGCAGGAGAATCGACGTTTCGGGCATAAGCCCTTCTTCAGGAATGAAGGAGGGCTTCCTGAAGAAGGGGTTATGCCCGAAACGTCAATTCTACAGTTTAATAATATCCTGTCTATAACAGGGTGACCAGAACTGCACCAGTACTCCAGAAGAGGTCTCACCAAAGTCCTGTACAAACTCAACTTGATTTCCAATTTCCTATACTCAAAGCGCCGAGCAATGAAGGCAAGTGTGCTAAATGCCTTAATCATCCTGCCAACCTGTAACACAAATTTCAAAGACTTATGTTTTGAACTCCTATGTCTTGCTGTTGTACGACATTACCCAGGGCCCTACTATTAATTTTATCAGTCCTGTCCTTATTCGTATTGCCTTACATTTATCCAAATTAAACTCCATTTGCCACTCCTCTGTCCGTTGACCTGATTGATCAAGATCTCTTTGTAATCTTAGATAACGTTCTTCACTGTCCACTATTCCACCAAATTTGGTGTCACCTGCAAAATTACTAACCATGCATCCTATTTTCTCATCCAAATCATTTAAATAAATGATTAACAAAAGTGGACTCAGCACCAATCGCTATCGAACACTACTGCTGTTGAGGAATAATGTAAGAAGCCAAAAGGAAAGGTGATGGACATGAGGCATTACGTTATTAAAAACCGAGTAGTGGTAGGGAAAGTGAAACAAATGTTGTGCTTAGATGAACTATGAATGGCTGGATATTGGCTGTCCAAATGCAAAGTAATTGAATAAAGAAATATAAGAGATTTTAAAAAAACGTGGAGAAAAGCTTAAATCAAAATGGAGGTGGAGATTTTAATCTAGTATTGTTTGGTCAACATTGAGTCCAGAAGACTGTAGAGAGCTGAACCGAAAGATGGTGTTGCTCAAGCTTGCTATGAGCCTTATTGGAACACCGTATCTCTATAATGACTATCTGATCACATTCAATTATTTTGGTTTATGCTATCAATCTATCTATCTCAATATCAATACTGTGTGCATTCAGATAAAAATCATTTCATTAATTTTTTTACCTGCTTTTGATATTATTTGCTGATACATGTTTGGGTTTGTATCCCTTTTCCCGTCCTGTTACTTTCTGGTTATAATGATCTGAATCCATATCCCAAACTATTGCCTGATACTTTCTTGTTAATCTGCAATGTCTGGAGAGTGGTTACAGCACAGTTCGGGTGGAGATTATCCCAAAAGTCCCACTCTCTCTTTCCCCAGTCTTGGGGTCAGTGCCCAAAACAGTTTTCCATCTGTTGTGTAAAATATCTCACTGCCTTGAATAATTTACTGGAGTAATTAAGCAATTTTCCTCCCATGCAAACAGGATAACAGTTGTCTTCATAGACACATAGACATAATTCCCTATGTGCACATGCTAGTAGCACAATGGCTCAGTGGTTAGTGCTGCTGCCTCACAGCATCAGGGTCCCAGGTTTGATTCCAGCCTCAGGCGACTGTATGGAGTTTGCACATTCTCCCTGTGTCTGCATGAGTTTCCTCCGGGTGCTCCGGTTTCCTCCCACAATCCAAAGATGTGAGGTCAGGTGAATTGGCCATGCTAAATTGTCCAGAATGATAGGTGCATTAGTCAGAGGGAGATGGGTTTGGATGGGTTATTCTTTGGAGGATCGGCGTGGAATGGTTGGGCCGAAGGCCCTGTTTCCACACTGTAGGGAATCTAATCTAATAGAGGCACAGACCTATGCATATATACATATATATGTATAAAACTTTACACACATACATACCCACTCTTTCTGGCAGTGTGTGCCAATATACAGATCACACCAACCAGCACACAATGTCACATAACTCTCCTCGCTCTCACATCTACACAAATTCCCCCTTACACACTCACACACGTACTTGTGCCCACCCAGACCCTCCATCCCCACAATTCACACCCAGCACATCCCTGTCACATGTACAACTTGCATCATGCCACACACACTCCTTCCCCACATAGACAACCTCACAACATGCTCTCACAAACTCCAAACTCCCTCACACAAATGCACAAACCTCACACACACGCGCGTGTAGACACTCATACCCAGCTGCACACAGTAAATACCCCCCAAAACACACCAAAAACATTGTGTCCACACATGCTTCCCCATACACCCAAATCTTCCCCGCAGATACATACCTCACTACCACCCCAAATATAAAGAGCCTCAAAACACATCCTGCTGATTCTCTCACCCACATACACTCCTACCCACACATAAACACCTCTCCTGTGTACAACCAGACACACACCACCCACAAAAACCAAGCATAACCCCAACTCTCACCATCAGACTTACACTCCCTTCCCTCTACACCTCTACATGCACAACCAACTAACTCCTACACACCCCTAAAACCACCATCCCAACAAACACCACCTCAAAAACCTCATCACACACACATGTGCCTACTTTGTAATTATCTGCTTCTTCTCCCAGTCTTTGTGACCTTGGATGTGGAAACAGCAAATCCACAGCTCGAGGTGTCCAAGGAGCTGAAGATTTTGAGATGGTCTCATACCCAGAGGAGCCTTCCTCACGTTTATAATCTGGCCCTGTGCATAAGGATCAGAGGGATTCACATCAGAGAGACATTACTGGGAAGTGGAGGTGGTGCAGAATTGGTACTGGATTCTGGGAGTAGCTGTTGAGTATGTGGAGAGGAAAAGATGGGTCAGTTTGAGCCCATAGCCTGGCTTCTGGACCATTGGGCGGTATTGGAATCAGTTTAACATAAACTCCTCTCCGGAATCCTCTCTTCCCATTGTTGAGATCCCCAGGAAACTGGGAGTTTAATTCAGTTATGAGTCTGGGATAGTTTCATTTTACAATGCAGACATCTCATCCTATCTCCACACCTTCAAAGAGAATAAATTCACAGAGAAACTGCATCCATTCTTCTGGACTTGGACCATTTTCCGAGAATCTGCTCTGGTTCAGATTGGGATCTGGAAAAGGAGCTGGGTTTCTGAGGTGGTCACATCATTCCTGATGTCAGAATGACCTGACTCTACAATTAAGGTCAGACATCAGGAGTTAAGTGCTTGAAACCACCATTGACAATCAGTCATCACTAAATATGCCACTGAATTTCCAAACTTTACATTATCTGGAGATGAAATACTTGTTGATATAAATGCCAGAAGATTAAAATAAAATAGACATGAAGGTCTCATTTTAAGGTCCTGATTTGTCGGAATTATGGGGAGATGTTGGAAATTGAACACTTCATGTCTATTCTGATGGAGAAAGAGGAAGAGTGCTCCCTCACACCAATCCTATCACATGGAGTGGTCCAATTCATGTGGATCAAACATAATAATTTATATTGTATCCTTCACAAAGCTGGTTCTGAGCAGTTGCTCTGAAAGATCACAGGTGTTGAGGTCTTGTATTGGCAAGCAGTCACTCTGTGCGAAGAGAGCTTTTTTAATAGATATTTTTATTGAAAATTTAACATATGTTTACAAGTTTACAAAATATAAAAAAACCCAAGTATCAACATTGATATATAATTAAATCTTAAATAAATAATAACCAAAATTTAACAAAAGAAAAAATATCAAGAAAAAAACAAAACTTAACTAACTACTAATTAACCTATAACTAACCAGAATGTATAATTAAATCTCTTACATTATTCAAATAAAATTTATTTAAAAACCTGACAGATAACACGGAAATTGGGTAGTGAGATATGTGCTTGGAATATATTAACATCAAATCGTAACAAAACCCGTATTCGTGTGGGATTCCTCTCCCAAGGGGCCCTGGACCAGCCAGGTTCGCCATCTCAATTAAATAAAAGCCCTTGTTAGGATGGCTGAAATATCAGTATGTATATAATTCAAGAAGGGTTGCCATATTTTATGAAATAATGCGGTCTTTTGGTGCACCATATTTGTAAGGAAGTCAAGGGGAATACATTCCATAATTAATCTGTGCCAATTTGAAAGTCCAGGGGGGCCCTCAGCCACCCAGTTTACCAAAATACATTTCCTTACACAGAAAGAGAGAATAGAAAATAATCTCTTCCCGTGCACATCCAGGGAGGGTAAGTTCGAAAAGCCCAAAAGGAGAGATACAGGGTCCACTCTAATTTCTGTTCCTAAGATTTCTGTCAGGGTACTTGCTACTTTAGTCCAATATCTACGGATCTTACGACAGGTCCATAAGCAATGTACAAGAGTGCCCACCTCTATTTTACATTTGGGACACATTGGAGATGCTCCTGCCTTAAATTTTGCCAATTGATCCGCTGCTTTATGGGCCCTATGAAGTACCTTCAGCTGAATGGCCTGAGTTCTGTTGCAGATGGTGATTCTTCTGGCGTTTTCCCAAATGTCATTCCATGTTTCTATAGAGATTTCTAGTCCCAAATCCTGATCCCATGTTTTAAGCAGATTGTCCATATCTCTCAATACTTCATCATGTAATAAATGATAAATAGTACTGATGGAAGATACCCCCATTGGCCATAGCACTCTACATTCTCTATCTGATTCATAAAGACTATCTAATAACGTAATCTTCTTCTGTATGTAATCTTGAATTTGGAAGTATCGAAAGAGGTCTCCATTAGGTAATCCAAATTTCTGACGCAGCTGTTCAAAAGACATCAGGATCCCTTCTTTAAGCAGATCCCCTAAACATGGGATACCCCTGGATCTCCAGAGTTTGAAAGTGGGATCTGTAAGCCCCGGTTGAAATCCCCATGCTCCCACTATTGGGGCAATGGGGGATGTTTTATGTGAGTTGCCCTCATTTTGCCGCATTATATTCCAAGCTTTAATTGTATTTAGTATTATAGGGTGTTTACAGTGGTCCGTAATGATTTTCCTCTTGTCTGAAAATAAAAGGTTAATAAGTGGGCATTTTACTTGAGAAGCCTCAATGTCCAGCCAGATTGATTATGGGTCAGACAAGACCCAATCAGCTATGTAACTTAACTGATATTTCCTAAAATCTGAGAAATCCAATCCTCCCCTTGCCTGTGGAAGCTGTAGCTTCTTCAGCTTAATGAGGGGCTGTCTATGATTCCAGATAAAGGAACCCAACCAGCCATATAATTTACGTAGTGCCAGCCTCGGCAGCATCACCGGAAGCATTCTCATAGGGCATAGGAGACGGGGCAGGACATTCATTTTAATTAGTGCTATTCTACCCAGCCAGGAAATTGGAAGGTCTCCCCATCGCTGGAGGTCCTGACTTATCCTTTCCGTATAACTGACCAAATACTCGGGTAATAAAATGCCTAAATATAAGAAACCCTCCAGGGACCACCAAAAGGGAAAGTGGGATCCGTCCACTAAGTGGGGTATCATAGCAAGGCCATCCATTGGCATAGCCTCCGATTTTGAGAAATTAATTTTATAGCCTGAAAATACACTAAATGTATTAATAATTTGGATTAAGCGAGACACGTACATCAGGGGATTACTGAGAAATAAAAGAACATCATCTGCATAAAGGGTCATTTTATGTTTACCTGTACCAATCCTCGGGGCCGTTATATTAGGATCAGCCCATATAGCTTCTGCTAGTGACTCAATTATTAGCGTAAATAGCAATGGCGAAAGAGGACATCTCTGATGGCAGCTCCTACCCACACTGAAGTTATCCAAGCCTAATCCATTGGTAATCACAACTGCCATGGGATCACTATACAGTGTTGAGACCCACCTTTCCAACGCCAAACCTTTCCAATGTGTAAAACAAATATGACCATTCAACCCTGTCGAATGCCTTTTCCACGTCTAATGAGACTACTACTCCTGGTATAGAACATAGAACAATACAACACAGAACAGGCCCTTCAGCCCACTTTGCCTGATGGCAGGCTTGAAGGGAAGAGAGCTTTCACATTTAGCAAATAGCACTGGACCCTTCACAAGGGTGTTGTTAATATGCTCTGTTCTTACAAACAGATCCATCCAGAATCGACAATGCTCAACTAATAGATCAGAAAGCTTGGGGCAAAATGGGTCTCTTCTGTCCCTGAGGCATGCATTTTGTAATTAGTATGTTTGTTTTGCACTTTGACTGCATTCAGCAACAATTAGCATCAATGATATACATCTCAACCTTTGTACACATGCCTCAAAATACCAAACCTTTCAATGTAGCAAAGAACAAATTGATCAGCAAATAAACTATTTGGGTTACCTGCTCTGCAATATTTACTCTCCTTTGTGTCTCTTTCTTGATAGCTTTATGAGTCAGTCTGAGTAATTGAGAATGACGTTTTAGTTACACTTGCCCAGTTTTTGCCTCTGGTGCATAATTCTCAGTTGGTCAGTTTGTCGAGTGGAGACTAGCTAGAGTGATCTTATGTGAGCATAAGAGGTATAGTTAGTAAGTTTGCAGATGACACTAAAATTGGAGGTGTAGTGGACAGCGAAGAAGGTTACCTCAGATTACAATCAGATGGGCCAATGGGCTGAGGAATGGCAGATGGAGTTTAATTTACATAAAAGTCAAGTGCTCTGTTTTGGAAAGGCAAGTCTTAGAAGGACTATAGACTTAATGGTAAGCTGCTGGGAAGTGTTGATGAACGAAGAAACCTTGGAGTGCAGGCTCATAGCTCCGAGAAAGTGGAGTCACAGGTAGACAGGACAGTGAAGAAAGCATTTGGTATGCTTTCATTTATTGTTCAGAGTATTGAGTACAGGAGTTGGGAGGTCTTGTTGCGACTGTACAGGATGTTGGTTCGGCTCCTTTTGGAATATTGCATGCAGTTCTGGTCTCCTTCCTATTGGACGAATGTTGTGAAACTTGAAAGCATTCAGAAAGCATTTACAAGGACGTTGGAGGATTTGAGCTATAGGGAGAGGCTGAACAGGCTGGGGCTATTTTCCCTGAAGCATCGGAGGCTGAGGGGTGACCTTAGAGCTTCATAAAATCATGAGGGGCACAGATAGGATAAATAGACAAGGGCTTTTCCCTGGGTAGGAGGAGTCCAGAACTAGAGGCCATAGGTTTGGGGTGAGAGGGGAAAAACATAAGGGGCCCAAGGGGCAACTTTTTCACGCAGAGGGTGGTGTATGTATGGAATGTGTTGCCAAAGGAAGTGGTGGAGGCTGTTACAATTGCAACATTTAAAAGGCATCTAGATGGGCACATGAGTAGGAAGGGTTTGGAGGGATATGGACCGGATGCTGGCAAGTGGGACTAGATTGGGTTGGGATATCTGTTCTGACTCTAAGTTCAACAGTTTCTATCTTTGCAGCATGTTATGTCCTCGCAGAACAAGTGCATGAAGGTAGCTGTGCTCCCACATTTGTTAGCATTCATGAAACAGTAGTGGCTTCGTTAGCTCAAGGCTATTTCAAAGATGGAAACCAATCATATGTCAGATGACTTTCTGTATCTGGGAACCAAATAACCAGTACAATCTGCAAGTTTCACTTTGAAGATGTTAGCAAGCTTGACATGAAGCCTCTGAATGTTGGTTATTGTACTTGGGAATTGTGCAAGCAAATGGCAAGCTACCTGTGGGCTGGTGTCCGCAACTTTAATGATCAGCAGCTTAAGTAGCTTATGACAAATCCACAGAGGCTATTGTCTTCATGTGTAGCACTATTACCTGTCAAGGATTGAACTTCATCAAAGGTATACCTTGTAAAGGCACCCCATTCGAAATAGATTGTTTGTGAATGGACAAATGCCAGTAAAAATGTGAAATACTGTTCCTGATAGCATCCATGAACAACTTGGGTCTAATTTTAACATGATGTTTCCTTGTTCTGGACTATCCCAATAGAGAAGATGATTTCTCTTTTTGCTGTATTGTTTCTCCCTTTGAATTCAGCCACCTTGTGATAAAAGATAATATCCATTCACCTTTTTAAAATTTACTTTTGTACCTGTCCACTAACTTTGCTTTGGTTGAACTCCCAAATCTGCTCCAGGACAGTTCCTGACTTGTGATCATTTGGATATAGTTCTGACCGAACTTTGTTTGAGCCATAGTGAATGATCTCATGCTCTCCCACATCAAATGGTTTTTTGTCTCAGTTTTGCTGACTCACCTTATCTATCTGTGTTCCTTGGCAACTTTTTGCTGCTATCAACATTAGTTGCTGTACCTTTTCACTGAGAGTTGTGAGCATATTTAGATATGCAGCTCTATTCCTTCCACGTTGCTTTATTTATAAGTAGTGTTCCCGGTGCGGATCCCTGGAATATGCCCCTAGTTTGGTGCATACAGATCAATGAACTTTCTCACTTCTGCCTTGTAACTAATTCCCTATCCAAGCAGACAGGTTACCTCCAATTCAAAATGCTCTCATTTTGTTGGCAGTCTCTTGGATGAAACTTTGGAGAATTTATATGAAAGTCCATAAACAACATCATTAATATGTTCAGCCTCATCAGCTTCACCAAGTTAGTTACAGATAATTTGTATATTGCACTGACTTATCTCTACCCACTTTTCAATTATTCATTTTCTAAATTATATTTCTAAAAGACTAGAAGACTGTCTGAACTGGATGTCACCTCACCTCCTAATGTTGTCACGTCCAGGACCTGAGGGGAGCTCCTTCATACTGGTCAGCCTCACAACTTCAGAATGGTTCAAGTTTGTTGTTCATATTCCATATGTTATCATCACACCAGCTAATGCAGAATATGAGCCAGTTATATGAGACTAAGCTCTGGCTCATTTATTTGTCATTGACTAATTTGCCAATTAATCATGTTAGCATTGAATGTTTACTAAGCTAGATACAAGGGTGTTCTGTCCCATCCATACAACTCTATCCCTTTCCAGCTATTACGCTGCCTTTTCTCATGCCAGCTGGTCCACCAACCTTACCCCACGCCATATAGCATAATGATTAAACATTTCCTTATCTCTTTCCAGCTGTATTGTTTATCAGTAGGACTTTCTGGACTTTGCTCTAAATCATGGAACTTTCCAGTTGATTTTGCTCACATATTAATGTTTGTAGATGCTCTGCAGATTGCAATGTGCTCTTTTGTGATCTGTTATTAAGTGAGAACTTTTCTTCTTGTTTTACAGCACTCAATATTTGAAAATTCTGGAGTTGGTTCTTAATATCTCCCAGGAGATTACATAGTTCCAGTTGTTTGGAGAGGGTGCAGGGTGGCGAAAGCAATTATGGCCATTAGGTTAAATACCTTGACTGCAATCACTACAGTTGTCGCAACCTCCAAGGAGAATGCGTGTGTCCCTCTAGTGTTTGTTTTTCAATATTACGTGGTACAGGTGAGGATATTGGTTTTATTTCTTCCTCCCATCTCCAAAATATCTCGCTGCTCTGTTGAATCAGTAGCTTTCCCATTTCCTTTTTAGATGTTTTAAAGGTTTTCAAATTGGTTTGCATAGAGGGTGGAATTAAACAAGATGGAAGACTCCCTATGTATCCTGTTATTCACCCATTTACAGAATGCAAATGTTCATTTCTGAAATGTGTCATTTTAAACAACAGTTTGTTGCTTTGTTACAGAGATGGTGATTCTCCAATTATTTTTGAGAACTTTGAAGCTCTAGTGCATGTGTTAACCACCCACGCCCTCCACCTCCTCCAAGAAACCACCCACGCCCTCCACCTCCTCCAAGACTTCCGTTTCCCTGGCCCCCAATGCCTTATCTTCACCATGGATATCCAATCCCTCTACACCTCCATTCGCCATGACCAGGGCCTCCAAGCCCTCCGTTTTTTCCTCTCCAGACGTCCCCAACAGTACCCTTCCACTGACACACTCATTAGTTTGGCCGAACTGGTCCTCACCCTTAACAATTTCTCCTTTGAATCCTCCCACTTCCTCCAGACCAAAGGCGTAGCCATGGGCACACGTATGTGCCCCAGCTATGCCTGTCTCTTTGTTGGCTATGTAGAACAGTTGATCTTCCGTAATTACACCGGCACCACTCCCCACCTCTTCCTCCACTACATTGATGACTGCATTGGCGCCACCTCGTGCTCCCGCGAGGAGGTTGAGCAATTCATCAACTTCACCAACACATTCCACCCTGACCTTAAATTTACCTGGACTATCTCTGACACCTCGCTCCCCTTCCTGGACCTCTCCATCTCCATTAGTGACGACCGACTTGACACTGACATTTTTTACAAACCCACTGACTCCCATAGCTACCTGGATTACACCTCTTCCCACCCTATCTCTTGCAAAAATGCCATCCCGTATTCCCAATTTCTCCGCCTCTGCCGTATCTGCTCCCAGGAGGACCAGTTCCACCATAGGACACACCAGATGGCCTCCTTCTTTAGAGATCGCAATTTCCCTTCCCACGTGGTTAAAGATGCCCTCCAATGCATCTCGTCCACATCCCGCACCTCCGCCCTCAGACCCCACCCCTCCAACCGTAACAAGGACAGAACGCCCCTGGTGCTCACCTTCCACCCTACAAACCTTCGCATCAACCAAATCATCCGCCGACATTTCCGCCACCTCCAAAAAGACCCCACCACCAGGGATATATTTCCCTCCCCACCCCTTTCCGCCTTCCGCAAAGACCGTTCCCTCCGTGACTACCTGGTCAGGTCCACAGCCCCCTATGACCCACCCTCCCATTCTGGCACTTTCCCCTGCCACCGCAGGAACTGTAAAACCTGTGCCCACACCTCCTCGCTCACCTCTATCCAAGGCCCTAAAGGAGCCTTCCACATCCATCAAAGTTTCACCTGCACATCCACCAATATCATTTATTGTATCCGTTGCTCCCGATGTGGTCTCCTCTACATTGGGGAGACTGGGCGCCTCCTTGCAGAGCGCTTTAGGGAACATCTCCGAGACACCCACACCAATCAACCAAACCGCCCCGTGGCCCAACATTTCAACTCCCCCTCCCACTCTGCCGAGGACATGGAGGTCCTGGGCCTCCTTCACCGCCGCTCCCTCACCACCAGACGCCTGGAGGAAGAACGCCTCATCTTCCGCCTCAGAACATTTCAACCCCAGGGCATCAATGTGGACTTCAACAGCTTCCTCATTTCCCCTTCCCCCACCTCATCCTAGTTTCAAACGTCCAGCTCAGTTACTGCCTCCTTGACTTGTCCGACCTGCCTAACTTCTTTTCCACCTATCCACTCCACCCTCTCCTCCTTGACCTATCACCTTCATCTCCTCCCCCACTCACCCATTGTACTCTATGCTACTCTCTCCCCACCCCCACCCTCCTCTAGCTTATCTCTCTATGCTTCAGGCTCACTGCCTTTAATCCTGATGAAGGGCTTTTGCCCGAAACGTTGATTTCGCTGCTCGTTGGATGCTGCCTGAACTGCTGTGCTCTTCCAGCACCACTAATCCAGTATTTGATTTTCAGCATCTGCAGTCATTGTTTTTACCTTGCATGTGTTAAATGCTCGTGCTGTCAAAATCATGAGGCTCTTCTAAGTTTGTAACGGATCAGTAAATGAATTCCAGGCCAGATAGTGAAGAATGAAATCAGACACACATCCTTTTCTTGCACGTTCTTTTATAGCTTTACGTACGTTTGTCTTCAACTGATAACTTTGCTGTTCAAAACTATGCAACTCATGGTCAAACATTTTCAATGACCTAGCTTCTCGTGCTGTCTGGGAAGGAGAATTCCACAGACTAATGACCCTCAGAGCATAGAGACGAATCTCTTGTCTCAGTCTCAGATGTGAGTCCTCTAATTTATTAACTCTCTCCCCTGATTCTTGACCCTTCTGCAGGCTATTTCTGAGATTAACTTTTAGGTACTGATTGAGATAGCTGACTCAATAGACTTGCCTGCATTGACTAAGATTACCTAGCCCTGAAAGCTCAGCTACCTCTGTGTAATCAAGACTTGTGGCTTTGGTTGACCTTGTCTTCTTTTGTTCCTTTCCGAACAATAGGAGTCTGTTTCTGCTTAGTGGAGGTTGCAAACTGTTATGTGGGTCTTGTAAGCTTGAGTTTGCATTCCCCTACCTGCAGTAAAAGGTGTTGTTTCTGGAACTTCATCATTACATTAAAGCTTGAACTATATGAGTCATGGTGTTTCGACATTGACATTTCCGTCCCCTTTACTTTCCCCGTATTTTCTGAGTATTTTAAAGAGCTGGAAGAAGAAAAAAGTATTCATGATAACTTTGTTATAATCTATGAGCTACCTGATGAGTTAATGGACTTTGGTTGCCCACAGACTACAGACAGCAATATTCTGCAGGAGTAAGTGACTTAGTGTTCATTGGTATATTGCTCGAGGGTAAATCAGCCAGGAGGTAAATACACCTCCAAAAATCTTAGCTTTTTTTTAAAAAGAAAGAATCCATGATCTTTTTGTTAGTGATTGAATAATTGCTACATTTGTATTATTCCACTGGATCCTCATACTATTTTTCCTAAACATCCCGGAGGTTTCAAGTTTACCATTGGTAACTACCACTTTGCTAAAATTCAACATTAGCAAAAATGGACCTATTGGATAACTGCTCAGTAAATGGCAGTAAAAGAAGGCATGGCCAGCCCAAGCCCTCATCCCACAAAACTCGTCTCCAATTTACAGGGTTAACTTAGACCTATACCTGTGTTAACTTTGTTTTTTAAAAAAGTTTAATTCCTTACTACAGTTAGTTTTTTTTTGCTTATGATTATTTACGCACCATAAACAGCTCAGAAACAGGGAATTCAGCCCAAATGATCTTTGGTAATGTTTATGTTCTGGAGGAGCCTCCTCCCACCCTGTGTAGGTATCCTTCTGTTGACTTTTCCTGACAAATAATAAAGTATCTCATTACCTAGCTGTTTAAGAAGTCAGCATTAATGAATGTTTTTGCACATTTGGTTCCCAACATGCTTTTTATTTAAAAGATATATCAAAGTTAATAGTTGGAGTAGGTCCATTATTAAATCAGAGTATTTGACTCAGCACTTAAATTAATGATGTGGCGTTTATCTCACATTTACTTCATGCCATAATACAATTTTTGAGAATGAAAAGGTTTTAAAAGCTGAAGTAAGAATGGATAAGGATTCTAACAGATGGTGGTGCAAGGGTATGGATTAATTTCTTAACTGTCAGATCAGTGCAGGTTTAAGATTAAAAAATCTATTACTTTATAAATGACTTCTTTGTATACATTGTAGTTGAGTCTGAGAGAGGCATTAGTAAATATTAAAGACGTCTAAGGCTGAACATACCTTTTTATTTAAAGTAACCACTAACTGGGGCGGCATGGTAGCTCAGTGGTTAGCGCTGCTGCCTCACAGCGCCAGGGACCTGAGTTTGACTCCAGCCTTGGGTGACTGTCTGTGTAGAGTTTGCACATTCACCCCGTGTCTGTGTGGGTTTGGTCTGGGTGCTTCGGTTTCTTCCCAAGATCCAAAGATGTGCAGGTTAGGTGAACTGGCCATGCTAAATTGCCCACAGTGTTCAGTGATATGTAGGTTAGGTTAGGTCAGGGATAAATATAGGGTAGGGGAATGGGTCTGGGTGGGTTATTCTTTGGTGGGTCAGTGTGGACTTGTTGGGCCAAAGGGCCTGATTCCATGCTGGAGGGATTCTATGAAGCAATGAAAAGCAAATTAAATATCTTGTGTCTCTCCTTCCTTCATTTACTTCCTGCTTCAGTCTAACCACTCAGTCTTATCCTCCATGTCTTCACCTCTTTCCCAGTGTGGAGGTGGGATTTCTCTGTGCTTCTATTTCTATTCTGCACTGGAATATGTAATCCTGACGGGGAATTCCAAATGCTAAAAAGTGACAAAGATGCATTTTCATCGAGTTTGGGAATTAAAAATTGTCCCCTTCAGCCCCTCAACTCTAGCTGAGTTCATGCTGATGCTCTCTTTCACACTCCCATTCAGTTTAACACTGAGTAACTTCTGAAGATCTTCCCCTTTGCCTCTCCCCTCCTGTGTCACACATTTCACTATTTCCCTCTATTACCTTATTACTGTCTCCAGAATATCATCCATTTCCATTGCTGCCTCATACCTGGTACCTTTTCCCGACTTTTATTATTCGACTGAGCTTCCCGGCTGAGCTCCAACATTCAACTTTTCAAGGTGACAGGATGACACTGGAAAGCAAAGGTCCTCAGTAAAGCAGTCCCTTTCTCATTATCTCTGTTCAGGTGCAGCAGTTCTCCCAAAATGTAATAGAACTATGATATTTTTACAATAATTTTCAGAAAACATGTACAAATGACAACAAACCTAATTCTGCTGTTGCTCATTATTTGATGGCAGAGTAGTTTTGAGTGGCTGAGTTGCTTATGTCTACTTCTAGTTTTTATGCTTAGTTATGCTTCCCTTTTTGTATATAAAAAAAACTATAAAATGTATTCTGGAAAGTGAAAACATTCTTCATTCCCCAGTATTTAAGCTTCTTGCATCATTGGTAAAATTGTGATCTGGAGGTGCCAGTATTGGACTGGGGTGAACCAAATTAGAAGTCACACAACACTGGGTTCAAGTCCAACAGGCTGATTTGAAATCACAAGCTTTCTGAGCGCTGCTCCTTTGACAGGTGACTTCACCTGTCGAAGCAGTAGAGCTATGAAGGCTTGTGATTTCAATAAACCTATTTGTCTGTAACTGGTGACATTAGTAAAGTGAAACACAAAAAAAAGAGCACTTCAGGGATAAGGGGAGTCTGGAAATTTTGTTCTTGCCGAGCATGATTTTCATTTATATGTTTGCTGGGTATAAAACACACAATTGGTCAGGACATTATCAAACAAACTTGGACACCGAACTATATAAAGATCAGATGTTAATCAGCACAATCAATATGTCTGCTTTAGGAAGTATCTTAACTGATAAATACAACACAGAGAGGAGGAGTGCTTCAGGCAGTGAATTTGTGTGTTTTAGAGTTTAAGTAAGTGGAGACACTGCTCAGAATGGAAAAAGCATCAAACATTGGGGAGAAAAGGGTCAAAATGGATGGCACATTGTCTTCTGGGACTGAAGAAGATGACAGAGGGAGGAAAGAGTGACAACATGGAATGGTTTATAAATGTTTACAACTGATGCAGCTTTGTCACTTACAGCACCACCGGGAATGGACACTTTACAGTTGTCATGATTTGATACTGAATTCGATAATTTAAGAGAATGAACAATCTACCCTAGTTTGATTATAAATGCTCCTCCTATGTCTCTTTACATCGGTTTACTCTCAGCAAAGTCAAGCTATTTTCAACTATTAAGCCTTATCATTAACATCAAATTGCATCTCGAACACTCCTTCACTACCAGTAGCACTCTCTTTGTTTTTCTCAATGAGCACCCTCACATCTATACCACTCACATATCCTCCTTCTTGTCAACACCATGCAAACCATAATTTTTCACCCCATTTTCAGGTTCCAAAGAGGAGTCAATGGACTCAAAACTTACACTGTTTCTCTCTCCACAGATATTACCAGACCTATTGAATTTCACCAGAAATTTATCTGACTTCCCTCATTTGTGGTGACTAGATTAATAAGTATGCTTCTGTAACCTCCCTGTGGTATTGCACAAAAATTGCTGAAGGGATTAAAAAAGAGAATGTTAGATTTTATACCAGGCTTGTACCATACACACACATTTACATTTATGGCAGCTTCACAGAATTGAGAAACTTAGAAAGTTATCTGTTTTACCGGATTACCTTAACAGTAAGAAGTTCCATTCACCGAATGATCAGATTGTGTAACGTGCAAAGTTTCCCACATGCCAACTCACCCTGAACTCTTATACGGGGAAAAGGACACAGAAATGGGCAGCCAATGGGTGAAAGAAATAAATGCGCCAATACAGGCTGTGTGAATGGTTTGCATCAGACGTCCGCAAAGACACAAGTGTCCACCCGAGTGACCATGAAAAGGGATATCATCGCCCCATATATAAAGGGCCAGGACTGGAGGCGATGTGCAATGCGCTTCAATGCAAGGGTCCTGCTAAATTAACCACAAGTTCGCTACCCATTCCCGAAGAGGAACTCCCAGCCGCTTTGAGTCAGATGACTGAAGGACAGCCGCCTCCTGCACTTCTGTCCCACGCCAAGTGACAACCTACCCCGGATCTTCCTTTTACCCGCGAATGTTTCTTACTCCCCTGTCTCCAGTCGTGTTTATTGTTTGTACGTAATGCGTTTCTTCCAGATCGACAGGACTATAGATTATATATAGTCTGAACATTTGTAATCGAATGTATTCAGCAGCTGGGGAACATTGAAACTGAAACTGAAATTGTTTTGACTCAGGAAGTGCTGACATTGATCATGGCTTCCAGACAGCAGGGAGAGAATTGGACAGAGGAGACCGTTTGTCCCATTTGTCTGGATTTCTTCACCGATCCGGTTATACTGGAGTGTGGACACAACTTCTGCCGCTTCTGTATCACCCAGAGTTGGGAAAGGCACAGGATAAACTCCTGCCCGCAATGTAGACAGGAGTTTCCGGACAGAAACCTCAGGGTAAATCGGGCCTTAGCGAATCTGGCCAAGAAAGCTCGGAAATTAAATCTGAATCGACAAGAGAAGGAAAGTAAACTTCACTGTGAGGAACATCAGGAAGAACTGAATCTGTTTTGTGAAACTGACAAGAAA
Organism: Chiloscyllium punctatum; assembly: GCF_047496795.1. Taxonomy (NCBI): domain Eukaryota; kingdom Metazoa; phylum Chordata; class Chondrichthyes; order Orectolobiformes; family Hemiscylliidae; genus Chiloscyllium; species Chiloscyllium punctatum. The sequence goes on along the minus strand of NC_092768.1, from coordinate 22,688,817 downwards.
TTGATCTGTTACACTTGTGTAGTTTCTCGGGAACACAAATCTCACAACTTCATATCAATTAAAGAAGCTGTTGAGATCTACAAGGTAAAAAAAGGAACCGATTTCATAACCTAATTATGTTATCACACCTTCGGGGCCTAAAGCCGTGATCACTGTGGTATTTTCTGTCTAAAATTCAGGGTGAAGTGAAATCATCTTTGAAATCTATCACAGAAAAGAAATGGGAGGTTTCAGAAATGGAGAGGCAGCAGAAAGAGAGAATTTCCCAAGTTCGGGTAAGGGCTCTAAGCGTTAATTTTCCAGAAATCGGTTTTGTTTTGTTCCCTTCATAGCGGGACATCACCATCTTTCAATGTTGTTTTGTAGGAACAGGCGAGCAGTCTGAAGACCCACATCACATCCGAGTTTGCTGAATTGTACCAAATTCTCAGTGAGAAAAAGCAACGTTTACTCAGAGATCTCAAGGAAGAGGAGGAGAGGATTCTAAAATCAATGGAGAAAAACCTTCGAAAAATTCAAGAGAATTTAAATTCTATTGAGGAGAAACGCTCAACATTGGAGAAACAGTTGCGAGAAAAAGACGGGGTGATGTTGCTGAAGGTGATGGATTACACTTCAATTAGGTTCAGTGAAAATGAACGGTCATGGTATGGTGGGCGAGAATTTAGAAATAAATATATCCTTGACCAATAATTTCAATCTGATTTAAACCCATGGGCGATGATATCTCTTCTGGATGAATCTGGTATTTTCACCACCCACAATTAGCCTGCATTGCTAATCAATGTGTTCATGGCTGGATGCCTCTGATAACCTTTCACGCTCTTCACAAGAATCGACCATCTGCAGTTACCTTAATAATATTCAGTTTACCTGCTGTTGCCTTATTGAGGGTGAATTGCTCTCATGTTGAGACTTAGCTTGTAATTATTTCAATGCACCAAGTTTAATACTTTCCTGCAGTTCACATTAGTCCATGAGATGTTCTGGATGCGGGAATATGAATGATGGAGTGGGTGTGAAAGTCGTGTATATGAGCCAGACTGTTGATTATCTGACAGAAATAAGATTGATCAACTCTTTCTGTTTTTTGATTTTGGTGTAATTTCTGCTGTTTATATTTTCAATTCTCCATAGTTTTACACAGAGGTAGGGCATTCTACCCAATAGATTTATGTCGGTTTTTCATTGCACAGGAGCTCCTCCCACCTACCTCAACTCACTTTTGAAATATTATTCTATTTTTTACTTCTTCATGCACTTACCTAGTTTTATTTTAATGTCTCGTTGTGGTTAATTTTAATGATTGACTACAGGAGTCTCAAAAGGAGGGATTATTCAAGTGGACCCAAGGAAAACTAGACCTCCACTAGATTGTACCAGAACTCTGCTAAATACAGGAAATGCAATTCTTTTACTCACAATTGGTCATGTGCACATGCTCCATTATTCAAATCACAACTTTGTCAGCCCATTGTCTTAGCCTGGTTTTGTCAGGTCCTGTTTTGCCATATTCCTGACCTGTTTAACTTTTGTTTACCTACACCTTCCTCTTGTGTCTCCTAATTAGTTCATATTTTCTACTTCCCTAGGCCTTCCTGGAAATTCTGCTGATTTTGACCTTTAGGCTGTAAAAAGCCCATGCAGAGAATTGTACTCTCTTGGTGTTAATGTTAACATAGAAATTCCTATTTAATCTTAATGTCCTCAAATAATGCTGATCTTATCCAGTGTACAACCTGTGCAATGTCACCTGGATGCCTCTGTCCAAGTGATTTTTTAAAAAATCACCCTATGATTTGTATGTCCTTGTTTATCATGATCTGCATGAACTGCTGGTTAACAATATTTGGGTAGATATGACCATAAATCAATCAATTCATTCTTATTGTTTCAATTGCCCCACATGTAACAAGTTTGGCATTCTAATCATTGTCCCAATAATCAAGCTGTTTCTAAGTTATCTACTCTCTTGTATCTGTTAAAAATCTCACAACACCAGGTTATAGTCCAAAAGGTTTATTTGGAAGCACTAGCTTTTGAAGCGCTGCTCCTTTATCAGGTGGTTGTGGAGAATAACACCATAAGAGACATTGCCTTATTCTCCACAACCACCTAATGAAGGAGCAGCACTTTGAAAGCTTCCAAATAAACCTGTTAGACTATAACCTGGTATTGTGTGATTTTTAACTTTGTCCACCCCAGTCCAACACCAGCATCTCCAAGTCATCTCTCATATCTGAATTCACATAGAGATGTGAATGCCCGCACAGACAACATCCCTACATCTAGCCTGTTGAATTACTTCATAATTTTAATGATTTCCACACGTTACCTCTCAAATTTCACTTCTATCAGGAAAATTATCCTAACCTTTCCCCTTAGATAAATCCCTGCACCTCTGGTATCATTATTGTAAATCTTCTTTATATCTTGCTTCTTTCAACAGAAAATAATTATAATGTGAAATTTCTGCTGTTAAGATCTGCTTGTTCATTCCCAATCAATTCAAATGTGTGTTTTCTTTTCAGGACGATAATTGTGAGAAAAGCAGGTAGGACATGTTTATTAATGAAACGATAGGTTGATAAGTATAATTGCTCAGAAAAAGAAATGATAATCAACATATAAACTTTTTAATATTTGCAGGATTAACAGGGAAAATGACGCACTGGAGTTAGTAGATGGTGCCTTGAATGATGGACATTTCTGTGGCCCTTCATCGTACACAATTTGGAGAGAATTCCTGGAAGCCATCAAGCCTGGTAAAACTCAGATTGGTTAATTGGTCCTGATTTAGATGTTATAATTGATTCATTACATATAAACATATCAAAGTGTAAATTTTAGAACCAAATAATTGCAAAATAATATTGTTTGAGAAACAAATACTTTGATTGGAATCAATGTGTTAGTCATACCAACAAATATGTAATCGAAAAAGTTAAAAATCACATAACACCAGGTTATAGTCCATCAGGTTTATTTGGAGGCACTGGCTTTTGGAGCGCTGCTCCTTCATCAGGTCTCTCAGGGTCTCTCTTGTGGTGCACTATTAGTGCCCCTATCACTGGACTGTGAGGCCTGAGTTCAAGTCTTATCCCCTTCAGAGGTGTGCAGTAACATCTCTGAACAGGGCGATTACAAAAACAGGTCCAAGTTCTCTCAGATGAGGCATTCACTTCAGAACCCATCACCTGACATATTTCAGCAAACAGACACTCTGTTATTCCCAGCAGAATATTTTCTCCTTGTAATGTTCATTCTCCACTTGGTAAATCATGCTCATCATGCTCATGGTAGCAGTATAAGTCTTTAAAAGAAATTCTTCATGTGATGTGGTGCTGCTCAATGGGTGAATATTTATTGTCCATCCCTAATTACCTTTGAGAAGGCAGTGATGAGGTGCTTTTTTGAACTGCAGGAGTTTGATTTGTTTTAATGGGCTTTGTGTTGCTAATAAATTCAATATTTCTTGCACATTTGACATTGACCTTGTCATTCAGATGTCATTCAAGTGTCAACCACATTGCAGTTGCTCTGCATTCACTTGCAAGTCAGGGTAAAGACGACACATGTCATTGCCTAAGTGACATGTTGCTCATGTCTGATTTTAGCTTTCAATTCCATTTTTTTAAAATCGCCAAATGAATTTAATTTCCACCTTGTTGGGGTTTGAACTCATGCCCCCAAACCTAAGCACAGATTGAGTAAGTGGGCAAAAATGGAGTAGCAGGCAGAGATTAATGTATGAGGTAGGAAGACTTTAGTAGGAAGAATCAAAAAGCAAACTATTATTTAAATAACAGAAGATTTCAAAATACAGCAGAGAGGTCTGGGAATTCTTGTATATGAAACATAAAAAGCTGGCAAGCAGGTGCAGCAAAAAATGAAGAAGGCAAAAGAAATGTTTGGCTTTATTGCTCAGGGTTTGGAGTTTAAAAATAGGAAATCATTTTGCAATTGTCCAGGGTGTTGGTGAAACTGACAGTTTTAGTCCCTTTATTTAAAAATTGACATCCTGACATTGGAGGCAGTTCACAAGAAATTCACTAGGCTGTTGTTTTGGAATGAAGGGGTTAACTTATCAAGAATCTCTAAACAGGTTAGGACCTTTATTCATTTGAGTTTTGAAAAATGAGGAGTGGTCATACTGAAACATACAAGACTGAGGGGAGGGCTGACAGGGTGAATGTTAAAAAGATGTTTCCACTACTAGGGAACCTTGAACTAAGGGACGCAGTTACAGAATAACAGGACACTCATTTAAAACTGAGATAGTGAGGGAATGTATTCTCACAGAGAATAGTAAATGCCCAGAATTCTCTACCCTAGAGAATTGTAGCGGCTAGATCACTGCAAGTATTGAAGGGGAGGTAGACAGATGGGAGTTGACATCTGTCTATGAGGAGCTGGCACAGAAGCGGAGTTAGAGGTATAGAATCACAGAGTAATAAAACACGGAAACAGACTCTTCAAACCAACTTGTCCATGCTAACCATGTTTCCTGAATTGAACTAGTCCCATTTGCCTACGTTTGGCCTATATCCTTCTGAGATCTGGGACAAATCAGCCATAATCTTGTTGAATAGTGAAGCAGATATGAGGGGCTGAATGGCTTCCTGCTTTTTGTGTTCCTTGGTTCATCAGGATCTCTGGATCACTAGTTCAGTAAAATTACCATGACCCAAGTGTCTTCCCTTCCTGTTGCTGCCTGGGAGCATGGGAGGAAGGAAGAGTGGAGAGGGTTAGAAAATCAACTGATGTTTGCTGTATTTGAGGAGAGCAGCATGATTGCACACCACTTTGAAGGCTTATACTTACAGCTGTCTAGAGAAACATTCGATTGACCTTCATCAAAAGTTTGTTCATCCTCTAGGTTGCCAGATTGATAGGAAGTTTGACAACTCTAACTACCTCATATAAAACTGTTTATTTCCATGGTCTAGATGAGAGGTATCTGGGAGTTAAGACCTTGATCAATATTTTCCAGTCAGTATTGCTGAGATATTTAGCTTGCTAGTATAAGCAATGATGACAACTTTAGTATCCCAAAGTATTAACATGATTGTAAAGAACCAATGTGCATCTGAGTCCCCTACTTCCTTTCAGCAAAAGCAGAGAGTATTTTTGTTTAGTACTTTATACAACCTTGGAAGGGTGTTTTATCAGGTTGCTACTTTTCCAGATCAGCTGATTTTTCTGGTGTCCTCTGTCCACTGAGAACTTGTCTATTTGGAAGTGAAGTGTGCAGCGTTAGGGTCTTTACACAAGGTTGTGCTGAGAAAACATAGGGCAAGTCTGAGGAATGCCAATGCGTCAAATGTGGGGGTCCTCACATGGGGCAGAACTGAAGTTTCACTTTGGGTCCTCCTACTGTTTATATTTAATTCAGATTGAGCAGCCTCCTTCTGCCGAATCATATCTCTGTAGAGTTATGTTCCAGGTTGTCCTCTGCTCTGGGTTGAGTAGAAGGAGATCAACATTTGTCCCACCCACTCACTCAGAAACTGAGTATGATCTGAGGGCAGTGAGGAGGGTCTTGGGTATAAATGTTGCTTCTGTCTGTCCTATGATGTTAATCTGTTGTTTTTTTTTGTATATATTTTGTTGAAAAGTATGAATTTCATACTGCTTTTCAAATGTCTGATGGTGATGTTTGTTTGCTGTGATAAGGGTAGGGTGAGATGTCTATATCCAGTCTTGCCATCAAGTAATAGCACTGTGGAACAGAGACACCGAGGGGTTCAGGTACATAAATCTTTGAAATTTGCACCACGTGTCGGCATGATGGTTAAGGAGGTATTTAGCACACTTACCTTCATTACTCAGACCTTTGAGTATAGAAGTTGGGATGTCATGTTGAGGTTGTACAGAATATTGGTGAGGCCTCTACTGGTGCACTGTGTACAGTTCTGCTTTGGAGGATATTATTAACCTGAAGAGGGTTCTGAAAAGAATTACCAGGACGTTACCCGGACTGGAGGGTTTGAGTTATAACGATAGGTTGGATTGCATGGGACTTTTGTCATTGGAGTGCAGAGATTGAGGGGTGAGCTCTTAGATTAGATTCCCTACAATATGGAAACAGGCCCTTCAGCTCAACAAGTCCACACCGACCCTCTGAAAAGTAGCCACCTAGACCCATTTAATGCACCTAACACTACGGGCAATTTAACATGGCCAATTCACCTGACCTACACATCTTTGGACTGTGGGAGGAAACCGGAGCACCCACGCAGACACGAGGAGAATGTGCAAACTCCACAAAGACAGTCGTCCAAGGGTGGAATTGAACCCAGGTCCCTGGAGCTGTGAGGCAACAGTGTAGCCACTGTGCCGCCCTACGGTGGTTATAAACCATAGAGGTTTATAAAATCATGAGGGGTATAGATAAGGTAAATAGCAAGATTCTTTTCCCTGTGGTGGGGGTGTTCAGAACTAGTGGGCATATTATAAGGTGAGGGGAGAAAGATTTAAAAGGGACATGAGGAGCAACCTCTTTATGCACAAGGTGGTGCCTGTGTGGAAAGAACTGCCAGAGAAAGTGATGGGTGCAGATACAGTTGCAACATTTTAAAAACACATTGGACAGTGACATGAATAGGAAAGGTTTGGAGGGATATGGACCAATTACGGGCAAGTAGGTCTAGTTTAATTTGGGAACATGGTCAGTGTGGTCCAGTTGGACTGAAGGGTCTGTATGACTCTGACTCTATCTTGAAAGGAGGATTGTGGAATGACCTTGAATCTGAGTCCCTCCCCATATATACAGATGTCCCACCAATATACAAGTATCCTTCTATTCAGGTACACATACACTTCTAACACACACCCCCTACCCACAGACATATGCACATATCATTATCCATATGCAGACTGTTATTTATATGCACACCTATTGATCTACACAGTTATGTATTCCCTTACTTATGTCACATATCACTACCCATATACACACACTTTGACCAATAGGCATACCTGGACCCATGTACACACACTCCCAGAAAGCTGTCACAATCAGCTGGGGCATTTGCAATAGGAATCAAGTGCAACTAGTCCTGGGGCGATCACAAATCTGAAGAAATTTAACCAAATTATCTAAATTCGCCAATTTACTGGTAAACTAATGTGAAAACAAAATGCTTACTACGTTCCTGGATTTAACAAGAAAGTAACAGTTTATTGCAAATAAATGGTCTTTAACCAATGACAAAAAGGAAATATGATTTGCTAACTTTTAGCTGTAAATCCTAAACTCTACGGATGCTTAAACTCCACCCTTCACAAACAGACAGATGCACAAGAATGGATATTAAGGGTGGTGAAAGGAAAAAAATAAATCAGGAAACACAGTTCAATTACACCAGTCTGGACCACAGGAGTTGATGAGTTACTTTCGTTCCTTCCATTATTCTAATTCCTTTCAGTCATTTACTGTTGACACAAGATTGTTTGCACAATGACAGAATTAGAATCCCCACAGTGTGGAAACAGGCCCTTCAGCCCAAACCGACCCTCCGAAGAGTAACCCACCCAGACACATTCCCCTATTACTCTATCCCAGTTAATACATCCAACCAACACATTGCTGGACACTATGGGCAATTTATCATGGTTAATTCACCTAAACAGCACATTTTTGGATTGTGGGAGGAAACCCGAGCACCCAGAGGAAATCCACACAGACAGAGGGAGAATGTGCAACCACCCCACAGACAGTTGCCTGAGGCGGGAATTGAACCCAGGTCCCTGGCGATATAAGGCAGCAGTGCTAACCACTGAGCCACCCTGCCAGTGTTCATGACAGTCAGACCTTTACTCAGAATTCATCTTTTCAATATCTTTGAAGATATTTTAATTTCTCCTTCAATAAGGAATTTTTCAGAGAAAGTTAAATGGAAATCAGCTAGCTGTCACAGGGAAAAGTCAGTACTGCTTGGAAATGAATATAGTTTTTTATTGGAGCATTGTTTTGAGGTACACAAAACAATTCGGACCAGTATGTGTCATAGACTCAAACAGCACAGAAACTGACCCTTCAGTCCAACAGTCCACGCCAAACATCATCCCAAACTAAACCAGTTCCATCTGCCTGCTCTTGTGCAAGGAGGGGGTGGGTGGGAAATACCTTTACGTTAAAGGACAGAAAGTTTAGAAAGGATTTAAGGAAATTTTTCATCCAGTGAATAATCAATAACTGGAACTCCCTGCCTGAAAAGGTGTTGAGGTGGGTACCATAACAATATGTTTGTGCTGTAAAACTCTACGACTCTCAGCCTCTTTGCCCTGATTCCCCCAATGAATCCTCCCCCTTCTCCAATTCCTAATCAGTTTCTCCAAAGAAGGAAAACTGACAGAACTGCAGATGCTGTAAATCTGAAATAAAAGCAGACATTGCTGGAAATGCTGCCTCCCTCAGACATGCACTCAGTGTCATAACGCTGTGACCTCCTCAGCCCTACAACAGGTCTGGCAGCATCTGCAAAGAGAGAACAGAATTAATATTTCAGGTCCAGTGAGTGGTTCTGAGAAAGGGTCACTGGACCCAAAACGTTAATCCTGATTTCTCTTCACAGATGCTGTCAGATGTGCTAAGTGTCTCCTCAGAAGAACCTCTAGTGACTCTGTCTAATTTTGTTTGTTTTTCCAGTCTCTGTGACTCTTGATGAAGAAACAGCACATCCAGAGCTTGAGTTGTCTAATGATCTGAAAAGTGTGAGATGGACCGGCACTGCAAGGAGCCTCTCTGATAACATAAAAAGGTTTACAATGCGGGAATCTGTGCTGGGATCAATAGGGTTCATATCAGGGAGACATTTCTGGGAAGTGGACGTGTCAGGGAATCGGCACTGGAGACTGGGAGTAGCTGCTCAATCTGTGGACAGAAAGAGAAGTGTTGGACTGAAACCAGAGAATGGATTCTGGACCATCCAGCGGAGTGAAGATCAGTTTCATATAAGACCCTCCCTTGGATCCCCTCTCCCAGTTGGTTACATTCCAAGAAATGTGGGGGTTTATCTTAATTATGAGACTGGAGCAGTTTCATTTTATTGTATGGATACCAAGTTCCAACTCCACACTTTCACTGGGAATAAATTCACAGAGAAGCTGTATCCCTTCTTCTGGACCTGGGATGAAAACAAATGGTTGAGGATTTGCTGCAATTACAATCCAAATCTGTAAAATAGGCTTAAACTCAGGATGGTTGCATCATCCTAGATGTTAGGTTGTTCTCATTTGTTTAGGGTCAGGATAGAGGTCAGAGGTCTGAAATTGTTGCTAACAAGACGTTGTAAACTAAATGAGTGCAAGGTAACTTCCATATTACACATTGTGAAATCTCAATTGTTGGTAAGACTAAGTCACATATTTACATCAGAAGGACAATATAAGCAGTAAATTTACATATCTGTGTCTCATCTTTCTTCATTTAAGGTCAAAGATGCTTCCCAAATCATTGTGGAAGAAGAGGTACTTGCAACAATCAGTGAGTTAAAAATTGATAAGGAGAGGCTTTAGATAATTGTGTTTTCAGTTGATAAGTCAGCAAGATTTAGTTCCACTGGGGACAATGACCTCCTGCTGGTCCCTCTTCCCCTTGAGTCTAGATTAGAGTGGTGCTGGCAAAGCACAGCAGGTCAGACAGCATCCGAGAAGCAGGAAAATCGACGTTTCGGGCAAAAGCCCGTCATCAGGATTAGAGGCAGGGTGCCTGCAGGGTTGAGAATTAAATGAGAGGAGGGTGGGGGTGGGGAGAAAGTAGCATAGAGTACAATAGGTGAATGGGGGTGGGGATGGGGATGGAGGTGATATGTCAGAGAGGGTGGAGTGGATAGGTGGAAAGGAAGATAGGCAGGTAGGACAGGTTATGGGGACGGTGCTGAGTTGGAAGGTTGGAACTGGCGTAAGGTGGGGGGGAGGGCAAATGAGGAAACTGGTGAAGTCCACATTGATGCCATGGAGTTGAAGTGTTCCGAGGCAGAAGATGAGGCGTTCTTCCTCCAGGTGTCGGGTAGTGAGGGAGTGGCGATGGAGGAGCCCCTGGATCTCCATGTCCTCGGCAGAGTGGGAGGGGGAGTTGAAATGTTGGGCCACGGGGCGTTGGGGTTGATTGGTGCAAGTGTCCCGGAGATGTTCCCCAAAGCGCTCTGCTAGGAGGCGTCCAGTCTCCCCAGTGTAGAGGAGACCGCATCGGGAGCAATGGATACAATAAATGATATTGGTGGATGTGCAGGTAAAATTTGATGGATGTGGAAGACTCCTTTGGGGCCTCAGATGGAGTTGGGGGAGGAGGTGTGGGTGTAGGTTTTGCAATTCCTGCGGTGGCAGGGGAAGGTGCCAGGACGGGAGGGTGGGTTGCTGGGGGGCGAGAACCTCACCAGGTAGTCACGGAGGGAACTGTCTTTGCAGAAGGTGGAAAGGAGTGAGGACGGAAATATATCCTTGGTGGTGGGCTCCGTTTGGAGGTGGCGGAAATGTCGTCGGATGATGTGGTTAATACGAAGGTTGGTAGGGTGGAAGGTGAGCACTACGAGCGTTCTGTCCTTGTTACGTTGGAGGGGTGGCGTTTGAGGATGGAGGTGAGGGATGTGGACGAGATGCATTGGAGGGCATCTTTAACCATGTGGGAAGGGGAACTTAGGTCTCTAAAGAAGGAGGCCATCTGCTGTGTTCCGTGGTGGAACTGGTCCTCCTGGGACCAGATAAGGTGAAAATGGAGACATTGGGAATAAGGGATGGCATTTTTGCAGGAGGTAGGGTGGGAAGAGGTGTAATCCAGGTGGCTTTGGGAGTCGGTGAATTTGTAAAAAATGTCAGTGTCAAGTCGGTCGTCATTAATAGAGACGGAGAGGTCCAGGAAGGGGAGGGAGGTTCCAGAGATGGTCCAGGTAAATTTAAGGTCGGGGTGGAATGTGTTGGTGAAGTTGATGAATTGCTCAACCTCTTCGCGGGAGCATGAGGTGGTGCCAATGCAGTCATCAATGTAGCGGAGGAAGAGGTGGGGAGTGGTGCCGGTGTAATTACGAAAGATGGACTGTTCTACATAGCCAACAAAGAGACAGGCATTGCTGGGGCCCATACGGGTGCCCATGGCTACCCCTTTGGTCTGGAGGAAGTGGGAGGATTCGAAGGAGAAATTGTTAAGGGTGAGGACCAGTTCTGCCAAATGTATGAGAGTGTCGGTGGAAGGGTACTGTTGGGGACATTGGGAGAGGAAGAAACGGAAGGCTTGGAGGCCCTGGTCATGGTGGATGGAGGTGTAGGGGGATTGGATATCAGTGGTGAAGATGAGGCGTTGGGGCTGGGGAAACGGAAATCTTGGAAGAGGTGGAGGGTGTGGGTGGTGTCTCGAACATCTGTGGGGAGTTCCTGGACTAGTGGGGGATAGGACAGTGTCGAGGTAGGTAGAGATGAGTTCAGTGAGGCAGGAGCAGGCTGAGACAATGGGTCGGCTGGGGTGGTCAGGCTTGTGGATCTTGGGAAGGAGGTAGAATGGGATGGTGCAGGGTTCCTGGACTATGAGGTTGGAAGCTGTGGGTGGGAGATCTCCTGAGGTGATGAGGTTCTGTATGGTCTGGGAGATGATGGTTTGGTGATGGGGGGGTGGGGTTTACCTAGTTTTTACCCTTTTCCGCTTGAGAACATTCTGCACACTCTCTGAGACATCCTTGATCCTGGCACCAGGGAGACAACACACCATTCTGATTTTTCGCTGCTGGCCACAGAAACGTCTGTCTGTGCCTCGGACTAGAGAGTCTCCAACACAATCGAACTCTTGGAACCCGATGTACCCCTCATTGCATTAGAGACAGTCTTGATACCAGAAACTTGGCTGTTCGTGCTGCATTGCCATGAGAGTCCATCACCCTCTACATTTTCCAAAACAGCATACTTGTTTGAAATGGTGATAACCACAGAAGACTCCAGCACTATCTGCCTATCTCTTCTACCTTTCCTGGAGTTAACCCATCTACCTGACTATATCTGCGGCTGTTCTCCCTTCCTATAACTGCCATCCGTCACACCCCTTGCTCTTGTAAATTCTTCATTGCCTCGAAATGTCTCTCCAACCGATCCATTCAATCTGATAGGATTCGCAACAAATGGCATTGACTGCAGATATAATCCTCAGAAACATGTAAATTCTCCTTGAACTCCCACATCTGACAAGAAGAACATATCACACTATGAAGGGCCATTTTTGCTTCTTCCTATCTGAAGATCCAGAAAATGTGGGTGGCACGGTGGTACAGTGGTTAGCACTGCTGCCTCACAGCACTAGAGATCCGGGATCAATTCCCGACTCAGATAACTGACTGTGTGGAGTTTGCATATTCTCCCTGTGTCTGCGTGGGTTTCCTCCGGGTGCTCCGGTTTCCTCCCACGTACAAAGATGTGCAGGTCAGGTGAATTGGCCACGCTAAATTGCCCGTAGTGTGATGTAAAGGGGTAAATGTAGGGGTATGGGTGGGTTGTGCTTCGGCGGGTCGGTGTGGACTTGTTGGGCCGAAGGGCCTGATTCCACACTGTAAGTAATCTAAAAATAGCACCATTGGGAAAAGGATGAGATTCTGAAGGGAGAATATAGAGTTAGGCAAGAATTTTAAAAGGTCCTCGAGAGTAGTAATATCTGGATTACTCCAGGTCCTCTAAGTAGTGAGGGCAGGAATAGGAGGGTACAGCGTGACTGAGGAGCTGATGTATGGGAGAAGGATTCAAATTTTGGATCAGTGAAATCTCTCCTGGGGTAGAAGTGACCTATACAAGAAAGATAGATTGCACCTGAATTGGAAGCGGACCAATATACTGGCAGGGAGATTTGTTAGACCTGCTTTGGAGGATTTAAAAGCGGGGGAGGATCAAGAGGCCTAACAGGGAAGGCAGATGAACTCAGGGCATGGTTAGGAACATGAGACTGGGATATCATAGCAATTACAGCAACATGGCTCAGGGATGGGCAGGACTGGCAGCTTAATGTTCCAGGATATAAATGCTATAGGAAGGATAGAAAGGGAGGCAAGACAGGAGGGAAAGTGGCGTATTTTGATATAGGGATAGCATTACAGCTGTACTGAGGGAGGTTATTCCCGGAAATACATACATTGAGGTTACTTGGGTTGAACTGAGAAATAAGAAAGGGATGATCACCTTATTGGGACTGTATTATAGGTGCCCTAATAGTTAGAGGGAAATTGAGAAACAAATCTGGAAGATTTCAGTTATATATAAGAATAATAGGGTGGATATGGTAGGGGATTTTAACTTTCTAAACATAGACTGGGACTGCCATAGTGTTAAAAGTTTAGATGGACAGGAATTTATTAAGTGTGTACTAGAAAATTTAATGATTCATTATGTGGATGTGCCTACTACAGAAGGTGCAAAACTTGACCTATTAGATTAGATTACTTACAGTGTGGAAACAGGCCCTACGGACCAACAAGTCCACACCGACCCTCCAAAGATCAACCCACCCAGACTCCTTCCCCTACATTTACCCATTTTGCCAGAGTGGCGAGGAGAGAAGGAGAGGTGAAATGACGGCTACCGGGAAGGGTGAGTTTTCACGCATTAAAAGGGACTTACCTCAGGAGTCGGGCCTCCATTTTGACAGAGCGGCAAGGAGAGAAGGAGAGGTGAAACGAGGACTGCCGGGAAGGGTGAGTTCCCGCATTAAAAGGGACTTACCTTGGGAGTCAGGCCTCCATTTGCCGAGAGGTGCGAGGGAGGAGCGAAGTCATATATTTGTGTGGTTGCATTACCCGAAACACAACTTGGGTAGTGTCTCCCACCCGTCCTCCTCCTCTAACCAAAAAAAAGGACCTGTGTGGCAGATTGGTAAGGTAACGAGTTTATTTTTTATTCCTTATTTTTTCAACGTCTCTTTGGGAATTTAGAATAGTTGGAATGGAGGTTAGGGCAGTTGAATGTTCCTCCTGCAGAATGTGGGAGGTAAGGGTCACCACTAGTGTCCCTGCTGACTACATCTGCGGGAAGTGCACCCAACACCAGCTCCTCGAAAACCGTGGTAGGGAACTGGAGCTGGAGCTGGATGAACTTCGGATCATTCGGGAGGCAGAGGAGGTTATTGAGAGGAGTTACAGGGAGGTAGTCACTCCTAAGGTACAAGAAAAAGGCAAATGGGTTACAGTCAGGGGACGGAAAGGGAACCAGCAGGGAGTGCAGGAATCCCCTGTGGCCATTCCCCTCAACAATAAGTACACCGTTTTGGATACTGTTGGGGGGGACGACTTACCAGGGGAAAGCAGTGGGGCACAGGGCTCTCGCAGAGTCTGTCCCTGCTGCTCAGAAGGGAAGGGGGAAGAGGAGCAGAGCAGTAGTCACTGGGGACTCCATAGTTAGGGGGACAGATAGGAGGTTCTGTGGGGACGAGACAGACTCACGGTTGGTGTATTGCCTCCCAGGTGCCAGGGTTCGTGATGGCTCTGATCATGTTTTTGAGATCCTTAAGGGGGAGGGGGAGCAGCCCCAAGTCGTGGTCCACATCGGCACCAATGACATTGGTAGGAAGAGAGATGGAGATTTAAGGCAGAAATTCAGAGAGCTAGGGTGGAAGCTTAGAGCTAGAACGAACAAAGTTGTTGTCTCTGGTTTGTTGCCCGTGCCACGTGCTAGTGAGGCAAGGCATAGGGAGAGAGAGGAGTTGAACATGTGGCTACAGGGATGGTGCAGGAGGGAGGGTTTTGGATTCTTGGATAATTGGGGCTCTTTCTGGGGTAGGTGGGACCTCTACAAGCAGGATGGTCCTCATCTGAACCAGAGGGGTACCAATATCCTGGGGTGGAATTTCGCTAAGGCTATTGGGGTGGGTTTAAACTAATCCAGCAGGGGGATGGGAACCAACAAGGGGCGAAGCCACATTAGATTTGGTAATGGGTAATGAGCCCGGCCAGGTGTTAGACTTGGAAGTAGGTGAGCACTTCGGTGATAGCAATCACAATTCTGTTATGTTTACTTTAGTGATAGAAAGGGATAGGTGTATACCACTGGGCAAGAGTTACAGCTGGGGGAAAGGCAATTACAATGCGATTAGGCAAGATTTAGGAAGCATAGGATGGGGAAGGAAACTGCAGGAGATAGGCACATTAGAAATGTGGAGCTTATTCAAGGAAAAGCTACTGTGTGTCCTAGATAAATATGTACCTGTCAGGCAGGGAGGAAGCTGTAGAGCGCGGGAGCTGTGGTTTACGAAGGAAATGGAATCTCTGGTCAAGAGGAAGAAAAAGGCTTATGTTAGGATGAGATGTGAAGGCTCAGTTAGGGTGCTTGAGGGTTACAAGGTAGCCAGGAAAGACCGAAAGAGAGAGCTCAGAAGAGCCAGGAGCAGACATGAGAAGTTGTTGGTGGATAGGATCAGGGTAAACCCTAAGGCTTTCTATAGGTATTTAAGGAATAAAAGAATGACGAGAGTTAGATTAGGGCCAATCAAGGATAGTAGTGCGAAGTTGTGTGTGGAGTCAGAGGAGATAGGGGAAGCACTAAATGAATATTTTTCAACAGTATTCACTCTAGAAAACGACAATGTTATCGAGGAGAATACTGAGATACAGGCTACTAGACTAGGTGTGATTGAGGTTCACAAGGAAGAGGTATTAGAAATCCTGCAGAGTGTGAAAATAGATAAGTCCCCTGGGCCAGATGGGATTTATCCTCGGATCCTCTGGGAAGCCAGGGAGGAGATTGCTGAGCCTTTGGCATTGACCTTTAAATCGTCATTGTCTACAGGAATAGTGCCAGAAGACTGGAGAATAGCAAATGTGGTTCCCCTGTTCAAGAAGGGGAGTAGAGACAATCCAGGTAATTATAGACCAGTGAGCCTTACTTCAGTTGTTGGTAAAGTGTTGGAAACAGTTATAAGAGATAGGATTTATAATCATCTGAAAAAGAATAATTTGATTAGGGATAGTCAGCATGGTTTTGTGAAGGGTAGGTCATGCCTCACAAACCTTTACTGAGTTCTTTGAGAAGGTGACCAAACAGGTAGATGAGAGTAAACCGGTTGATATGGTGTATATGGATTTCAGCAAGGCGTTCGATAAGGTTCCCCACAGTAGGCTATTGTACAAAATGCGGAGGAATGGGATTGTGGGAGATATAGCAGTTTGGATCAATAATTGGCTTGCTGAAAGAAGACAGAGGGTGGTGGTTGATTGGAAATGTTCATCCTGGAGTCCAGTTACCAGTCGTGTACCGCAAGGGTCGGTGTTGAGTCCACTGCTGTTTGTCATTTTTATAAACAACCTGGATGAGGGCGTAGAAGGGTGGGTTAGTAAATTTGCAGATGACACTAAGGTCGGTGGAGTTGTGGATAGTGACGAAGGATGTTGTAGGTTCCAGAGAGACATAGATAAGCTGCAGAACTGGGCAGAGAGGTGGCAAATGGAGTTTAATGCGGATAAGTGTGAGGTGATTCACTTTGGTCGGAGTAACCAGAATGCAAAGTACTGGGCTAGTGGTAAGATTTTTGGTAGTGTAGATGAGCAGAGAGATCTCGGTGTCCAGGTACACAGATCCTTGAAAGTTGCCACCCAGGTTGACAGGGTTGTTAAGAAGGCATAGAGTATTTCAGCTTTTATTAATAGAGGGATTGAGTTCCAGAACCATGAGGTTATGCTACAGCTGTACAAAACTCTAGTGCGGCCGCATTGGAGTATTGTGTACCGTTCTGGTCACCGCATTATAAGAAGGATGTGTGGAAGATTTGGAAAGGGTGCAGAGGAGATTTACTAGGATGTTGCCTGGTATGGAGGGAAGGTCTTACGAGGAAAGGCTGAGAGACTTGAGGCTGTTTTCATTAGAGAGAAGAAGGTTGAGAGGTGACTTAATAGAGACATATAAGATAATCAGAGGGTTAGATAGGGTGGACAAGGAGAGCCTTTTCCAAATATGGTGACGGTGAGCATGAGGGGGCACAGCTTTAAATTGAGGGGTGATAGATATTGGGCAGATGTCAGAGGTAGTTTGTGGGAAGTTAGGGAAGTGATTGCTGGGCCTCTTGCTGAGATATTTTATCATCGATAGTCACAGGTGAGGTGTCTGAAGACTGGAGGTTGGCTAATGTAGTGCCACTGTTTAAGAAAGAAAGGGCAAGCCAGGGAACTACAGACTGATGAGCCTGATGTCAGTGGTGGGCAAGTTGTTGGAGGGAATCCTGAGGGAGAGGATGTAAATGTATTTCAAAAGACAAGGACTGGTTCTGGATAGTCAACATGGCTTTGTGCATGTGAAATCATGTCTCATGAACTTGATTGATTTTTTTGAAGAAGTAACAAAGAGGATTGACTAGGCTAGAGCGGTGGACGTGATCTATATAGACTTCAGTAAGACTTTCAAAAAGGTTCCCCATTGGAGACTGATTAGCAAGGTTAGATCTCATGGAATACAGGGAGAACTAGCCATTTGGATATAGAACTGGCATGAAGGTAGAAGATAGAGGATGGTGATGGAGGGTTGTTTTTCAGACTGGCGGCCTATGACCAGTGGAGTGCCACAAGGATCGGTGTTGGGTCC
Source organism: Chiloscyllium punctatum (assembly GCF_047496795.1). Lineage (NCBI taxonomy): Eukaryota > Metazoa > Chordata > Chondrichthyes > Orectolobiformes > Hemiscylliidae > Chiloscyllium > Chiloscyllium punctatum. The sequence continues at coordinate 22,671,282 of NC_092768.1, read as the reverse complement.
ACTACTTTTTGTCATTTATATAAATGATTTGGATATGAGCATAAGAGGTATAGTTAGTAAGATTGCAGATGACACCAACATTGGAGTTGTAGCAGACAGCGTAGAAGGTTACCTCAGATTACAATGGGATCTTGATCAGATGGGCCAATGGGCTGAGGATTGGCAGATGGAGTTTCATTTAGAGACATGCAAGGTCCTGCCTTTTGGGAAAGCAAATTTTAGCAGGACTTATACACTTCATGGTAAGGTCCATGGGAGTGTTGCTGAACAAAGAGACCTTGGAGTGCAGGTTCATAGTTCCTTGAAAGTAGAGTTGCAGTTAGATAGGATAGTGAAGCAGGCGTTTGGTATGCTTTCCTTTATTGGTCAGAGTACTGAGTACAGGAGTTGGGAGGTCACGTTGCAGCTGTACAGGACATTAGTTAGGCCACTGTTGGAATATTGCGTGCAATTCTGGTGTCCTTCCTATCGGAAAGATGTTGTGAAACGTGAAAGGGCTCAGAAAAGATTTACAAGCATGCTGCCAGGGTTGGAGGAGTTGAGCTATAGGAAGAGGTTGAATAGGCTGGGGCTGCTTGCCCTGGGGCGTCAAAGGCTGAGGGGTGACCTTTGGACCTAAGTGGCAACTTTTTCACGCAGAGGATGGTATGTGTTTGGAAATCAGCTGCCAAAGGAAGTGGTGGAGGCTAGTACAATTACAACATTTAAAAGGCATCTCGATGGGTATATGAATAGGAAGGGTTTGGAGCGATATGGGTCGCATACTGGCATGTGGGACTAGATTAGGCTGGGATATCTGGTTGGCATGGACGAGTTGGCCTGAACGGTCTGTTTCTGTGCTGTACATCTCTATGTCTCTGTGACTCAAAGGTAAAATGAACCATATCTAAGTGATCTTGAGAATGAAGGAGTTAATTGTTGCAGGAATTACTGTTAATGAAGTTCATACAACTTAACCTGTTTTTTTTCTACTCTGTACTTTTCCATTCTGATTACGGAGCTTGTTTATCTGTGTAAATGTGACAAAATTTGTTTTCCAAAGCTACTAATGAAGACTGAAATGATGTGGACAAACAAACCAGAAAAGTTGAGCTATAGGGAGAGTTGAATAGGCTGTGGCTGTTTTCCCTGGGGCATTGGAGGTTGAGGGGTGACCTTCAGACCTAAAAAAGACCTAAGGGGCAACATTTCCACGCAGAAGATGGTATGTGTATGGAACTGGCTGCCAGAGGAAGTGGTGGAGGCTGGTACAATTACAGTATTTAAACAGCATCTGGATGCGTATATGAATAGGAAGGGTTTAGAGGGCTATATAGGCCAAGTGCTGGCAAATGGGACTACATTAGGTTACAATATCTGGTCGGCATGGACAAGTTGGACCAAATGGTCTGTTTCATGCTGTACATTTCTATGACTCTATAAGGAAACTCACTTTGTGATGTTACAACCTCCATTTAATTTAAATTCTACCACTTCCTTAAAATTCCAATGTACATACAAATAGGCAAGACAGGGTCACAAAACCAGAAATAGGATTAGTTGTCGTCGTTCAGGCCCTTGAGCCTGCTCAGTCATTCTTCATGCTGACCTTTTAGCCTTTTCCTCATAACCCTTCGACTTTCCACCAGATCACGAATCTACCTATCTCAGCCTTAAACACACAGAATGACGAATGCCCCTGACGCACTCTGTGGCAAAGAATTCCAAAGACTCAGAACCCTTAGAGAAGAAATTCTTCACGATCTAAGTCTTAAATTGGTGCCCCTTTATTCTGAGATTTTGCCCTCTGGTCCTAGACTCTCTCATTAGGGGAAACATCCTCTCAGTATTTACCTTGTCAAATCGCTTAAGAATCCCATATATCTCCATGCAATCACCTCTCATTCTTCTAAATTCCAATGGATAGAGTCCCAACCTATTCAGTCTTTCGTTATAAGACAATGCCTCCATACAAGGGATCATTCTCGTGAACCTTCTCTGAACTGACTCCAATAAAATAATCTTTCCTTCACTAAGGGACAAAACCTCTTCACCCTACTCCAGACACAAGTATTATGGATGAAGGAGAGGGAAAAAAAAAATCAGAGATGCACAATTCTAACACCAGTTCAGATGACCAATGTTGATGAGCTGTTTTCTTTCAGTTCCTTTTGATTCTTTGATGAAGACAAAAGGTCATCGTAAGTCGATTCTCTGTCTTTTATTCAGTGGTTCAGGGTTCACACTTTCAGTGCCTCTGAAAGTGTTTTTTTTAACATCTTTTCCTTTGAACAGGGGAATTTTGGGGGTGTGATGGCCGAGTGGTGTTATTGTTGGACTGTTAATCCAGAGACCCTGGTAATGTTCTGGGGAGCAGGGTTTGAATCCTACCGTGGTAGATGGTGGAATTTGAATTCAATTAAAAAAATCAGGAATTAAGAGTGTAATGATGAAGCTGAATTCATTGTCAATTGTGGGAAAAATCCATCTGGTTCACTAATGTCCTTCAGAGAAGGAAACTGCAATCCTCAACTGGTTTGGTCTCCATGGGACCTCAGACTCACAGCAATGTGATTGACTCTTAACTGCCTTATGGGCAATAAATGCAGGCATAGCCAATGACTCCCTCATTCCATGAATGAATCTTTTAAAAAATTAAAGAATAGTTTATATGGGAAAAGCTAATGAAAGCAGCTACCAGGATACGTTCTCCATACAGGAGGGAAAGAGAGAGAATTTCCCTTTGCAACCAGGATGTTACTGCCATATTATCCATTCCCAAGTTTATAGTCAATCAAGTTGTTGTTACCATGCCATGCTCTTAGCCCACAACAGCTGGTCAATTGAAAAACCAATCAAAAGACTATTGTTGGACAATTTTAATGCTGAACAAACACACTCAAACACATCATGGAATTCAGTCAAGCAATCTCCCCACTGCTCAAATTTGGTAACATTATCAAGATAACTCACAATCAGTTCCAGTAACTATTATTAAATGTAAACATTTTTTTTCCACAGTTTCCTGGTTTTAAATTGGTAACATTTCCAATTTTACATCCACAGTCCGAAAAAAAAGTCTTGACAGTTTCCTACTTCTAGTCCAATATGGCGGAGGAAGCATCCATTCTGCATCTACTTTGTGAAGACCATTTGGGATCTAATGCACTTCAAACAAGTCACCCCTTCCTTTTGAAACACTCGTGAAAACAATTGCAGGCTGTCCAATATTTTCTCATAAGACAATCCTCTCATTCCAGTTATCATAGCATCAATAGTGTGGAAGCAGCCCATTCGGTCCATCGAGTCTACACCGACCCTCCCACCCAGTCCCACCACCTCCATCCTATAACCCATGGCTAATCTGCCTAGCCTCTACCTTCTTGGAGAGTATGGGCAATTTAGCATGGCCAATCTATCTAACCTGCACATCCTTGGGCTATGGGAGGAAATCGGAGTACCTGGGGGGGATCCTATGCAGTTACAGGGAGAATGGCAACAGTCTGTGGGAAGTTTGCACAGAAGGTGGAATCGAACCCAGGTTCCTGGTGCTCTGAGGTAATCCAATCTAGCAAATCTCTTCTGATGTAGCTGCTAAGGTATTTATATCTTTCTTAATTAAGTATACCAAAAGTGCACACAGCATTTAAGATATGTTCAACAATGTATGACATCTTATCTTTTCTGTGCAATTTCTCTCATAATGTGGAGTTGAGCTTTTGTGACTCGTGCACGAGAACATCTTGATCCCTCTGGACTTTGGAATTCTACAGTCATTCTCTTTTTGCTGGAATTGCTGGAAAACCTCAGCTGATCTGGCAGCAGAAATCAGAACTAAGGTTTCAGATCCAGTGACCCTTCTTCAGAATTGATGCCTGTAAGGAAAAGGATGGTACTTATGCAAAAGATGGGATGGGGATGGGGGCTGGAGGAGAGTAAACAATAGATGGAGAAATAGCACAGAGAGAGAAGAAAACAGACAAAGAAGTGGGTGAAGGTTGCCACTTTAACACACCACACTGTTTCTTGACCAACATCTTTCTCAGGTTTGCTGCAGTGCTCCAGTGAATCTCAGCACAAGCTGGAAGAAAAGTACCTCACCAATTGCTGCAATTTTTGTTTCAGTCTTTGTTGGGACTGAATGTGATCAGAATGTCGAGCACTTACTGCTCATCTTAATTGTCTTTGAATTAAGTAGCATTTTAGAGTATTTCAGAGGGCAGTGACGAGTGAAACACTGTTGTGGATTTGGAGTCACATGTAGGCCAGACCCAATAAGGAAATTAAAAGGGGGATCAATGAACTCGATAGGTTTTTTTTTATGATTTATGATAGGGTCATGGTCACTTTTACTGATTCTAGCTCTCAGTTTCAGGTTTCATGCATTGAATTTAAATTTCCCCAATTACCACAGCTGGATTTGAGCTAATAGCCCAGCGCTAATGAATTTGGGTCTCTCGGTCACAAGTCCAGCACCTTCACCACGACATCACCATCTCCCCCTGAAGTCCAGTGGCTTTTGAAATGACTTATGTGACACAGTTTTAATGACTTATCATTTTACCTTTGATAAATCCCTAATGGTAAATTATCTAGGTTCATGCGAGACTTAACCATAAGGTGAGACCAAAGACATAAGTTGTTAAATTCAGAACATTTATTGAATATTACACATTTAAATGATAAAAGATAAAGTTTCAAGTAACAATAAAGACAGCAAAAGTTTAGAAGCTTAAAAGAATTTCTCACAATTCCTCAAGCAATTAGGTTGAAGTGAAGTGTGTGCCCTTTCCAGTTCCCTGATGCTGGATAAAGCGTAAAAAATATCTTCCTAAAAAGCTTCAATTTTTACCTTCAATTCATATCTTCTTATCTCAAATCAGTCAAACTGTCCAACACAAATTGATTAATTGTTTGTTAATTATACTGGTTTCTGAAACCTGCAAACAGATTCCCAGGTGTGTGAACGTTTTCCAATACAACAGCTCAAATCAGAACATTTACATGTCTGATTTTTATATAAAATTTCTACCATACTTAATTTAATTTATTGACATTGTACAAAGTCATTTATTGATGTTTTATTTACATTCCTTATCTCCAGCTGGGAAACCATCATTTTACAGAGTAAAAACTCACTATGTAACCTTAAATATTTAAAACTGTATATTATAAATCATAGATTGTCTGTTACAAGTTAAACGTCCAGCTCTTACTAATATCTATTAGTTAGTTATTCTTCAGTTGTCTTGGAGTTGAGGTTCAGCACATTATTCAGTGGTTCCTGACTGCTTTCCAAACATGCAAATCATATAACTGAATTAAAATATCGTGTTTGTTGGAGTCAACATGGATTCTTCTAGCCATGTTCCTATAACAACTGTATTATAGAAATGGTTAAGTCCTACTAAATGATTAGTTTTAAAAGTCAGCAGCATTCAAATAGATGTCCTTCACAGCTCAGATACTTGGTCATTCTTGGCAATGGACACTGAACTAGAGTCATAGAGAGCTACAGCACAGAAACAGACCCTTCGATCCAACTTGTCCATGCCATCCAGATATCCTAACCTAATCTAGTCCCATTTGCTAGCACTTGGCCCATATCCCTTCCTATTCATACACCCATCCAGATGCCTTTTAAATGCTGTAATTGTTCCAGCCTCCACCACTTCCTCTGACAGCTAGTTCCATACATGCACCATCCTCTGCGTGAAAAAGTTGCCCCTTAGGTCCCTCTTATATCATTCCCTTCTCACCCTAAACCTATACTCTCTAGTTCTGGACTCCCCCACCCCAGGGAAAAGGCCTTGTCCACTCATCCTATCCATGCCCCTCATTCTTTTATAAACCTGTATAAGGTCACCCCTCAGCTTTCGACCCTTCAGGGAATTCTGCTACCCAGAACACATTCTGTGCCTTGCCACCTCAGTTTTTCCAGACTCATCAGCTGAGGGAAGGTAGCAGACTGTAATCAGCAGGAGCAATTTCCTTGCCCAAATTTGAACTGATCCCCTGAGACTTCAAAGAGCTCAGAGTCAATGTTAAGTATTCCCAGGACTAGTTACTCCCAACTGTATAACACAGTACAATCACTGCTGGGGCAGAAAAGAAACCATGCAGGATGATGCATGAATCTGCAACTTTGTAAGACATGATTCACTGAGTCTGACTATATCAGGCATCTCTTGACTGGTCTGTGGGATCTCTCTCCTCATGTTAACAAAGATCCTCAGATATTAGTGAAGACAATCTTAGCAAAATTGACTAAGTGGGGTGTGCATTGAAAATTCTGATGTCTGGGTTAATGCCAAGTAGTCCTTGCAGTGTTTTGTTTTAATTGAACCTCTTTACAGTGGTTTGATGAAATTGTGAAGCTCACTGGGCCATTTGGAGGCAATCATATTATTGGGGACCTGTAGGCCAGTCAATAAGACACACTTCCTTTCCAAAGTGTATAGGTGAACCTGATGTGTTTTTTCATATTGTCATGGTTTCATTATTATTATTATTATTTATTATTATTATTATTATTATTAATAACACTGATATTTTATTCTGACTAATTCATTAACTGAATTTAATTATTCCACTTGTCAAAATGGGATTTAAACTCAGGGCTCCAGACCATTAGACAGGGTTCTTTCATTACTGGTCCAGCAGCATTATCATTATGCACTACATTTCTGTCTCAAATAGCAGGTTTCACCAACTTTAAACATCCCCTAGTCTTTTTATTTTGTGGTCTCTGGGCACATTTTTCCCCGACCCTCTCTGTAATTTTATGTTCTCATTATGTAAAAGGTACAGAAATGTGAGTTACTGGATCTTGTGTCTGTGGAGGTTGGGGTCAGTATACAGGTGATGAAAACAGACAGCAACAGTTCCTCAATTATCCAAGTCATAAATCACCCTGGCATATTAAAGGGGATATTAAAATGAGAAAAGTCTTATTTTAGTAGTTTGGCATTTTGAAAATATCAGCCAGAGTTTCATTTCCCCAAATATCCTCTCTTCCCTCTCCAACACTGGGCAGGGGATGTTTGAGACCAATGATAAAAGTTACTCTAAGAATTGTGGAAATTCCATGTTTCCCCTACTTCGTTAATGGTTTGGTCATTCTTTAATGTTCTTTATTTTCTGTACAGTCTTTCTGACCTTCCACTCATCTTTCTGAAATCTTTCTTTCAGTCTGACACTAACTTTCTTACTTCGCCATGTCCTTCCATTATAATCTTAGCACTGTAAAGTCTCTTTTCTGAGAATTCTAAAAGATCTCCTGAAATGACTGCCACTGCATCTTGACTAACATATCCTTGAACATAAATTCTCAGATCACTCTGACCTCATGCCCTCATAATTCCCTTTTATTTGAGGTTTGAAGCATCAGTTCAAGACACTTTATATGATCACTTCTATCAAAGGATACCTTTGGAATGAAGTCATTATTTAAAGCTGCTTCATTGCACATTACCAAACAGTGTGCTTTCCTTGATCCCAGGTTGCCCAGAAAAACAGTTTTCATTAACTCTTTGAACATTTAAGCTCTCCTTGCTAATGTGACACATTCAATCTCTATGCTGATTAAAATGACTCATGATTATCACAGTTAAAAATCACACAACACCAGGTTATAGTCCAACAGGTTTATATGGAAGCACTAGCTTTCAGAGTGCTGCTCCTTCATCAGGTGGTTGTGGAGTATAAGATCATAAGACATAGAATTTATAGCAAAAGTTTACAGTGTGATGTAACTGAAATTATATATTGAAAAAGACCTGGATTGTTTGTCAAGTCTCTCATCTTTTAGAATTAACATATTGGTTTCAGTTTTTTCATATGTAAATCGCAGAACTTTTTTAAAGTTATATTCTCAAGTGAACTTTAACAATTGGTGTAACGTCGGCCCAAATAATGCATTGAAGGTGTGAGGTACCCTGTATGAGTCTGTCTGTGCCCCAATGTTCAGACTGATTCTGACCTAAAAAAGGGATTTACAGAACCTTACATAGATTCATGCAGTTTTTGAGCAAAATAAAGTGTAATTCTACAAGTATAAATTCACCCCACAAATTTGTGTGTGTGTGTGCGCGTGCACAGGCTATGAGTGTCTGTGAGAGAGTGTGTGTACGTGTATAAATGTGAGTGTAAAGGGGTATAAGTCTGTGAGAGGTTGCATGTGTGGGAGTGTATGTGCGAGTTTCTGTGAATGTGTGTGTATCTGTGTCTTTGTGTGTGTCTGTGTAGTGCAGTGGGATCACCTATTGTATGACATAAATCCAAGGTCCTGGTTGAGGCCATCCCCATGGGTACCGAACTTGGTCATTAGCCTCTGCTTGGCCTGTCCTGAAGTCTGCCTTGGAGGATGGTTACCCAAAGGTCCAAGGTCAAATGTCCTCATCCGCTGAAGTGTTCTCTGACTGGGAGGGAACACTCATGTCTGTTGGTTGTTGTGCAGTATCCATTCATCTGTTGCTGTAGCCTCTGCTTGGTCTTGCCAATGTACCATGCCTCAGGGTATCCTTGCCTGCAGTGTATGTATAGACAACGTTGGCTGAGTCGGATGAGTACCTGCCATGTACATGGTGGGAGATGTCCCCGTGTGTAACGGTGGTATCCCATGTCAACCATCTGACACGGCTTGCGGTGACTACCATGACAGGGTTGTATGGTATTGTCCTGAAAGCCGGGCAGTTTTCTGTGAATAATGATCTGTTTGAGGTTGCTTAAGGGTGAGAAGTGGAGGTATGGGGAAGGTCTTGGCGAGATGCTCATCCTCATTGATAATATGTTCCAGGCTGCGAAGAACATGGCGTAGTTTTTCAGCTCCTGAGAAGTACTGGACAATGAAGGGTACCCTGTTGGGTGCAGCTCGTGTCTGTCTCCTGAGGAGGTCATTACAATGTCTCGCTGTGGCATGTCGGAGCTGGCGTTTGATGAATTGAGCATCATACCCCATTCTTATGAGGGCATCCTTGAGTACTTCCAAGTGCCCGCCAAGTTCCTTCTCATCTGAACAGATCCTGTGTATGCATAGGGTCTGTCCATAGGAGATGGCTGTTTTAATGTTTTAGGTGGAAACTTGAGAAGTGTAGCATCATGAGGCTATCCGTGGGTTTGTGGTAGACTGAGGTATTGAGGTGCCCATCCTTGATGGAAGTGCACGTGTCCAAGAATGAGACAGATGCTAGAGAGCAGTCATTCAGAATCGAATAGATTACTGCAAGAAAGTGTTATCGATAACAGAATAATCAGGAACATTGAAGGCACCTATCCGGCAATCTGACCAAAAAGCACACCTGTGAACTAAACACATTGATTCGGACTTTGGATCCAGTCCTTCAGAGTTCCCTATGTGCCCTCATCCCAGGTACTTCTCGCATAGGCGACTTCTACTGCCTTGTGAAGATACACAAAGCCAACATACCAGGGCATCCCATTGTATCAGGCAGTGGGATCCTGTGAGAGAACCTCTCTGGCTATGTCAAAGACATCCTGAAACAGGGGACCCCCCAGCTTCTGTCATGACACTACAGATTTCTTACAGAAACTCAGCACCCACGGACCAGTTGAACCGGGAACATTCCTCGTCACAATGGATGCTCCAGCACTCTACACCAGCATCCCCCACAATGGCGGCATCAAGGTAACAGCCTCAGTACTCAACACCAACAACTGCTAATCTCCGAGCACTGTCTTTCAACTCATCTGTTTTATCCTTGACTACAATATCTTCATCTTTGACAACCAGTTTTCATACAGACACATTGAACAGCCATGATGACCAAATGTGCACCCCAATATGCCAACATTTTCACACACATTTTCAAACAACACTTCTTCTCTATGCAGGACCTCCAATCAACAGTATACACCAGGGATATTGACGACATTTTCTTTTTCTGGACCCATGGCGAGGAGTCACTGAAACAACCACACTGTGAGTGATATCAACGAGTTTCATCCCACCATCAAACTTACCATGAACTACTCTCTAGTATCTGTCTCATTCTTGGACACATGCATCTCCATCAAGGATGGTCACCTCAGCACCTCATTCTACTGCAAACCCATAGAAAACAGTAGCACAGTGGTTAGCACTGCTGCCTCACAGCGCCAGAGACCCGGGTTCATGTCCAGCCTCAGGCAACTGTGTGTGGAGTTTGCACATTCTCCCAGTGTCTGCGTGGGTTTCCTCCGGGTGCTCCGGTTTCCTCCCACAGTCCAAAAATGTGCAGGTTAGGTGAACTGGCCATGCTAAATTGCCCTGTAGTGTTAGGTGAAGGGGTAAATGTAGGGGAATGGGTCTGGGGGGGTTGCTCTTCGGAGGGTCGGTGTGGACTTGTTGGGCCGAAGGGCCTGTTTCCACACTGTAAGTAATGTATCTAATCTAATCTAACACCTCACGATGTTACAATTCTCCAGCTTCCACCTGAAATATATTAAAACAACCATCCCTTCTGGATAAGCCCTACACATACACAGGATCTGTTCAGATGAGGAGGAATGTGACAGGCATTTCAAAGTACTCAAGGATGCCCTCATAAGAAAGGGGTATGATGCTCAACTCATCAACTGCCACTTCTGACGTGGCACAGTGAAAAACCAGAATGATCTCCTCAGGAGACAGACACGAGTTGCACCCAACAGGGTACCCTTCGTTGTCCAGTACCTCCCAGGAGCCGAAAAACTACACCATGTTCTTCGCAGCCTGCAACACGTTATCAATGAGGATGAGCACCTCGCTAATACCTTCCCCACACCTCCACTTCTCACCTTTAAAAACCATCAAACCTCAAACAGATCATTATTCACAGCAAACTGCCCGGCTTTCAGGACAATACCTTACAACCCTGTCATGGTAGACACTGCAAGACGTGTCAGAGTGTCAACATGGATACGACCGTTACATACGAGGACACCTCCTACTATGTACGTGGCAGGTACTCATCTGACTCAGCCAATGTTGTCTATCCCATACACTGCGGGCAAGGACACCCTGAGGCATGGTACATTGGCAAGACCAAGCAGAGGCTACGGTAACGGATGAATGGACACTGCACATCAATCAATAGACAGGATGTTCCCTCCCAGTCAGAGAACACTTCAACAGTCCGGGACATTCGACCTTGGACCTTCAGGTGACTGTCCTCCAAGGTGGACTTTGGGACAGGCAACACGAAAAGTGGCCGAGCAGAGGCTGATAGCCTCAACCGGGACTTTGGGTTCATGTCACACTACAGGTGACCCCACTGCACTACACTCACACACTCCTACAGACCCAGACACTCATGCAGACCTTCTCTCATATGCTTACACATACACACCCATGCACACATGCACCCTCTCACAGACTTATACTCCTTTACACTCACACTCATCACATACACACACTCTTTCACAGACACCCATACACACAACCCCCTCCCGCCAAGCATACACACACACACATAAATTTGTGGGGTGAATTTGTACTTGTAGAATTACATTTTATTTTACTCAAAAACTGCATGAATCCATGTAAGATTCTGTAAATCCCCTTTTTAGATCAGAATCAGTCTGAACATTGGGGCACAGACAGCCTTACACAGGGGACCACACACCTTCAATGCATTATCTGGGCCGTCATGACACCAATTGTTAAAAGTTCACTTGAGAATGCAACATTATAAAAGTTCTGCAATTTATTTAGAAAGAACTGAAACCAACATGTTCATTCTAAAAGATGAGAGACTTAACAAACAATCCAATATTTAATTTCAATTACATCACACTGTAAACTTTTGCTATAAATTCTGTGTCTTATGATCGTATAGTCCACAAACACCTGATGGAGTAGTGCTCTGAAAGCTAGTGCTTCCAAATAAACCTGTTGGACTATAACCTGGTGTTGTGTGAATTTTATCTTTGTACACTTCAGTCCAGCATAGGCACGTCCAATCATGATTATCACACCTTTTTCACAAATCTCCATTAGTTTTTCCTGTATCCTCTGTGGTTTCTCATCTCTATGCAAGCTTATTTCTACATATTGATCTCTGGATTCTACACATTGACCTCCTGAACTAAGGTTATCTTTCACCATTGTACTTATGCCATCCTTAATTGAAAGAGCTGTCCTTTCACATTTTCCAAGTTTCCTGTCTTGCTTTAATGTGATGGTACTTTTGATTTTGGTGGAAGTGCAGAAGCTATTGACTGGTCTTGACAAGGTGGACATTGAAAGGATGACCAGTCCAGAAGTAGGTAGCACTGTTTTAAAATTAAAACTAATTATTTTAGGACAGGGATGGCCATTTGTTTTGTACCTCAGAGTTGTGCAACTTTGGAACTCTCTGAATTATTTATGGTGAGCTATATCTTGAAAGTTACAGTGAAAAGTGTTTTGTCACCACAATCTGGCACCATTTCAAGTTACAAAATGAACAAAAAAGAAATTACATAAATCGAGTTCATCTTCTGTATAAGGGTCTTCAAGCACAGCATCAAGGCTTCTGCAAGCCCTCTGCAGTGTAATGGGGGCATCAAGGAGACCCCATGCTTCAGGCCTACAGCAGTCAGGAGTCCCTGCTCTGGGCACCAGCACTGTAGTAGACGGCAAACTTCTAAGTCCCCTCCTTCCCCAATTTCCAACAGATCTGTCCCCCCAACTAAACCTCAGATACTTTCTTCAAGGTTCTCCCTTTCTCTCAGAGTCTCTGTGATTGTGGATGGATAAAAAATGAATCCCTAGCTTGAGTCTTCTGATGTTCGGAAGAGTTTAAAATGGATCTTGACACAAAGCTCAATGACAATGGGAAGAAGTTTGCAAAAGGGTTCAGTATGTCGGGATCTGAGGGATTCATTTCAGGGAGATGTGGATCATTGGGAGTAACCTATGGAGAGGAACTAGTCATTCTGTAGCTGGAGATTGGATTCTGGACTCTTGGGAGTAGTGGAAATCTGGTTATGATGAAATCCTTCAGTGAATCCCCACTCCCTGGTGGTCAGATCCCCAGGGATGTTGGAGTTTATCTCAGTTATGAGTCTTTGACAGTTTAAATGTAGAGTGCAGGCATTAAACCTTAACACCACACCATCATTGAGAATAAATTCACAGAGAAACTTTATCTTTTCTTCCAGACTTTGAGTTTAAACCAGTTTCTGAGAATCTGTTCTGGTTTGGATCTGGATCCTAGAAAAGGGGCAGAGCCTTATCCCCGACATGACAATGACAACCTTATGATTAGAGTCTGGGTCAGAGATCAGGGATTGGGAATTAGAAACCACCATTGACAACAGATTGTCACTAACTGTGTCACTGAACTTCCAAATTATCTTTTTTATATGCCAATCAGACTGTCAATAAAACAAATGCAGCTAATCCCTCGCTTTTCGAACGTTTCGCTTTACGCCAATTTGCTTTTACAAAAAGACCTATTTTAGTACCTGTTTTCACGAACCAAAAGAGGATTTTTGCTTTTACAGAAGTGCGCACGCAGCAAGAGTGGCCTTCCCCAGGAACTACACTCAGCATCTCAGCATCAAGCTGCCATAGCTTTGAACTGTGAATGTGATCATCTGTGCTTTATCTCAATTTATCTTGTGTATCCGTTAGCAAAATGTGATCTAAGGTATCAGAAAAGCCTAAGAGAGCATGTAAGGATGTTATGCTTAGCACCAAACTGAACATAATTAAACGTTTTGATCATGGTCAATGAAACAAAGACGTTGTGCGTGCACTGAACTTGACTGTGTCCACCATTCATTGTATTTACACACAGAGATAAAGAATCTTGAAAGCTGCCAAAGTTACTATTGGTTCTTTCAGTAGCAAAGTGATCTCTTTTAGTTGGCATCTAGTAATGGATAAAATGGAAAGTCTATTGCTTGACTGCATTGATGGATGTACAAAGTGTAATGTTTCGTTAAGTTATCTTATACTTAAGGAGAAATCGGTCAGTCTTTTTAATAAGCTGAAACAGAAAGCACTGGCTGATGGTGATGAAAGTGTTGCCAAACTGGAATGTAAAGGTAGTAATGGGTGGTTTGATTGGTTTTCGAGGTGAGGGCAGCTTAAGAGGTTACTGGAGAGAGTGTTTCAGCTGATACTGAAGCAGCTGAAAAGTTCCCAGAAGAACTTAAGAAAATAATTACAGAAGGTGGTTATTCGTATAAGCAAGTGTTTAACTGTGACAAAACTGGAATTTGTTGGAAAAAATTGTTGAGCAAGACATTTATTTCAACAGAAGAAAAGTAGGCTAAAGGACACAGGCATCAAAGGACAGTTTACCATAAGGCCTGTTATTAACACCACTGGTGATACTGTCCTTAGGCCTCTACTAGTGTACCATTCACAAAATCCGAGGTAACTTAAAGGCCTTGATAAGAATACACTTCCTATTGTGTTTCGTTCACATCAAAGCAGTTGGAATACCCAGGTGATTTTTTTCCTGAGTACATGAGTGGATACGTTAGTGTTTTTGTTGAAAAATACTATAGAGAAAATAACCTCAATAATAGGTGACTTATGATTGTTGATAATTGTGTTGCTCATCCACCTGGCATTGCCGAGTATGGTGGTAACATTCGTATTGTGTTCTTACCACTGAATATGATGTTGTTGCTGCAACCGTGTGACCAAGGCCTAATAGCCACAATTAAGGCTTACTATACGCAAAACGTGATGCTTTTTATGGTAAGTGTAAATATATGGCTTAGTTCGAGGCATTCAGAAGCCTTTAATGATATATTTGTTCCAGTTACTTATAATACAATGCTATACTTAACCATTAACTAGCACAGTGTGTAGTGTAACCCTTGTATGTACGAACAAACAGTGGAAAAGTACTGAGTACATCTGACTTGTAAAGATGTGATGTGACCACACAATAGAAAAAAACATTAACGCAGATCAGAATGTGCTAGACTGATCCCCATATCTGGTAAAAGAACCTCATGTACTAACGGCTTAATGAGAGCGGCCACAGTTGCGGTCAGGGGAATGAGATAAACAGCAAGGGTGTTACCGCCCTGTGTGTACAGATACGGGATATGTGGTGCTCTGTGGTTACAAGAGGAGGTCACGTGGAGACTGTTTCACGGGCAGAAGGAGGTCACATGGGGTCAGACATCCGGGAACGCAAGAAGGCGGAGAATGGAGTCAGATCAATAGCCAATCAGAAGACAATCCCACCTCAGTGATTGCATGACGTTCTGTAATGTATAAAAGACTGGGTCAGGGACAGGAAAAGGTCAGACGTAGTGAACTGACACACTTTGCTGTTTGTCAGGGACTGGAAGACCTAGACCCAGAGCACTGTATACTTTATCCACTTACTGCTAAAATAAAGTAAGAATTTGAGACCGAATATCTTGTCCTATTGCTTCATTTAAAGAACACGCAGGACTCGGCTCATACATAAGGGAAAGTAAGCTGGTAGGTTGAGCTAAAGTCCAACATAAGTACCATTGACAGTCAGAGCAACTCCGAAGCATCTTTGCAAGAGATCTGGAAACAGTACAATACAAAATTGGGAATCGCCAACCTTCGAGATGCTCTCAGTAGGATAACAGTCTCAAAGAGAAATGGCGTTTGGAGAAAACTGTGTCCCGAAGCAGTGAAGGCTTCGAACCAACAGTAGATACAGCCATAGTGACTTAGCTAAGGATGCTAGGTTTGTGGAAGTTGACAAAGATAATGATGAAGAGGTTTTGGCATCCTATAATCAAGAACTGACAGATGAAGAGCTGATGCAATTGCAAGAGGAAAAGATACGAATCGAAACTGAACGCAATAGTGAACAGCCTGGAAGTGAAGTCGTCCAGGAACTGAACGTGAAGGACTTGCATGAGATTTTCGCTATGATTGAGAGCGCTGCAATGATTGTGGAAAAGTTTGACTTTAACTTTGAAAGGGCACGAAGGTTTAGGGCAGGTTTGCCGATGTTTTGAGTGCCTACGAAGACTTGTATGACAGAAAAATGCGTGAGGCTAAGCAGTTAAGCATACTGTTGTATTAAAAACCTTCCACATCAGCCACAGCAGACGACGAACCTTGACCTTTGACATCGAGGCAGGCGGACATAGAAGAAAGTGTAGATGTTAGTGACCTGCCTGCTCTGATGGAATCAGACGATTCGGTGTTAACAGATGACTCTCGTCCTCTCTCCCATACACCCCAGTCTCCTGTACCTCCCACCACCCCAACCTCCAATGGCTTTTACTCTATGTTAGTGTTAGTTTAGGTTTTGTGTTATTTGGTATGATTTGATAGGTTATTTTTTGGGTCTGGGAATGCTCAAAATCTTTGCTCACATAAATTAATGGTAATCGCTTCTTAGTTTTATGCCATTTCAGCTTACGGACAGTTTCGGAGGAACACTCTACTTTCGGATAGTGGGGACACCTGTACAAACGTTAGAAAAAAATTAAAAAGAAGATTAAATATCTGGTCACTCACCTTCCTTCATTAACTCCCTGCTTCAGTCTCATCCTCCACCTCTTCAACTGTTTCCCAGACTGGAGCTGGGATTTCTCCGTGTTTCCATTTCTCACACTGCACCCAGAACATGAAATCCTGAGGGAGAAATCCAAACACTGAAGAGAGGAAATCAAAGCATTTTCATGGATTCTGAGATATGATGATACAATACCATATTTGAATGTTATTAAATTGATTATTCTAAAACATTCATTTTGTTATTTTGGTTATGTTGTTGATGTCTATTTTCAAGTACATGATATTTCTGCCTGTTACAATTATGGGTTATATTAAGAGTTAAAAATGCAGATATTTATTTTCAATTGAAGGTGAATTAGGGAGGGTTAATTTTGTTATTAATACTTTGTTGAGAGTGTGGTGTTGGGAAAGCAGAGCAGGTCAGGCAACATCCGAGGAGCAGGAGAATTGAAGTTTCGGTCATAAGCCCTTCATCAGGAAGGCTGATTCCTGAGGGCTTATGCCCGAAACATCAATTCTCCTGCACTTAGGATGCTGCCTGACCTGCTGAACATTTCCAGCAGCATACTCTTGATTATGATCTCCAACATCTACAGTCCTCACGTTCTCCTTTATAATACCTGTGTGTACTTATGAACAATGTTTGAACTCTAGGCCTAATTTTGTCACTTTTGAAAGCAGGAAAGCCCTAAGATTACTGTGGAGATGATTACAGAATGTGGATAAAGAACAATGAGCAAGAACTGATGGTTTTTGGACAAAACTTAAGTGAGTTTGAAGAAAACTGACTAAAGGAAATTGTAGTGAATTGGGTAGAGGGTGGTCACGGAATGTAACTGACAACAAAACTTATAGTTGGACCAGAAAGACTTATTGGTAGAGTTATACCAGAGATCTGAGCATCCAGACCCAGCATAAAAAGGCATTGCTTTCCAAAGTGTGATTAGTGGCCTATCAGAGTTAAAACGTTATAAAAGATTATTTAAATTGGGATAAATCTGTTTAAATTAGTTTAAGGTTTTTTTAAGCATCATTATCTAATTCGTTCAATGTGCCTATTCATCATCAATGTTTGTGTTTGGTTCAAATTTGTAAAGTTCCTTTTGGTGTTTCAATTAAATTCTGGAATCCTGTTGCTTATTTTCCTACCCTTGGTTCTTCTCCACATTATATTCTTTGAATTATTACATTGGGTCAAGCCAGATCCTGACAAATAACCGGCTTGTCCAGCATTGTCAAAACTGGGATCATAGCAAAGTCAGGGCTCAAGTAGGATCTAAATATATCCAAATGTGGTGATAGGATTATAAATACTATAAATTTAAGCAGGAGGATTGTTATATCTGTAGAGGAAATCAAGAGAGATGTGATGACATGAATATACAGTTATTTATTATACAGAGCAACTGTCGTATCAGCAGGATCGATTTTCGTGGTTTCGGTTATCTGAGGTTTGCCACAGCCCAAATGGGTAATGTGGTGACACTTTCCCACTCCATCGCAGTCAGTATATGACTCATCTCTCTTTGTCTCGGTACCCGCGCTGGTCCACTTAACCCTTAATTTTGCTTAAAACTGGCCTTCATGGAAAGAAAAGCCGTGAAGTGCTTCCCATCAGTGAAATAGTGCACATTCTCCACTTCATACAACAAGAAACAAAATCGTATGCTGCAGTCGCTAAGATGTACGGTCAGAATGAATCTTCCGTTTGTGAGGTGGTGAAGAACAAAATAAAAATTCAGTCTAGTTTTGCTGTGGCACCTCAAACTGTGAAAGTTATGTTGACAGCGTCTGATAAGGTGTTAGTTATGATGGATAAAGCATTAAATTTGTGGGTTGAAGATATGAACAGGAAACATATGCCAATTGACAGTAACCTGTTACAGCAAAAGGCCGTAAGCCTATACAAAGACTTTAAGAAAGAATCCATTGAAGAGAAGGACACAAAGCCATTTACAGCAAGGAGGGGATGGTTGCCTAGATTCAGGAATAGGCATAATTTGAAAAATATAAAAATTACTGCAGAGGCTGCATCTGACGAAGATGAAGCTGGTGCCACATTTCCAACAAAAATTGAAGAAGTTGATCGAGGAAGAAGGCTACATCCAAAACTTCAAATGCGATGAAACTGGCTTGTTTTGGAAAAAGATGCCCAATAGAACATACATTCACAAAAGTGCAAAGCAGATATGAGGGTTCAAAGCCTGGAAGGACAGCTTAACTTTGGTACTATGTGGCAACGCTGCAGGACATAGGTTCAAGCCAGGCGTGGTTTACCGAGCAAAGAATCCTTGCGCCCTCAAGAATAAAAACAAAATCTATCTGCCCATCTTTCTGGCAACACAATCAGAAAGTGTGGGTGACAGCTGTGCTTTATACCAAGTGATTTCATTCATGCTTCATCCCCAAGTTAAAAAGTACTTGGAACAGGAAGGGTTACCATTAATAATAAACGATGCACCTGGCCATCCAACATCTATTGCCATCGAGAATGAAAATGTTAAGGTTGCGTTTTTGCCACCAAACACAACCTCACTGCTTCAACCTCTGGACCAGGGGATCATCCAGTGAAGGCCACATACACCCTAATATTTGAGTGGAATTGAGCAGCAATTGATGCAGAGCCTAACCTAGAAATTATGGAATGCTGGAATTCATTCACTATTGCCAATGCACTAACATTTATCAAAGCAGCAATGGATGAATTAAACCAGAGACCGTAAATGCCTGCTGGAAGAACTTACAGAGTGAAGTTGTAAATGATTCTAAAAGTTTCCCAGCTATCGATGAAGAGGTGACGAAAATCATTTGCGTAACAAGAGAAGTTGGTGGAGAGGGATTCATTGATATTATTGATGAAGAAGTGGAAGAACATATAGAAAAACATTGAGGAGTGTTGACGAATGAGGAATTAGAAGAACTTGTCATCGACAGAGGAAGAATAAACTGAAACAGAACCAGCATTGTGGACATTGGAAACTTTTGGCAAAGTGTTTCGGATTACACAGACTTTAAAGGAAAAAAATTGTGAATTACAATCCTAAAATGGAATGCAGCATTAAAGTTACCCATATAATCACCGAAGCATTAGAATCTCTCGAGCGAATGTTTGATGAGCTGAAAAGAAGGAAACAACAACTTCCTATTGCAATGTTTTTCCAAAAGGTTGAAAACCAAACCATGTCCGTTGTCCATGATGAAAAACCATCAACATTGTCTGTTCCTGACATTATCCAACCATCGATATCATCTGCTGCTTCTCCAGCTTCACCGTTCGAGGTGCCTGGATCACCCAAAGCAAATGATCCTCCTGACAATTTTTCATCCTTGTATCATTGTCACATCATCATATCATCGCAGCAACAATGAAGAACAGAGAAGCCGGTGAGTACCCACAATAGGCTAACATATTTTTAAAGAACTAGATGTAAAAAATGTACTTAAACTATGTGTGTGTCTGTATGTGTGTGTGCATGCGTGCAAGATATTTTTCATTGCTCCACGGTTCCTTAAGGGTTAATCTAAAACGTCTGAAACCCGATCATTCGACAGAGTAAGCACAAGTATAATAATGTGCAATGTATTTTATTATTATTTAATGTTGGTAATATCTTTTAGTGTGTAGTTTATCAATTAAACTTTATCATGGGTATGAATATAAACAAAAAAAAAGACTTGCATATTGGGTTCGCAACTATTCACGGTTTCAGGCATCTGCAGTAGGTCTTGGAATCTCGCAGAGACAGAGATTTTAACAAACGAGAATCAATAGTAGTAGTTCTGTTGTGTTCCACAAACTCCAGCAGCTTTTAAGTGTAGGTGGCTTGGATATATTGCTCAAGAATGTTCGCTGCAGGAACATTCTTGGGCAATGTTGGTGTGGAAACTCCAAACGAATGGGCACCACAGAGAGCTGACTTGGTCAAGGGGGCGGAGGAGGAGAGGAGGATATGGCCCAAAGTGGAAGAAACAAAAAAAACTGAGATAATTAGCAAGAAGGATTTGAGCAGGCTTCTAAAACTTGTACCAACTAAATAGGTGGCAGCAGCCTTCAAGAAAATGAGAACAAGTGATTCGAGAACGTCTCTTACTACAGTGTTACAGGATCAGCACTTCACAATTGTCACAGATATAGGAGCCTCAATTTCTATCGCCAATGAAGACATCCCAAGTACAGAACAAGCTACATTAATACAAGTAGTAGGAGGAGGATGGAAGGAGGCAAAGTGGAAGGAGTGGGGGCAGTTAGAAACAGAAGGGATAGAGGTACTGCTCAGGTTTTGGCTATGCTACCATATTGAAACACTAACCAATTTGGGAATAGAGATATTAAGATTCCTGGGTGAATTTATAGTCTTGGAGGAGACAATAATTTGGAGACTGAAAAAAACCCAGAGCATCAGCATGCATTACATCCTGGAACAGGAGTGACAGAAGTAATCAACATTGACTGGAGTGTAAAGGGAGAAGACAGAACTATTTGCACACCTTACCAAGAACTCTGGGCTAAATATAAAAGAGACCATGGATATGTGTAAATAGAGCCAGTAAAGACCAAAGCTGATTCAGGAAGTATGACAGGCGTTAGGGTTATTTAAAGCCCTGTATACTTGCGTATAGGTCAACCTCGTGTATAAGTCGAACCCGTGTTTTGGCCAAAACATCTGGTCTTTTTTGTATACCTCATGTAGAAGTCAAACCTAGTTTTTCAGGGGTCTCTTCCTAACCATATATGAAGCCTTAAAGGGCATGATTTGCACATTTTTGATTCAACTCCACATTTTTGATTCATCATGTTACATATAGCAGTATATATTTGCACAACGCGATTCTCAAATCATTAAAGTGAATGTTGGTAACTATATATAGTATATATTTATATAATATGGACATATATCTATTTGACCTGTGCATGTAAATACCGGTGTCTACAGTACCGTACGGCAGCCCTTGACCTTGTCTCCCACTGTTGCCTCAGTTTCTTAGAAGTAGATGTCACATACAGTTGTGCACTGAATTTATCGTAAAACTCCCCCAAATTTTTCTGACAAAATGGCATCACGAAGAAACAAGTATATAGCTCAGTTTAAACTAAAAGTTATTGAAGTTGCAGAGAAGAACAATAATGGCTTAGCCGCAAGGGTTTCTATGTATCTGAAAAACATGTCTGAGAAAGGAAGAAAAAAAACCACACAGTTAAAGGTTATGCCAAAACAGATGATTTCAAACTGAGGAAAGTTGAACAAGTGGCCACAACTAGAAGATTGATGACTGGGTAATTCAGTGTTGTCAGAACGGAACCATAGTGACTCGACAATGTATCAGAATATGTGCCAAAAATGAAGCAGCAAAAAATGGATTCAGTGATTTAAAAGCCAGTGCTGGATGATGCAGTAGGTTTATGAAAAGGTGTGATTTTGTGCTTAGACAGAAAACCAAGGTTGCCCAAAGTCGACCAGCAGAACTTAATGACAAGTTAATAGGGTTCCAATGCTTTGTAATCAGAAGCTGGACGAAAAACGGGTACAGGCTCTCATACATCGGCAATATGGACAAAACCCCAATGAACTCTGATAATGCTACGGAAGAGAACTGCAGACAAGACTGGAGCAAAAACAGTTTTAGATAAGATCACTGGCCATGAAAGGAGTCGATTCACTGTGGTACTTGTTTGTATGGCAGATAGAATAAAGTTAAAGCATATTGTGATTCTTAAATGAAAAACTCTGCCTAAACAGAAATTTCTGAAAGGCACTGTTGTCCTGGTCCATGTAAAAGGGTGGTTGGATGAAGGTGGCTGGAAGATTTGGATTAGGAAGGTCTGGAATATGTGACCAGGTGGATTTAGAAAGGAGAAAAGCTTACTGGTTTGGGTTATGTTCAGATTGCAGAGTGAAAAATGTTATCACTGAAATTCGAGCTAACAATACTGACATTGCAATGATTCCTGGAGGCCTTACGGGCATGGTGCAGACACTGGATGTTAGCATCAATAAACGCTTTAAGGACTTAGTATGGAAGAAATGGGACACTTGGATGCAAGAAGTGGAAAAAAGCTTCACAAAGGGTGGCAACATGCGTGCTCCATTACTTGCAACTGTAAGAGAGTGGATTGTTGAGTCCTGGAAGAAGATGAAACTGAAATGATTGTGAAAGCCTTCAAAAAGGTGGAATTTCTAATGCTTTAGATGGTAGAAAGGATGACTATTTATGGTCAGATGGAAGTGACGACAAATCAATTGATGATCTCCATGAGTGTGCAGGTGAAGATGATCTATATGATGATATGCTTGACCCAGACGACTGGAGTAAACTATTCAGTGCAACTGATGAGGACAGGGAATTTGAAGAATTCTATTGGACTTTTGCATGTACCGGTAACTTTTGTTTTAAACAGCTATCCCATAATATTTGTGATATATGGTAAGAAGAGTTTTTTGCTATGAATATCAGTTTGTTGATGTAAAGTTTACCATGCAAGGTTTGTAGCTCAGGTTGAGGTTTAGGGTGTAGGTTTGCTCACTGAGCTGTAGGTTTGATATCCAGATGTTTCATTACCTGGCTAGGGAACATCATCAGTGGCAACCTCCAAGTGAAGTGAAGCTGTTGTCTCCTGCTTTCAATTTGTATGTTTGTCCTGGATGGGGTTCCTGTGGTTTGGGGTGATGTCATTTCCTGTTTGTTTTCTGAGGGGTTGATAGATGGTATCTAGATCTATGTGTTTGTTTATGGCTTTGTGGTTGGAGTGCCAGGCCTCTAGGAATTCTCTGGCATGTCTTTGCTTAGCCTGTCCCAGGATAGATGTGTTGTCCCAGTCGAAATGGTGTTTTTTTTCATCCATGTAGGGCTACGAGGAAGAGAGGGTTGTGTCTTTTTGTGGCTAGCTGGTGTTCGTGTATCCTGGTGGCTAACTTTCTTCCTGTTTGTCCTACGTAGATGTTTGTCCTATGAGCAAACACATAGATCTAGATACAACCTATCAACCACTCAGAAAACAAACAGGAAATGACATCACCACAAACCCCTGGACCCCCATCCAGGACAAACATATAAATAGAAAGCAGGAGACAACAGCTTCGCTTCACTTGGAGGTTGCCACTGATGATGTTACCTAGCCAGGTAATGAAACGTCTGGATATCAAACCTACAGCTCAGTGAGCAAACCTACACCCTAAACCTCAACCTGAGCTACAAACCTTGCAAAAACCTATGGGTGCAGCACGCTACAACTTGCCTGAAGATGGGAAAGGAATGCCATCCGAGAGAGTTCCACCCTCAAACAACTGTACTTCCTGCATGAATGTTTGAGAAAACAAGTACTGCCAAAATGTCTTCAATACAAACCGCTGATAAAAACACCTCAAGCCAGAAGTTTAACAGAATGAAACGGCCGCAGAATGCTCCGAGAACTAATCAATGACCCCACCACATACTCCGAAAATACAACCGGGAAATTGCGTGCCAAAAACCGTTATTCAAACAAGCAACAAATCAAGAATGGACAGACGCGGTAGAACGAGGCATAAACACCAAACAACGACAAACACAGATAAAGAAAAATCGGGACCTGAAGAAAAAACTTGACAAACTCACAAACAAAGACAAAACTGATAACACAGGGGCATGGATCAAGAACTTAACAGACCAAACCCAATCGGACACAGAAAAAGCAGTACTCGTAAAAGGACTAAATTTCAATTACCGAGACACTGACAAGAAGGATTTCCTCATGGCATTAGAAACCACACTGAAGGACAACAAACTCACAGAAGAAACACAACAAACAATCAGACAGACAGTTGCACCTACTCTGTGCTGAGAGAGGGAAGGAAACAAACTGAACACACAAGAAAAGAAAGCCCTAGAAAACCTCAAAAAAGACAAAAACATCGTTATATTACCTGCAGACAAAGGTCGGCTCACAGTCATCCTGAACAGAAGGGACTACATAGAGAAAGCCAATACACTACTCGCAGACACCAACACCTACCAACATGTGGCGATAGACCCAACCCCACAACTAGGAAACAAAATTACATATCTCCCAAGAAAATTACACAATTCTGGACAATTAAACAAGACGGAATTCCAGAAAATGAAACCAGATGGGACCAACACCCCACGGTTCTACGGACTACCAAAAATCCATATACCAGGAGACCCCCCTCAGACCCATAATCTCACCAGCCGGAACACCAACTTACAGACTGGCCAAAGAACTATACGCAAGACTGAAATACCTAGTAGAAGAGTCACAGCACTCAATCCACTCCACCCAGGAATTCCTAAAAATCATCAAAAACACCAAAGTAGAGGAAGACGAAACAATGATCTCATTCGACATAACAGCACTGTTCACCTCCATCAACATCGATCTGGCAAAGGAAACACTCACCACACTTTTAGAAGAGACCATCACACACACCCCAACCACCATCAATCACATTACCAACGAAAGCATCATGAAACTAGTGGACCTGTGCCTCACCACCCACTTCACCTTCAACAACCTAATCTACAAACAAACCAACGGCACACCCATGGGATCTCCGCTATCAGGACTCATAGCAGAAGCGGTAATGCAAAGACTAGAACAAACAGCCCTACCAGCCATCAAACCAAAAATCTGGGTCCGCTACGTAGATGACACCTTTGTCATCACAAAACGAAACAAGATAGAAGAGACATTTAACATCACCAACAACACCCTCACAGGCATGAAGTTCACCAAGGAGGAAGAAACACAACAACAAACTCGCATTCCTGGATGTCACAGTAGAAAGAAAGGACAAGGGAGAACTACAAACCTGCGTATACAGAAAACCGACAAACACTGACCAAATACTCAACTACACCAGCAACCATCCCAACACACACAAACGAAGCTGTATTAGAACATTATTCCAACGAGCCACCACACACTGCAGCACAGACGAACTTCGGAAAACAGAGGAGAACCACCTATACAACGTATTCAAGAAGAACGGATACTCAAAAAATACAGTCCACAGATTCCTCAAGAACAAACCACGACAAGCATACAAAACACAGCCAGAAACCTTAACCACCTTACCATACATCAAAGAAGTTGCAGAAATGACAGCCAGACTACTAAGACCCCTCGGAATCCTAGTAGCACACAAACCCACTAACACTCAAACAAAAACTAACAAACTTAAAAGACCCAGTACAACCCATGGAAAAAACCAACATCATCTACAAAATTCCATGCAAGGACTGCCACAAACACTACGTAGGACAAACAGGAAGAAAATTAGCCACCAGGATACACCAGCTAGCCACAAAAAGACACGACCCTCTCTCCCTCGTAGCCCTACACACAGTTGAAAAAAAACACTATTTCGACTGGGACAACACATCTATCCTGGGACAGGCTAAGCAAAGACATGCCAGAGAATTCCCAGAGGCCTGGCACTCCAACCACAACGCCATAAACAAACACATAGATCTAGATACCATCGTTCAACCCCTCAGAAAACAAACAGGAAGTGACATCACCATAAACCTCTGGAACCCCATCCAGGTTAAACATATAAATAGAAAGCAGGAGACAACAGCTTCACTTCACTTGGAGGTTGCCACTGATGATGTTACCTAGCCAGGTAATGAAACATCTAGATATCAAACCTACAGCTCAGCGAGCAAACCTACACCCTAAAGTTTACCATATATTGTTAGCAGTTTCATGCGGCTCTTTTAAATAAAATACTATTAAACTGAATTGTGTTATACAAATACTCCCAGTAAATGGCCTGACCACCTGCTGGTATGTCTATTAACTTTTGTACATTTGTGTAGATCTATGTGCACTTTACAGTCCAGGTAACTGGAATATGGTACAACAGTACAATTCTACTGTAGCAGGCAGAATGGAAAAAGTTATTTAGTAGATAAATATTTAATAATGGCCATAACTCTTTTTCCTTTTGTTGTTTATTATTTTATATAGAGATCTGGCTCTTGTTTTCCATTTTTTGACACATGCCAAGCATGAATTTCATCCCCTTGAAAACAATACTTCGTGTATAAGTTGACCCCATAATTCCAGCCCAAAAAGTGTCTTCGACCCATCCACGAGTATATATGGTAACTGTGGAAATTTTGAAAATAGCTATGCAACAATCGTGAGGTAGATTCATGATTTGACCAAAGGGAGACCTACAATCCCAATGTGTAGGACAATCCAAGACAATGGAAAGGAAAATGGAACAGTGATATGGAAATGCCCAGGGGAGATATTACTTTTATTTTTCCACAGACATTTTAGTTAATCAAGGTAATACCGCAAGTGCAACTCACATAGAATGCCCGAATAAATACCAAACGGCTTTGCTTCCTGTGGCAGTGTCAATTAGGTTTGGTCAACCTGGGGTACCATGAAATCTACAAAAGGATGGAAATCAAAGAAAACTCAGGAGTCTGGGGTGACATATGCTCCAATTATGTGTTCACACCCTGGACTCAAACCAAACAGGCAGTCTTTCTTGTATGCAACAATACAAAGAGGGCATCGTGTTTTTGATCATATACAGAATGCCCATGACGACAAAGACAATCATGATTACAAGACTAAGAACCAGGGCCCGAGGCCAGTCATGAGTCCAGAATTGACTGAGGAACCTCAAAATGGACCAGCACTGGCAAAAGAAAATAAAATTATATATAAAACAATATGCAGCATGATTCCGATATCTCTGACATAAGCATGTTCAAAAAAGACCAGAGCTTTGTACTTCAGATTATCAGAAACTATTATAAAACAGATAGCTCAATTCAATAGGGAAGGGACAGCAAAATGGAAGTCAACAGGGAAACACTCAAACAGGGAGTGGAAACAAGGTCCGGATCATACAATGTAGCAATCCTGTGAAATACCGGGACCTCGGAAGATAATTCATTGATTTGATAACTCTAGACCAAAATATCTGAACTTTAAAGAAACAACTCATTCTGATGTTGAATGAAGTGGAGATGCAGCACATGTAACCCAAAGCTAACCAGGATGTGACACATTAAATCGAGGCCTTGGTAATGGCAATTCAGA
Organism: Chiloscyllium punctatum; assembly: GCF_047496795.1. Classification (NCBI taxonomy): domain Eukaryota; kingdom Metazoa; phylum Chordata; class Chondrichthyes; order Orectolobiformes; family Hemiscylliidae; genus Chiloscyllium; species Chiloscyllium punctatum. Next base: position 22,643,797 of record NC_092768.1, on the reverse strand, counting down.
GCCAAACCCAAACAAATAATAAACTAAAAGGCAAGACAGTAAAGCCTCAGAAAAAGAAGTCTGAAATGATGACTGCAGTGTTTATGGTTCATGAATGGTTAAACAGACATGAGAAAACCTTAAACAAATTCAACAAGTCCCTCTACGGATTAGCAATAACCAACTCTCTGAATTAACTGAGACAACATCCACCATAAATGGTAACAAGCTCAAGAGATTTGCCTCAAATCTATTCAACAAATAATAAGGGACAAGGGGAAATGTTGGGAATGAGCTTAGTCATAACTGCGATAACTAATAGCTTGCAATCTGGAGAGGTGTACAGTGTTGAGAATATAAACCTAATTAGGAAACGATACGGTGAGGCATCATGGCATCCTTCCTAATGCAATAAAAATACAAAGGAAGATATTATGCACCACCCTAGAGGGGTGCAGCACAGAAAAATCAATGATCATGAGTGACCACCAAATCTCCAAGACAGAGGAAGTTAAGGGTGGCTTTCACACAACTGCTAACTGTACCATGGAAACCATGCCAGCTGATATACAGTCTACTCAAGTAACCTATGTGAGGAAAGGCTGCTATTGCGTCACCATGACCCAGTGTTGGTTTCAGCATGGGAACCTATCATACCCCCTGGAAAACAGAACTGTGTGTTTTACACCACAGCTACCATCAAGGGTGGGAAGGGTGGAACTTGTAGACATCCATTGACAGGAGGCCGTCAAGCTAGACCTTAAAAAAAAAGTTGTCGGGATGAACTGGAGTATTATTCAACCAGTTCTCCTACTCCATTTCCCTGCTGCCTGAACATATGACCAATTAAGACAGTATTAGAAAGGGTACACAAAATATATCATACCCTAGAAGAGAAAACCAAAGACATCAAAAGAAATATATAATAAATTGACGATACCACATGGTAGGAGGACACCCAGTTGTGCATCAGAAGAAAAGTATTAGTGCACCTTCCAACAAATCTGAACCAAGATGTTCTGAGTAACAGTGACTTATTAATAACTAGGCTTGCTACAGAAGCAAGAAATGATTTTAGCAAATCAGATGATGTACATAATATATAAATCGAGAGGTTTTAGATTAGATTAGACTCCAGACAGTGTAGAAACAGGCCCTTCGGCCCAACAAGTCCACACCAACTCTCCGAAGAGCAACCCACCCAGACACACATTTACCCCTGACTAATGCACCTAACACTATGGGCAATTTAACATGGTCAATTCACCTAACCTCCACACCTTTGGACTGTGGGAGGAAACCGGAGCACCCAGAGGAAACCCATGCATACACGGGGAGAATGTCCAAACTCCACACAGACAATTGCCCGAGGCAGGAATTGAACCCAGGTCTCTGGCATTGTGAGGCAGCAGTGGTACCCACTGAGCCAATGAAAAGGCAAATTCAAATCTCTCCTCTTCATGTCATAAAAAGCAACATAATTTAATCTCTTCTTCACTGAATTCCAATTTTGACATGACTAGAATAGAATTTGTCAGACAGAGCCCAATGCCAAAATCTGCGGAAGACCATCTGAACCAACCAAATCTGAAAGCACAAGAATCCTTACTGATACACAAATTAAATATCTGGGACTTGATCCTTCTTCCTACAGAATCTGACAATAAATTATCAGGAAGATGCAGTAGATATGACCTTTCATAATGAAAAATATTCAGACGACGGGCACTGTACTGAAAAAGATCACCGAGGAATTTTATGAAAAGTTAGAGCTTCACAGTGATTCTGGCATTTCTGCATCTTCAGTCAGAATCATGTTTTTTTCATCATCATTAGATGCTTTAAGGACTTTAAAAAAGCAGAAATTAAAACAGCAAGCTTTCTTCGCTGTTAATATTGCCCAAGGCTAGATTATCTGCTACAATAAGACAAAGCTGGGTGATCAGAATGAAACCTTACACATGATTCAGCTCAGAATGAAAGACTGATTTTGTCAGGTAGTGTATAAAGTAGGAAGAAATGTTTTGACTACATTGTTCAGATTCTAATTTATGATATTTGACAGATATTCGGAGATTGAATATGAAAAGGTCCTTGATTGTTATCATATCAATGATGGGATATTGGTGATGAAATGGAGACCATCTCTGGTACCAGTTGTGAGGAATGGAGTGCAGTTCCCCCTGGTTGTGGCAGAGAAGTTTTATGATTTTCTTATAAGATTTCGATGGCAGGGTGCCTAAGAATTGAGAAAGATCAAGCATTTTGAGTGCAAGCAGCAGCTAAGACAGTTTGTTTTAAAATTACTTACCGGTAGCGGGCAGCGGTGTTTTTTTTTTCTCTTCACAGAAAGAGCGGGAGCAGCAGGGGGAAGTAACGAAGACCAGTGGGGCAGCCGGGAAGGAAAGCAGTGAGTATAAATACTCACCCTTCGACGCCAACGGTCATTTTGAGTGCGAGCAGCAGCTAAGGTAAGACAGTTTGTTTTAAAATTACTGACCGGTAGCGGGCAGCAGTGTTTTTTCTTTCTCTTCACAGAAAGAGCGGGAGCAGCAGGGGGAAGTGACGAAGACCAGAGGGGCAGCTGAGACCCGGAAGCAGGTATAGCGTAAGCTTACCTGGGTAGGTTTTTTCCCTATAAACGCATGCAGGAGAAGAACCCGAGGCACTACAGAGGTAGTGCCTCCCACCCGCCCTCCTCCTCTAACCTAATAATACAACCCGTTGTGGGAAGTAGGTAAGTGCTGCATTTTGCTTGTTCTACACTTTAGACCCAGTTTTTTTTTAAAAAGGTTACTTTTAGAGGGATGGCAGTGAAGGCAGTGCAATGTTCCTCTTGCAACATGTTTGAGGTGAGGGCATGGACGTCCCTGCTGATTACACTTGCAGGAAGTGCACCCATCTCCAGCTCCTCCAAGACCATGTTAAGGAACTGGAGCTGGATGAACTTAGGATCATTCGGGAGGCAGAGGGGGTCATAGATCGGAGCTTTAGGGAAGTAGTAACTCCAAAGATTGCAGACAGATGGGTGACAGTGAGGGGGACTGGGAGGAAGCAGCCAGTGCAGGGACCCCCTGTGGCCGTTCCCCTCAAGAACAAGTATACCGTTTTGGATACTTGTGGGAGGGACGACTTACCAGGGGTAAGTAATGGGGCTCAGGCCTCTGGCACGGAGACTGTTCCCCTTGCTCAGAAGGGAAGAGTGGAGAAGAGCAGAGCAATAGTTATTGGGGACTCGATAGTTCGGGGCACAGATAGGCGGTTTTGTGGGGGCCAGAGAGATTCACGTTTGGTATGTTGCCTCCCAGGTGCAAGGGTACGTGATGTCTCTGATCGTGTTTTCTGGGTCCTTAAGGGGGAGGGGGAGCAGCCTGAAGTCGTGGTCCACATTGGCTAAATGACATAGGTAGGAGGAGGGCTGAGGATGTTAGGCAGGCTTTCAGGGAGCTAGGTTGGAAGCTCAGAGTTAGAACGAACAGAGTTGTTGTCTCTGGTTTGTTACCCGTGCCACGTGATAGAGAGTCGAGGAATAGGGAGAGAGAACAGTTAAATGCGTGGCTACAGGGATGGTGCAGGAGGGAGGGATTCCAGTATTTGGATAACTGGGGTTCTTTCTGGGGAAGGTGGGACCTCTATAAACAGGATGGTCTACACCTGAACCTGAGGGGCACCAGTATCCTTGGCGGGAGGTTTGCTAGTGCTCTTGTGGGGGGTTTAAACTAACTCTGCAGGGGCATGGGAACCTAGACTGTAGCTTTAGGGTGCAGGACCTAGAGTGTAGGGAGGTTAGGAATATGGCATCAATCTCAAAGGAGGGTGCCTGTAAACAGGAAAGTGGTTTGAAGTGTGTATACTTCAATGCAAGAAGTATACAAAATAAGGTAGGTGAACTTGCAGCGTGGGTTGGTACCTGGGACTTCAATGTTGTGGCTATTACGGAGACATGAGTAGAGCAGGGACAGGATTTACTGTTGCAGGTTCCAGGGTTTAAATATTTTAGTAGGGTCAGAGGTGGGGGTAAAAGAGGAGGAGGTGTGGCATTGCTTGTCAAAGATAGTATTACAGCGGTGGAAAGGACGATGGATTAAGACTCGCCATCTGAGGTAGTTTGGGCTGAGGTTAGGAATAGGAGAGGTGAGGTCACCCTGTTAGGAGTCTTTTACAGGCCTCCTAATAGTCCTAGAAACGTAGAAGAAAGGATTGCGAGGATGATTCAGGAGAAGAGTGAAAGTAATAGGGTGGTTGTTATGGGGGACTTTAACTTTCCTGATATTGATTGGGAAAGCTATAGCTCAAGTTCGTTAGATGGGTCAGTGTTTGTCCAATGTGTGCAGGAGGGTTTCCTGACACAATATGTAGACAGGCCAACAAAAGGTGAGGCCATACTGGATTTGGTTCTGGGTAACGAACCAGGCCAGGTGTTAGAATTAGAGGTAGGTGAGCACTTTGGGGACAGTGACCACAACTCGGTGACTTTTACTTTAGTGATGGAGAGGGATAAGTGTGCACTGCAGGGTAAGAGTTATAGCTGGGGGCAGGGAAATTATGATGCGGTGAGGCGCGACTTAGGATGCGTGGCTTGGAAAAGTAGGCTTCAAGGCAAGGGCGTAATTGATATGTGGAGCTTGTTCAAGGAGCAACTATTGAGTGTCCTTAAAAAGTATGTACCTGTCAGGCAGGGAGGAAAGGGTCGTGTGAGGGAGCCGTGGTTTAATAAGGAATTGGAATCCCTTGTTAAATGGAAGAGGGCGGCCTACATAAAGATGAGGCGTGAAGGTTCAATTGGGGCGATTGAGAGTTATAAGGTAGCCAGGAAGGACCTGAAGAGAGAGCTAAGAGCAGCAAGGAGGGAACATGAAAGGTCCTTAGTTGGTAGGGTTAGGGAAAACCCTAAGGCTTTCTATGGGTATGTCAGGAATAAAAGAATGACGAGGGTAGGAATAGGTCCAGTCAAGGATAGTAGTGGGAAGTTGCGTGTGGAGGCTGAAGAGATTGGGGAGACACTGAATGAATACTTTTCGTCAGTATTCACTCAGGAACAGGACATTGTTGCCGATGTGAATACTGAGTCACAATTAATTAGAATGGATGGCTTTGAGGTATGTATGGAAGAGGTGTTGGAAGTTCTGGAAAGGGTGAAAATAGATAAGTCCCCTGGGCCTGATGGCATTTATCCTAGGATTCTGTGGGAAGCAAGGGAGTAGATTTCAGAGCCATTGGCCTTGATTTTTATGTCCTCGTTGTCTACAGCAATAGTGCCAGAAGACTGGAGGCTAGCAAATGTGGTTCCCTTGTTAAAGAAGGGGAGTAGGGATAACCCTAGTAACTATAGGCCGGTGAGTCTCACTTCTGTTGTGGGCAAAGTCTTAGAGAGAATTGTAAGGGATAGGATTTATGAACATCTGGATAGGAGTAATGTGATCAAGGATAGTCAGAATGGTTTTGTGAAGGGCAGGTCGTGCCTCACAAACCTTATTGAATTCTTTGAGAAGGTGACTAAGGAGGTGGACGAGGGGAAAGCGGTAGATGTGGTGTATATGGATTTTAGTAAGGCGTTTGATAAGGTTCCCCATGGTAGGCTACTGCAAAAAATACAGAGGTAATGCATTGAGGGTGAGTTGGAGGTTTGGATTAGGAATTGGCTGGCTGGAAGAAGACAGAGGGTAGTAGTTGATGGTAAAGGTTCATCTTGGAGTGCCGTTCCTAGTGGTGTTCCGCAAGGATCTGTTTTGGGACCATTGCTGTTTGTCATTTTTATAAATGACCTGGAGGAGGGGTTAGAAGGTTGGGTGAGCAAGTTTGCGGATGATACAAAAGTCGGAGGAGTTGTTGACAGTGAGGAAGGATGTGGCAGGTTACAGCGGGATATAGATAAGCTGGGCAGAAAGGTGGCAAATGGAGTTTAATGTGTGAGGTGATTCACTTTGTTAAGAGTAACAAAAAGATGGGGTACTAGGCTAATGGTCAGATACTTGGTCATGTGGATGAGCAGAGGGATCTTGGTGTCCATGTTCACAGATCTTTGAAAGTTGCCACCCAGGTAAATAGTGCGGTGAAGAAGGCATATGGCGTACTGGCTTTTATTGGTAGAGGAATTGAGTTCCGGAGTCCTGAGGTCATGTTGCAGTTGTATAAGACTCTGCTGCGGCCGCATCTGGAGTATTGTGTGCAGTTTTGGTCGCCATACTATAGGAAGGATGTGGAGGCACTGGAACAGGTGCAGAGGAAGTTTACCAGAATGTTGCCTGGTATGGTAGGAAGATCGTATGAGGAAAGGCTGAGGCACTTGGGGCTGTTCTCATTGGAGAAAAGAAGGTTTAGGAGAGATTTCATAGAGGTGTACAAGATGATTAGAGGTTTAGATAGGGTTGACAGTGAGAACCTTTTTCCGCGTATGGAGTCAGCTGTTACTAGGGGACACAGCTTTAAATTAAGGGGAGGTTGGTACAGGACAGATGTTAGGGGTAGGTTCTTTACTCAGCAGGTTGTGAGTTCATGGAATGCCCTGCCAGTATCAGTGGTGGACTCTCCCTCTTTATGGTCATTCAAGCGGTCATCCTCGCCTGCGCGCTTTTATAGAGAAAAAAAAACCTTCCCTGGTAAGCTAGTGCGACACCAACTTCCAGGTCCGCTAGGCGCTTAAAAAAAACTTTAAATTTTAACCGTTAAAAAAAAACAATAACTGGACTATACCGCGACTTAAAAAAAACACCAGACAGCCATTACCTGCTCTGCCGAGAGAGTGAGGCCGAAGGCTTGGAGCTGCGCGCTTTTATAGAGAAAAAAAACCTTCCCTGGTAAGCTAGCGCGACACCAGCTTCCGGGTCCGCTAGGCGCTTAAAAAAAACTTTAAATTTTAACCGTTAAAAAAAACAATAACTGGACTATACCGTGACTTAAAAAAAACACCATCAGGCAGCCGTTACCTGCTCCGCCGAGAGAGTGAAAAGGTGCTAATTCCCGACTTGATACAGTCGCTAAGATGTATGGTAAGAATTAATCTTCCATTCGTGAGCTGGTGAAGAACGAAATTAAAATTTGGTCCAGTTTTGCTGTGGCACCTCAAAAGGCCTTAAGTCTATACGAAGACTTTAAGAAAGAATCCATTGAAGAGAAGGACACAAACTCATTTACAGCAAGGAAGGGATGGTTGCCTAGATTCAGGAATAGGTATAATTTGAAAAATATAAAAATTACTGCAGAGGCTGAGTCTGACGATGAAGAAACTGATGCCATGTTTCCAACAAAATTGAAGAAGTTGATCGAGGAGGAAGGCTCCATCCAAAACAAATCTTCAATTGCGATGAAACTGGCTTGTTTTGGAAAAAGATGCCAACAGAACATACATTCACAAAAGTGCAAAGCAGGCACCAGGGTTCAAAGCCTGGAAGGACAGATTAACTTTGGTACAATGTGGCAACGCCGCAGGACATAGGATCAAGCCAGGTGCGGTTTACCGAGCAAAGAATCCTTGCACCCTCAAGAATAAAAACAAAATCTATCTGCCCATCTTCTGGAAACACAATCAGAAAGTGTGGGTGACAGCCATGCTTTATATCAAATTATTTCGCCAATGCTTCATCCCCCAAGTTAAAAAGTACTTGGAATAAGAAGAGTTGCCATTTAAAGTCTTATTAATGATAGACAATGCACGTGGCCATCCAACATCTGTTGCCATAGAGAATGAAAATGTTAAGGTTGTGTTTTTGCCACCAAACACAATCTCGCTAGCTCAAGCGTCTGGATCAGGGGATCATCCAGTGTGTGAAGGCCACATACACCCTAGTATTTGAGAGGATTTGAGCACCAGTTGATGCAGAGTCTAACGTAGAAATTATGGAATGCTGGAAATCATTCACTTTGCTGATGCACTAACATTTATCAAAGCAGCAATGGGTCAATTAAACCAGAGACCGTAAATGCCTGTTGGAAGAACTCATGGAGTGAAGTTGTGAATGATTTTAAAGGCTTTCTGGCTATTGGTGGCTAGATGAAGAAAATTATTTGTGTAGCAAGAGAAGTTGATGGAGAGGGATTCGTCTATGTGATTGATGAAGAAGTGGAAGAACATATAGAAGAACATTGAGGAGTGTTGACGAATGAGGAATTAGAAAAACTTGTCAAGTTATCAACAGAAGAAGAAGAAACTGAAACAGAATCAAAAATGTGGACACTGGAAAATTTTGGTGAAGTGTTTCAGATTACACAGACTTTAAGGAAAAAAAATCATGGATACAATCCTAAGATGGAATGCAGCATTAAAGTTACCCATATAATCACCGAAACATTAGAACCTCTCTAGCGAATGTTTGATGAGCTGAAAAGAAAGAAACAACAACTTCCTATCACAATGTTTTTCCAAAAGATTGAAAACCAAACCATGTCTACTGTCCAAGATGAAAAACCATCAACATTGTCTGCTCCTGACATTATCCAACCATCGACATCATCTGCTGCTTCTCCAGCTTCACCATTCAAAGTGCCAGAATCACCCAAAGCAGATGATCCTCCTTCTGACAACTTTTTGTCAGAAGGTCAATGTAACAACGCTTACACCATCACCTCACTTTGTCACATCATCGTAGGCATCGTATTATTGTCACATTATCATACCATCACAGCAACAACCAAGAATGGAGAACCAGGTGAGTACCCACAATAGGTTAAGATATATTTTTAAGAAATACATGTAAAAATGTAATGCAAAAATGTATTTAAACTGTGTGTGTGTGCACATGATATTTTCATTGCTCCATGGTCCCTCAAGGATTAAGCTAAAATGTCAGAAATCCATTCATTCAAGAGAGAGCATGTTGATAATGTCTTATTGTGCATAATTTATCAATTAAACTTTATCAGAGGTATGCATGTAAGCGAAAAACAACTTACATATAGGGTTCGCTACTATCTGCATTTGGTCTCGGAACCTATCCCTCGCTACTGTATTCATTGGCATTGCAGACAAAAGGCAGTTATCTGCTTAAAATGTGCATAAATCCACAGAAATGATCAAATGTTTTGCATCCAGCTTCTCAAACAGACTATAAGCACAACATTGAAGGACTTTTATACAAGGCACAATTTTGGAACCATGCATCAAGCCATGGATGCTGAAAATGGGAGAACAATTATAACATGACCAATAAAAAGGTGTCTTAGATGAACTAACACGGTAAACAGTTGTGGAAAATGTGTGGAAGTGTTGCTTCTGCAGAAGTCACATACTCAGAAGTCATAAGACTCAGTGTTGCTTCAGCAGAAGTCATAAGACTCAGCTATCGGGGGTGGGTGGCGTATGCTAACAATAGGCCACAGACAGATGTGGTAAAACGGTTAGACTAGCAGCTGCAATTGTCACGTACAAGGAACTGGATAGGATAAAGGTAACCAAACAAGGCAAGAAATAAACAATGGGTGTGAGGGGAAGGGGCGATTGAATTACAGTAATGGGGGAGGTAAACAGAGGCGGAGTAAAGCTAGGACTTGTGATAGGCTACGTGCATTAGCAAAATAAACCAATGAGGTAAAAGGGGAAGTACTGAGAGACTCACAGAGACTGTATAAAAATGTACTGATATTGTTCAGCGGTGTGCCTACTTTGTGGACACTCGCTCTTGCATGAACGTATGAATAAAGACTGCTTCAGAATTTGACTCGGACTAAAACTATTTGGCAGTGAACTTTGTTTCTCACAATTAGGGGCTCATCTGGAATGCTGTCATCACCGGCGGAGTGGTCACTGTCAACGACTGGGAAGACGCGACCCGTTCCTTTTAGACTGGTCCTGTGTCTTTCGTTGGTGGGTGCCCCATCCAGTCGACTGACAAGGATCCTAGGGGAGTCATTCCAAACCAGAGCAGGAAAATAAGGCAGGCGTGGAAAAGTAGGCACAGCTGCAGCCAAGCAATTCCGTGCACAGACCAAGGTAAGAAAACAGACTTTTCAGTATTGCCTTGGTAACTGGGAGTGTGATACCTGTCAAATTGAAGGACTGACGGGTTGACCACCATGGGAGGCAAAGGAAGGAAAAATAAGACTCCTGGGTAAAAGGATAGAGAAGTCCCGGAAAACATCCCTCCGGAAAGTCCTTTGGGATAAATGTTGAAAAATTGAAACATAATTCTTATACAGGGAAAAGGATCAAAAGACTATGCTAAAATATTGTTGTTTTGTTTGGACCAAACAGAGTATTCATCCGCCATCGGTCTTTTGGCCAAGTATGGGTTGGACAAGGATTGGGTCTGTCAATTTTTGAACAAATACATTAATGAAAAACAGCCTTTCTGTCAGGAGAGGTCTGACTACACCTCCCATTGGAAAGGCAATCGGGATACTCAACTATATCGTATGAAAACTATGGTGGGGGGGGGGCAAGAGGAAGAGTCCCCTTCGGCAACCCCTCCGCCATGGGATGTTCTTGGTCACTTACCCCACCCCCCCCCCCCCCCCTCCACCCCCCCCCCATACGACGCCCCCCCAAAATGGCCCAGATAATCTACGGCCAGAAGATCGCGGGGCGGAAGTGGCGGCTCGTGTCAAACAAGGGGAAGGGGGGAATGAGGGCCAATCGAATATCCCAAATTTGAAATTAGTGAAGGAAATAAAGCAATATGAGAAGGATATTGAGAATCTCCCTTTCCCGAACACAAAGAAATATGTGCCCGAGGCTCAGTGTTACCCGCTGAGGGAGGTCCCTATAGGAATGGGTGAAATTGGCTTTGTGAGCACCCCCTGACGAGTGGCAAGGTTAGGACCTTTAAGAAGGAAATGAAATCTCTTATTGAAGACCCTGTTGGTCTTTCCGAACAGGTGGATCAATTTCTAGGCCCCAGTCTATATACTTGGACTAAGATAATGTCCATTTTAAACATCCTCTTTACGGGAGAAGAGCGAGGGATGATTAGAGAGGCAGCTATGCAGTTGTGGGAATGAGAAAATCCCCCCAGGACGGGAGTGATACTGGCAGAACAGAAGTTTCCCAATACAGACCCAGACTGGAGGAACAACGATGCAGATGACCAAACCCAGATGAAGGACCTCGAAGACTTAAGACAAGGAATTAGAGAGGCAGTCCCTAAATCCCAGAATTTAACAAAAGCATTTGAGGTCCGGCAAGAGAAAGACGAGACTCCCTCAGCATTTTTACAAAGACTACGGGACTCAATGAAGAAGTATTCAGGTATGAATCCTGAGGATCCAGTAGCACAGGGCCTCCTCAAAATTCATTTTGTGACTTAGGCATGGCCAGATATCCAAAAGAAAATAAAGGGATGGAGTGAGAAATCATTGGATGAATTATCGAGAGAGAGGATGAGAAGCAAAAACAGAAGGCGCAAATGATGGTAGCCACAGTTGATAAGGTAGTCAAGAAAAGAGTGGAACTGGTAGTAGGCAACCGAAGTGATGGCTAGCGGCATGTTGAAAATAGAGGTTGGGGAAGAGAACGAGGAGGACCCGTTAGGGGGGTCCAGTCGACAGGGACAAGGATCAAGGTGGAAATCCCCACAGGATCCCCGGGATGTTACTACTATGGAAGGACAGGTCACTTTAAGGAGGAATGTCCAGATCTGAAAAGGAAAGAGAGGGTGATACCGCTTATGAATTTTGATGAAGAGTAGGTGCGTCAGGGGTTCCTGTCCCGGGGACCCACCGGGAACCCTTGATAAATTTAAAGGTGGGACCTCATAAAGAGGATACAATTTTCTTAGTAGATACGGGGGGCAGCACAATCATCCTTAAATTTTATGCCCAAAGGAGTACAAATTACAAAACAACAGATAACAGTGTCTGGAGTGAAGGGGGAAGGATTTACAGTCCCTGTGTTTGAACCTATGATGATCGAAAGCAATGAAGGAAAAATTGAGGGACAATTGTTATACATTTCGGACATAGGAAGTAGTTTGTTAGGAAGAGACTTAATTATACTATTATGACTAGGAGTCTACGACAACTAATAGTAAGAATGGTCCTTTTGACCGAGGAACAAGAAAAACAAATAGATCCATTTGAGTGGGAGCAGCGGCCGAGTAAAAGCGAACCCGGGAGACTACAGCTAAGGTAAGACAGTTTGTTTCAAAATTACTTACCTGTAGCGGGCAGCGGAAGTGAGGTTGGAGCGCATAGCTGGGCGGGAAGGTAAGTGATTAGTATTTGAGTGGGTGTGTTCTAGACCCCAGGTCCTACTTTCGTAGGGCCTCCTCTAACCTAACTTTAAAGTCACAGGTAAGTGACTCAGTGTTATTGACTCAGTGTTCTTGTTTTTGGAGACAAAGTGTACAGTCATGGCAGCGCAGGCGGTGGAATGTTCCTCCTGCAGGATGTTTGAGGTAGGGGTGACCACCGATACTCCTGCCGACTTCGTCTGCAGGAAATGCAGTCAGATCCTGATCCTCACCGAACGAGTTAGGGAACTGGAACTGGAGTTGGATGAACTGAGGATTATTCGAGAGGCTGAGAGGGTGATTGATAGAAGCTACAGGGACATAGTTACGCCGGAGAACAGAGGTAGCTGGGTAACAGTTAGAGGTGGGAAGGGGAAGAAGCAGGCAGTGCAGGGTTCCCCTGTGGTCGTTCCCCTAAAAAATAAGTATACAGCTTTGGAAACTGTTGGGGGGGACAGCCTTGCAGGTGTAAGCTGCAGTGAAGGGGTCTGTGGCTCTGAGACTCAGAAGGGAAAGGGGGAGAGGAGGAGAGCACTAGTTATAGGGGACTCTCTAGTTAGAGGGACGGACAGGCGGTTCTGTGGACATGGGCGAGACTCTCGGATGGTTTGTTGCCTCCCGGGTGCTAGGGTCCGAGACGTCTCGGACCGTGTCTTCAGAATCCTTAAGGGGGAGGGTGTGCAGCCAGAAGTCGTGGTACAGATTGGCACCAACGACATAGGTAGGAAGAGGGGTGGGGAGGTCATTCAAGAGCTCAAGGAGTTAGGCTGGAAGCTAAAAGCTAGAACAGACAGTGTCGTCATCTCTGGGTTGTTGCCGGTGCCACGTGACAGTGAGGCAAAGAATAGGGAGAGAGTGCAGTTGAACACGTGGCTGCAAGGATGGTGTAGGAGGGAGGGCTTCAGATATCTGGACAATTGGACTGCATTCTGGGGAAGGTGGGACCTGTACAAACAGGACGGGTTGCACTTGAACCAGAAGGGCACCAATATCCTGGGGGGTAGGTTTGCTAGCACTCTTCGGGGGGGTTTAAACTAATTTGGCAGGGGGATGGGATCCGGACTTGTAGTCCAGCAAGTAAGCTAGCTGTGTGTCAGGATGCCCAAGACTGTCGGGAGGCTGTGGAGAAGGTAGCACTGACAGGGACTACTTGCGGACACAGAGATGGGCTCAAGTGCGTATACTTCAACGCAAGGAGTATCAGAAATAAGGTGGGTGAACTTAAGGCGTGGATCGGTACCTGGGACTACGATGTTGTGGCCATCACGGAAACATGGATAGATGAGGGACAGGAATGGCTGTTGGAGGTTCCTGGTTACAGATGTTTCAGTAAGATTAGGGAGGGTGGTAAAAAAGGAGGGGGCGTGGCATTGCTAATTAGAAATGGTATAACGGCTGCAGAAAGGAAGTTTGAGGGGGGATCTGCCTCTGGAGGTAGTATGGGCTGAAGTCAGAAATAGGAAAGGTGCAGTCACCTTGTTGGGTGTTTACTATAGGCCCCCCAATAGCAGCAGAGGTGTGGAGAAACAGATTGGGAAACAGATTTTGGAAAGGTGCAGAAGCCACAGGGTCGTAGTCATGGGCGACTTCAACTTCCCAAATATTGATTGGAAGCTCTTTAGATCAAGTAGATTGGATGGGGCGGTGTTTGTGCAGTGTGTCCAGGAAGCTTTTCTAACGCAGTATGTAGATTGTCCAACCAAAAGGGAGGCCATATTGGATTTGGTACTCGGTAATAAACCGGGACAAGTGGTGGGCTTGTTAGTGGGTGAACATTTTGGTGATGGTGACCACAATTCTGTGACTTTCACCTTGGTTATGGAGAGAGATAGGTGCGCACAACAAGGTAGATTTTACAATTGGGGGAAGGGAAATTATGATGCTGTAAGACAGGATTTGAGGAGCATACGTTGGGAGCATAGGCTGTCAAGGAAGGATGTGGTGGAAATGTGGAACTTTTTCAAAGAGCAGATACGACTTGTCCTTGATATGTATGTACCTATCAGGCAGGAAAGAAATGGTCGTGTGAGGGAGCCTTGGTTGACGAGGGAGGTTGAATGTCTAGTAAAGAGGAAGAAGGAGGCTTACATAAGGTTGAGGAAACAGGGTTCAGACAGAGCAGTGGAGGGATACAGGATAGCCAGAAGGGACCTGAAGAAAGGGATTAGGAGAGCTAAGAGAGGGCATGAAAAATCCTTGGTGGATAGGATCAAGGATAACCCCAAGGCATTCTATGCGTATGTGAGAAACCTGAGAATGACGAGAACGAGGGTAGGTCCGATCAAGGACAGTAGTGGGAGACTGTGTATTGAGTCGGAAGAGATAGGAGAGGTCTTGAACAAGTACTTCTCTTCAGTATTTACGAACGAGAGGGACCATATTGTTGAAGAGGAGAGTGTGAAACGGACTGATAAGCTAGAAGAGATACCTGTTAGGAAGGAAGATGTGTTGGACATTTTGAACAACTTGAGGATAGACAAGTCCCCCGGGCCTGACGGGATATATCCTAGGATTATGTGGGAAGCAAGAGAGGAAATTGCAGTATCGTTGGCAATGGTCTTCTCGTCTTCACTGGCAACGGGGGTGGTACCAGGGGACTGGAGAGTAGCGAATGTTGTGCCCCTGTTCAAAAAAGCCGGGAATTACAGGCCAGTTAGTCTTACTTCTGTGGTAGGCAAAGTAATGGAAAGGGTACTGAGGGATAGGATTTACGAGTATCTGGAAAGACACTGCTTGATTAGGGACAGCCAGCACGGATTTGTGAAGGGTAGGTCTTGCCTTACAAGTCTTATTGAATTCTTCGAGGAGGTGACCAAGCATGTGGATGAGGGTAGAGCAGTGGATGTAGTGTACATGGATTTTAGTAAGGCATTTGATAAGGTTCCCCATGGTAGGCTTATGCGGAAAGTCAGGAGGCATGGGATAGTGGGAAATTTGGCCAATTGGATAGAAAACTGGCTAACCGGTCGAAGGCAGAGAGTGGTGGTAGATGGTAAATATTCAGCCTGGAGCCCAGTTACAAGTGGAGTTCCGCAGGGATCAGTTCTGGGTCCTCTGCTGTTTGTAATTTTTATTAATGACTTAGATGAGGGAGTCGAAGGGTGGGTCAGTAAATTTGCAGATGATACGAAGATAGGTGGAGTTGTGGACAGTGAGGAGGGCTGTTGTCGGCTGCAGAGGGACTTAGATATGATGCAGAGTTGGACTGAGGAGTGGCAGATGGGGTTCAACCCTGCCAAGTGTGAGGTTGTCCATTTTGGAAGAACAAACAAGAATGCGGAATACAGGGTTAATGGTAGGGTTCTTAGTCAGGTGGAGGAACAGAGGGATCTTGGGGTCTATGTACATAGATCTTTGAAGGTTGCCACTCAGGTGGATAGAGTTTGTAAGAAGGCCTATGGAGTATTATCGTTCATTAGCAGAGGGATTGAATTCAAGAGTCGTGAAGTGATGTTGCAGCTGTACAGGACTTTGGTTAGGCCACAGTTGGAGTACTGTGTGCAGTTCTGGTCGCCTCACTTTAGGAAAGATGTGGAAGCTTTGGAGAGGGTGCAGAGAAGATTTACCAGGATGTTGCCTGGAATGGAGAGTAGGTCGTACGAGGATAGGTTGAGAGTTCTCGGCCTTTTCTCGTTGGAACGGCGAAGGATGAGGGGTGACTTGATAGAGGTTTATAAGATGATCAGAGGAATAGATAGAGTAGACAGTCAGAAACTTTTTCCCCGGGTACAACAGAGTGTTACAAGGGGACATAAATTTAAGGTGAAGGGTGGAAGGTATAGGGGAGATGTCAGGGGTGGGTTCTTTACCCAGAGAGTGGTGGGGGCATGGAATGCGCTGCCCGTGGGAGTGGTAGAGTCAGAATCATTGGCGACCTTTAAGCGGCATTTGGATAGGTACATGGATGGGTGCTTAATCTAGGTTAGAAGTTCGGCACAACATCGTGGGCCGAAGGGCCTGTTCTGTGCTGTATTGTTCTATGTTCTATGTTCTATGTTCTATCCCATGGTATGGGCACGGGAAGGCAATCGAGGGGGATTGCAGATTCCCCCTTTCCAGATCAGCTTGAAACAGGTGGGGGAGATGGTATGTGAGAGACAATACCCAATTTCGACCAAACGAAGAAGGGGGTTACAACCTGTGATTGAGGGGTTAATTAGGGATGGCCTGCTGGAACCCTGCATGTCCCCCTATAATACCCCCATTTTGTCAGTAATAAAAACCAGATTGTACCTATCATCTGGTACAAGACTTAAGGGCGCTTAACAGGATAGTACAGACTCTACATCCGGTTGTCCCTAATCCTTATAACCTCTTGAGTAAAATCCCACACGACCACAAGTGGTTCCGTGTGGTGGACCTAAAGGACATCTTTTGGGCATGCCCCCAGCAGAAGAAAGCAGAAACATGTTCGCCTTCGAGTGGGAAGTCCCAAGAACGGGGCGGAAACAGCAATATAGATGGACAGTGTTTCCTCAGGGATTCACTGAGTCCCCGAACTTGTTTGGCCAGGTTT
Organism: Chiloscyllium punctatum; assembly: GCF_047496795.1. Classification (NCBI taxonomy): domain Eukaryota; kingdom Metazoa; phylum Chordata; class Chondrichthyes; order Orectolobiformes; family Hemiscylliidae; genus Chiloscyllium; species Chiloscyllium punctatum. The sequence goes on along the minus strand of NC_092768.1, from coordinate 22,627,141 downwards.
TAGAACACATTTTGCAAACGTTTATAAGTCCCCAAGGGACAAATTTGCTGCAATATGTAGATGACCTACTGATCACGGGAGAAGATGAGAAGGGAACAATGGAAGCGACTAACCAATTGCTAAATTTTCTAGGACAAAAGGGATTGATGGTCTCGAGGAACAAATTACAATATGTAGAAAGGGAAGTAAAATAATTAGGACACCTGGTCAGTGAAAGAAAAAGGAAAGTAAGTCCTGAAAGGATTGAAGGGATAGTGGGAATGCCACTCCCTCGGACTAAACAGAAATTTCTGGGGTTAACGGGATACTGTAGATTATGGATCAAGTTGTACGCCCAAAAGACAAAGAGATTATACCTGAAATTGCTGGAAGAAGAACCACAGTTGTTAAAGTGGACAGGGGAAGAAAAAGAATTAGTGGAAGGATTAAAGAAAAGTTTGATCCATGTCCCTGTCCTTGGATAAGTCCTTTCACTTGTTTGCCACCATTGATAAGGGAGCAGTCCCACAGGTCCTGACCCAGAAATGGAGAGGGATGAAACAGCCGGTAGCATTCTTGTCTAAAATATTAGATCCAGTTTCTAGAGGGTGGCCCGAGTGTGTGCAGGCAGTAGCAGCAACTGCACTACTGGTGGAAGAAAGTTGAAAACTCACATTCGGCAGGGCATTGACAGTCAGCACCATGCATCAAGTACAGGCCATAGTGAACCAGAAGGCAGGGCGGTGGCTTACCGACTCTAGAATTTTAAAATACAAAGCAATTTTAATAGAGAAGGATGATCTTATATTGATCACAGACACTTGTCTGAATCCAGCTACTTTTGTCTGAGAGGGGAGGAGGTAGCTCCCTCGGACCCAGAACACAACTGCGTTGACATCATAGAATAAAGTAAGAATGGACCTTAAGGACATCCCTCTCCATGCAGGGGCCAGACTGTTTGTGGATGGGTCTTCCAGAGTAATTGAAGGCAAAAGACACAACAGATATGCGGTAGTGGATGGAACGGAGGGGACTGTAGTCAAAGCTAGTAGGCTGCTCAATGACTGGTCAGCACAGACTTGCAAACTCTATGCGCTAGAACGCGCTCTTAAGGCCCTGGAGGGGAAGGAAGGAACTGTCTACACAGATTCTAAGTATGCCTTTGGGGTGGCACACACATTCAGGAAAATATGGCAGGTGAGAGGACTGGTAAACAGTAAAGGTAAAGGACTGGCTCATGAGGCTTTAGTTCAGCAAGTATTGGAATCCCTTTTGCTGCCAAAAGAGATAGCCATAGTCCACATTAATGGTCATCAGAGGGGAGATGATCCCAAAATAAGGGGAAATAGATTGGCAGATAAAGTCGCTAAGGAGGCAGCTCTGAACCCACAGGTCACCCCGATATTTACCTTGGTCCCGACAATACAGGAAACTGCGGGGAGACCACTATTTAGTGCTAGGGAAGAGAAGGGGTTGGAGAAACTAGGGCCTACAAAAACAGTAGAAGGGAAATGGGTGCTACTCGATAGTCGGGAAATGTTATCTAGGATGCTGATGCGAGAAATCATGGCTGTCCTAATCAGTGGAGTCATTGGGGAGTGCAGGCAATGTGTGATTTGGTTCTTAGGAAATATGGATGTAAAGGGATATACATGATTGCCAAACAGATATGTGAAGGCTGTGTAACATGTAAGAAGATAAATAAGAAGGTACAAAGGAAACAGGTCCCAAGTGAGAGAGACCCTGGGCTAAGACCATTCCAGAGCATACATGTGGATTACACTGAATTGCCCTGGGTAGGAAGGCTAAAATACATGTTGGTTATAATAGACCATTTATCCATTTGGGTGGAAGCATACCCCCTTGCCGCAGCAACAGCACGTTGCTAAGATCATTCTTGAGCAGATAGTTCCCTGGTATGGAATAATGGAGTGTATAGACTCAGACCAGGGAAGCTACTTCACCTCTAAGGTGCTCCACAGAATAATGCAAAGTTTGGAAATCTCCTGGGATTTTCACACCCTTTGGCACCCTCCATCTTCAGGGAGGGTCGAGAGGATGAACCAAACTCTTAAAAGACAATAGTCCAAATTGGTATTAGAGACCAGACTCCCCTGGACCCGACGTTTGCCGATAACACTCCTATGAGTGCGAACGACTCCAAGGAAAGATTTGGGTCTGTCCCCTTATGAAATATTATTTGGGCTGCCATACTTGTGAACGACAGGGGGACTGCCAATTCCTGAGACTAAGGACTTGTTCTTAAGGAAGTATACACTGGGCCTGTCCTCCTCTTTGTCTTTTCTCAGGAGACAGGGTTTACTCGCACCGACTCCACCTCTCGATTTTGCCGTTCATCTAATCCAGCCGGGAGATTGGGTCCTTGTAAAGTCATGGACAGGGACTAAACTACAATTGGATTAGAAAGGGCCGTACCAGGCTCTTTTGACTACCAAAACGGCGATAAGGACAACGGAAAAAAGTTGGACTCACTACACCAGAGTTAAGGGACCAGTGGAGTCTCCGGTCGAGAAAGAAGTCTGGACAGCCAAATCAACAAAAGAACCATTGAAACTCAGACTAAAAAGACTTTGAGTGATTGATTATTCAGTGGCGACGCGAGCACAGGATAATTTCTATAAGATTGTATATCAAGTGTCTCGGTGCTTCAGCACTGTTTTTGGAATGAGGTGGATATTTAGATATATGATCTTAGCTCTCCTAGTCTTAGGATTTCGCTGAACCTTGGTGTGGTCCTTTTACTTGGCAGTAACAGTCCCCAAGAGTGCTAATCCGCAAGTAATAGATACCGATGCCTGCAGAATAGTTGATTGTGGAAATGTAGAAAATCAGAGGCAGTACAGCTACTCAAATGTATATCTTAAGTCCTATGGGGATGGCCTTAGGGGTGGTATTTGGATAAATCCACTCGTCACAGTACACCGGGGCCCCTTCTGGTCAGCTCTTGAGTATCCCGATAAGAAGTGTAACCTAATATATTTAACGGAAACCACATGGCACAAAGCGATTCTGGGAGGAGACACCTATCAGGTCCAATTAAATGAAATATTTGGGATAGAGATGAAAGCAAATGCGAAGGATTTCTCGGGCTGTTGTTTCCGCATACAGGTGGGCAAAGGGAAGTGGCCAGTCGAAGTGAATACAAAGACCACTCGGATGCCACAGATCTATCCTTTCGCTCATTCCAACGACACTAAGGTGGTAAAAATTATAGAGGTGAAGGACTTAAAAGAGGCTATCGAAATAGAAACTGGCTACAGGGATACAAATACCTGGCTTGAATGGGTAAAGTCTGAACAAAAGCATTACTATGCATGTGCCTCCAGTAGGCCAGTGGCTCGGGTGGCAGTGAGACAAGAAGGGCATGGAATGTATGATAGCCCTGTATCAGGATAAGACAGCATGGAATAATGGGAATTGTACTTCCCTATCACTAATGTTCCCTCTCTTGGAGAAGAAAAATTGAAAAATCCCGCCCACGTTTTGGTCATGGTCGGAAATCACATTGTGTGTTAGCAGACAAGGTCTAAATCAGTTCAGGGACTTGGGGGAGCTGAAGTCATGTATCGAAATTGAAAATGTGACCGGAATTGACAAGGGAGGGAGCAGAGGGATCTTGGTGTCCATGTACACAGATCTCTGAAAGTTGCCACCCAGGTAAATAGTGCAGTGAAGAAGGCATATGGCGTACTGGCTTTTATTGGTAGAGGAATTGAGTTCCGGAGTCCTGAGGTTATGCTGCAGTTGTATAAGACTCTGGTGCGGCCGCATCTGGAATATTGTGTGCAGTTTTGGTCGCCATACTATAGGAAGGATGTGGAGGCACTGGAACGGGTGCAGAGGAAGTTTACCAGGATGTTGCCTGGTATGGTAGGAAAATCCTATGAGGAAAGGCTGAGGCACTTGGGGTTGTTTTCATTGGAGAAAAGAAGGTTTAGGGGTGATTTGATAGAGGTGTACAAGATGATTAGGGGGTTAGATCGGGTTGACAGTGAGAACCTTTTTCCACGTATGGAGTCAGCTATTACAAGGGGGCATAGCTTTAAATTAAGGGGGGGTAGATATAGGACTGATGTTAGGGGTAGGTTCTTCACTCAGCGAGTCGTAAGTTCATGGAATGCCCTGCCAGTAGCAGTAGTGGACTCTCCCTCTTTATGGGTATTTAAGCGGGCATTGGATAGGTATATGGAGGATAGTGGGTTAGTGTAGGTTAGGTGGGCTTTGATCGGCGCAACATCGAGGGCTGAAGGGCCTGTACTGCGCTGTATTCTTCTATGTTCTATGTTCTATGTACTCAGCGCTGCAGGTTCCCCGAGCAGATCTGTGGTGGTACTGAGACCCACCCTACCTCCAGATTGGGGAGACATATGTGCAATTGTACAATTAACAATCCCATTCACCTTGGCATTTGAAAAGGAAAGGATTGTGACAAAAAGGAGTCAGAGTAAAAGATCATTTTGGATCATTATTTGATGATCGGATATATGTAGACACTACAGGAGTTCCTAGAGGGGTGCCGGATGAGTTCAAGGCTCGCAACCAGATTGCAGCAGGCTTTGAGTTGGCTCTCTTCTGGTGGGTAACGGTCAACTAGAATGTGGATTAGATAAACTATATTTTCTATAATCAGCAGAGGTTCATTAACTACACTAGGGATGCAGTCAAAGGTAAAGCAGAGCAGCTCGATGCAACCAGCAGAGTAGCTTGGGAGAACAGAATGGCCTTAGACATGATCCTAACTGAGAAAGGGGGCATGTGCGTAATGTTAGGGGGGAGCTATTGTACCTTTATTCAAATAACACAGCGCCCGATGGGTCAATCACTCGAGCCCTGCGGGGGTTGACTATCTTAGCAGAGGAGCTGGCTGAGAATTCAGGGGTAGACACATCGCTCACTGGGTGGCTGGATTCATGGTTTGGGAAATTGAAAGGTATAGAACGTAGAACATAGAACATTACAGCGCAGCACAGGTCCTTCGGCCCTCGATGTTGCGCCGCCCTGTCATACTAATCTGAAGCCCATCCCACCTACACTATTCCATGTATGTCCATATGCCTGTCCAATGACGACTTAAATGCACTTAAACTTGGCGAATCAATTACCGTTGCAGGCAATGCATTCCATACCCTTACTACTCTCTGAGTAAAGAAACTACCTCTGACATCTGTCTTACACCTATCTCCACTCACTTTAAAGTTGTGTCCCCTCGTGTTTGCTGTTCCCATACTTGGAAAAAGGCTCTCCCTGTCCACCCTATCTAACCCTCTGATTATCTTCTATGTCTCTATTAAGTCACCTCTCAACCTTCTTCTCTCTAACGAGAACAGCCTCAAAGCCCTCAGTCTTTCCTCGTAAGACATTCCTTCCATACCAGTGCTCTCCATACTCACCTCCTTGATAGTGGTCACTGGAGTACTAATAGCTATAGGATGTTGCATCGTACCTTGTGCACGGGGACTAACCTAGCGGCTGATTGAAACGGCCCTGACTAAATGCCCCTAACAGATAGTCAGCAAGAAGAACTCTACCTGTTGAACAATGAGGGGATGAGTGACCTTGAAGAAATTCCCAAGATAGATGAAGTCTCAGGGATGCTGCTGACAAACTTGGAGGTGACATATGGGGGACATGCAGAAGACAACAAATATTAGCCAAAAAGAAGAGGGGGAATTGTGGAAAATGTGTGGAAGTGTTGCTTCTGCAGAAGTCACAAGACTCAGTATTGCTTCAGCAGAAATCATAAGACTCAGCTCTTGGTGTGAGAGGGGGAACAATAGGCCACAGACGGATGTGGTAAAACGGTTAGACTAGCAGCTGCAATTGTCACGTATGAGGAACTGGATAGGATAAAGGTAACCAAAGAAGGCAAGAAATAAACATGGGTCAGGGGTCGAGTAATAGGAGAAGTATTTGAGTGGGAGCAGCGTCGAAGTAAAAGCGAACCCGGGAGACTACAGCAAAGGTAAGACAGTTTGTTTTAAAATTGCTTACCTGTAGCGGGCAGCGGTGTGTTTTTTTTTCTCTCTCTCTCTCCACAGAAAGAGTGGGAGCAGCAGAGAAAGTGACGGCAAGCAGAGGGGCAGCCGGGAAGGAAAAGTGAGTATATAAGTCAGGAAGGCGGCTAAACCCGAGATTCTACACCTATAGTATCTCCCACCCACCCTCCTCCTCTAACCTTCTTAACTACTCTGCTTTTTCTTTTAAGGTAAGGATTTTTATTTCTTTACCAGGGACTAGTTAAAAATTTACTTCGTTTTTTTTGTGTGTGTATACATCAAGTCCTTACTTAGGGTAAAAAAAACTATAGCAGAGAGGTATCAGAAGGTATTCTAACTCATACTTGTACAAAGTAAGTAATTAACTAACTAAGCAGAGATGGCTGGGCAGGTGATGTGCTGTTGCTGTATGATGTGGGAGCTGGCTGATCCCATTGTGAACGGCAGTGACCACATCTGCAGCAAGTGTTGGTTGCTGGAAGAACTCTGGATCAGAGTTGATGATCTGGAATCTGAGCTTCAAACGCTGCGGCACATCCGGGAGGGGGAGAGTTACCTGGATGCTTTGTTTCAGGAGACAGTCACACCTGGGAGATTAATTAATTCACATTCAGCTAGTGATCAGGCACAAAAGAGTGTGACTGTAAGTGAGGCAGGTAGGGGGAACTGGAGTTCAGGAATGGAGGAGCCTCAGCCCTTGACCTTGTCCAACAGGTATGAGATTCTTGCTCCCTGTTCGGATGAGGAAAAGGGCTCTGGACAGGATGAGCCAACTGGCCAAGGCACCATGGTGCAGAAGGCCATTCAAGAGGGGGGAGCTAATAGACAAGTAGTGGTTATAGGGGATTCTATAATTAGGGGGACAGATAGTATCCTTTGCAAGCCGGATCGGGAGTCTCGCATGGTGTGTTGCCTGCCCGGTGCCAGGGTGCGAGACATCTCTGACCGGCTTGAAAGGATATTGGAGCGGGAGGGGGAGGATCCAGTTGTTGTGGTCCACGTTGGTACCAACAACATAGGCAAGACTAGGGTGAAGGACCCGTTTGGGCATTACGAAGCACTAGGCAGGAAATTGAAGCACAGGTCCTCAAGGGTCATAATCTCCGGATTACTGCCCGAGCCACGTGCCAATTGGCATAGGGACAAGAAAATTAGGCAAGTAAACACGTGGCTAAGGGATTGGTGTGGGAAAGAGCGATTCCACTTCATGGGGCATTGGCATCAGTTTTGGAACAGGGGGGATCTGTACCGTTGGGATGGTCTCCACCTGAACCGATCAGGTACCAATGTTCTAGCGAAGAGGATAAATAGGGTGGTCAGTAGGACTTTAAACTTCTGAGTTGGGGGGAAGGGAAAGTGAAAGCGACAGGGAGTATGGAGGTAAATGGAAAGATAAGCAGCAGGATAGTATGTTTCCAGGCGGATTTAAAATTGAGGCAGACTGAGAATGCAGAAAAAAGCAAGGATAACTTAGGACATACGACTTCCAACATCTCTAATGATAAGGAAGTTAGCATTAAGGCACTTTACCTGAATGCTCGTAGCATTCATAACAAAGCCGATGAACTAATGGCACAGATAATAGTGAATGATTATGATGTAGTAGGCATCACAGAGACTTGGTTACAGGGGGGTCAGGACTGGCAGTTAAACCTCCATGGTTTTTCAACTTATCGAAAAGACAGAGAGGTGGGCAGAGGGGGTGGGGTTGCCTTGTTAGTTAAGAACAAAATTAAATCTATGGTATTGAATGACATAGCGTCGGATGATGTGGAGTCTGTGTGGGTGGAATTGAGGAACCACAAAGGCAAAAAAACCATAATTGGAGTTGTGTATAGACCTCCTAACAGTGGTCAGGACCAGGGACGCCACATGTACCGGGAAATAGAGAAGGCATGTCAGAAAGGCAAGGTCACAGTGATCATGGGAGACTTCAATATGCAGGTGGACTGGGTAAATAATGTTGCCAGTGGATCTAAAGAAAGGGAATTCATAGAATGCTTACAGGATGGCTTTTTGGAACAGCTTGTCATGGAGCCCACAAGAGAGCAGGCTATTCTGGACCTAGTGCTTTGCAATGAACCAGACTCTATAAAAGATCTTAAAGTAAGGGAACCCTTAGGAAGTAGCGACCATAATATGGTAGAGTTCAGTCTGGAGTTTGAAAGGGAGAAGGCAAAATCGGATGTAATGGTGTTACAGTTGAATAAAGGTAATTATGAGGGCATGAGAGAGGAACTGACTAAAATAGACTGGAAGCAGAGGCTAACCGAGAAGACAGTAGAGCAAAAATGGCAGGAGTTTGTAGGTATAATTGAGGACACTGTACAGAGGTTCATTCCCAAGAAAAGAAAGATTAACCGGGGAGGGATTAGACAACCTTGGCTGACAAAGGAAGTCAGGAAATGTATTAAAGAAAAAGAGAGATCCTATAAAGTGGCTAAGAACAGTGGGAAATCAGAAGATTGGGAAGGATACAAAAGCAAACAGAGGATAACAAAGAGTGTAATAAGAAATGAGAGGATCAAATATGAAGGTTGGCTAGCCAGTAATATTAGAAATAATAGTAAAAGTTTTTTCAGTACATAAGAAACAAACGACAGGCAAAATTAGACATTGGGCCACTTCAAACTGATGCAGGAAGCCTCGTGATGGGAGATAAGGAAATAGCAGGAGAACTTAACAAGTACTTTGCGTCAGTTTTCACAGTGGAAGACATGAGTAATATCCCAAAAATTAAAGGGTGTCACGGGGCTGAGTTGAGTATGGTTGCCATTACGAAAGAGATAGTGCTAGAAAAGTTAAAAAGTCTTAAAATTGATAAATCTCCTGGCCCCGATGGGATACACCCTAGAGTTCTGAGAGAGGTGGCTGAGGAAATAGCAGAGGCATTGGTTGAGATCTTTCAAGAGGCACTGGAGTCAGGAAAGGTCCCGGATGATTGTAAGATCGCTGTTGTAACCCCTTTGTTCAAGAAAGGATCAAGGCAAAAGATGGAAAATTATAGGCCAATTAGCTTAACCTCGGTTGTTGGTAAAATTCTAGAATCCATCATTAAGGATGAGGTTTCTAAATTCTTGGAAGAGCAGAGTCTGATTAGAACAAGTCAACATGGATTTAGTAAAGGGAGGTCATGCCTGACAAACCTGTTGGAATTTTTTGAAGAGGTAACAAGTAGGTTAGACCAGGGAAACCCAGTGGATGTGGTCTATCTAGACTTTCAAAAGGCCTTTGATAAGGTGCCACACGGGAGGCTGCTGAGCAAGGTGAGGGTCCATGGTGTTCAAGGTGAGCTGCTGGGATGGATTGAGGATTGGCTGTCTAACAGAAGGCAGAGAGTTGGAATAAAAGGTTCTTTTTCAGAATGGCAGCCGGTGACGAGCGGTGTCCCGCAGGGTTCGGTGCTGGGGCCACAGCTGTTCGCATTATATATTAATGATTTGGATGAGGGAACCGGGGGCATTCTAGCGAAGTTTGCCGATGATACGAAGTTAGGTGGACAGGCAGGTAGTACTGAGGAAGTGGGGAGGCTACAGAAGGATCTAGACAGGTTGGGAGAGTGGTCCAGGAAATGGCTGATGGAATTTAACGTGAGCAAGTGCGAGGTCTTGCACTTTGGCAAAAAGAATAAAAGCATGGACTACTTTCTAAATGGTGAGAAAATTAATAAAGCCAAAGCACAAAGGGATCTGGGAGTGCTAGTCGAGGATTCTCTAAAGGTAAACATGCAGGTTGAGTCTGTGATTAAGAAAGCGAATGCAATGTTGTCTCTTATCTCAAGAGGGTTGGAATATAAAAGCAGAGATGTACTACTAAGACTTTATAAAGCTCTGGTTAGGCCCCATTTGGAGTACTGTGTCCAGTTTTGGTCCCCACACCTCAGGAAGGACATACTGGCACTGGAACGTGTCCAGCGGAGATTCACACGGATGATCCCTGGAATGACAGGTCTAGCATATGAGGAACGGCTGAGGATACTGGGATTGTATTCGTTGGAGTTTAGAAGATTAAGGGGAGACTTAATAGAGACGTACAAAATAATACATGGCTTGGAAAAGGTGGATGCTAGGAAATGCCAGAGAGTGGTGGGCCTGTGGAATTCATTGCCACGCAGTGCAGTGGAAGCCGGGACGCTAAATGTCTTCAAGGCCGAGATTGATAGATTCTTGTTGTCTGGAGGAATTAAGGGCTACGGGGAGAACGCTGGTAAGTGGAGCTGAAATGCGCATCAGCCATGATTGAATGGCGGAGTGGACTCGAAGGGCTGAATGGCCTCACTTCCACTCCTATGTCTTATGGTCTTATGGTAAACAGAGGCGGAGTAAAGCTAGTAAAAGGGCAAGTACTGAGAGACTCACAGAGACTGTATAAAAATGCACTGATATTGTTCAGCGGTGTGCCTACTTTTTGGACACCAGCTCTTGCAAGAACGTATGAATAAAGACTGCTTCGGAATTGGACTCGGACTAAAATTATTTGGCAGTGAGCTTCGTTTCTCACACAGTAAATATTTGTTGGCAGAAGAGATGACCAGAGGTTGTGAACAACTTTAGAAGATTTCTATTCATATCAGCAGAAATCTCACACATCACTAAACTGGCTCAAAGCTGGAGAAGGACTTTCCAAAATGGTGTAGGAAGAGGTTGTGGAGTTATTTGAAAGAAAAGGAGAAGAGCGAACAATGGAGTATTTGGAAAGATTGGTACAAAGTGAGTTTATGGAATCAGCTGAAGATGAGGTGGAGGTTGAAATCTGCCTTGATGCTCATGAAAATAACAAAAATCATGACAGCATCAAAAGTATCAACAGATTTATTGCTTAAATACAATCCATCTCTCAAGCATAGCATTTGAGTCAAAAGGCCCACAGAAAGTGCTTTGTTCGAATGCAGAAATTTATAGGAATTAAAGAACAAAGCAGCTCAGCTTCCCATAATAATGTTCTTTACAAAAACCAAGCTAGCTGCAAAACCACAAGAACAATCAGAAAGATGCCTCTTCCCTGCCACCATCTCGCTCCCAGTTTTCCCCTCCCTCCCAGACTCCATCTCCTAGGACTCCAATTGTTAGATTTTTTTAAATTTCAAAAATATACTTTATTCATATTTTGATGATCTGTACGATTGGTCATGCCATACATACGTAAACATTCCATTTCTTTGCATACAGAGACAGAGTAATCATTCCTATATAAAGGTCTGTATGATTACTATCCACATATTTAGCTGGGGGGTCAGCGGAGCCCCCTTACTGTGTCAGCCCCCTGCGCTTAGGCGGGCAGATGTTACACATTGTTCTTTCCCACTGCACCATGGCGGCAGCAGCCCCAACCTTCAGCATGTCCCTCAACACGTAGTCCTGGACCTTGGAAACTGCCAGTCTGCAACACTCAGTCAGGGTCAACTCCTTCAGCTGGAAGATCAACAGGTTTCGGACCGTCCAGAGAGCGTCCTTCACCAAGTTGATGATCCTCCAGGCACAGTTGATGTTCGGCTCGGTGCGTGCCAGGGAACAGACCGTAGAGCACGGAGTCCCACATCACGGCGCTGCTCAGGACGAACCTCGACAAACACATTCCAGAAGGAGATGTGTGACAGTCTCGTCCCCCCCCGCAGCCACTTCGAGGGCAGCGTGCGGTGCAGCCAGAGTTTGGGCATGCATAAAGGATCTCACAGGCAGAGCCCTTCTCACCACCAGCCAAGCCATGTCTTGGTGCTTGTTGGAAATTTCTGGCGATGAGGCATTCTGCCAAATGGCTTTGACAATCTGCTCAAGAAACTGTTCGATAGGATCCACCCTCTCCTTTTCCCGAAGGGTCTCAATGACACTACGTGCTGACCACTTCCTGATGGACTTGTGGTCAAAGGTATTTTTCTTCATAAACTTCTCCACAAAGGACAGGTGATACGGAATGGTCCGACTACTCGGAGCGTTCCGCAGCAGCGAGGCCAGGCCCATCCTTCGCAACACCGGGGACAGGTAGAACCTCAATACGTATTGACACTTGGTGGAAGTCGCTGAGAGTCTCGCACTCCTCAGGGATACGATTGCCTAGTGCAGGACAGAGGGTTGGACACCTGCCTGGTCAGCCTGGACCAGGAGAAAGCCTTTGACAGGATATCACACAGGTATATGAGAGATGTTCTCTCCAAAATGGGCTTTGGGGAGAAAATCTGCAATTGGATCAGACTGCTCTACACCAACATTGTCAGTGCAGTCTCAATCAATGGGTGGGAATCATGTTGCTTCCCAGTCAGATCTGGAGTCAGGCAGGGATGCCCTCTCTCTCGTGCCTTGTTTGTGTGCTGCATAGAGCCATTTGCCGAGTCCATCAGGAAGGATGCGAGCCTGAGAGGGGTGTCTATTCCTGGCAGCGGGGGCCTGCAGGTTAAGGCCTCCCTATACATGAATGACGTTGCCGTTTTCTGCTCAGATCCGCTGTCCGTGCGCAGACTCAAGTGCATATGTGACCAGTTCGAATGGGCCTCAGGAGCCAAGGTAAACCGAGGCAAGAGCGAGACCATGCTCTTCGGGAACTGGGCCAACCAATCCTTGATCCCCTTCACCATCAGGACCGACCACCTGAAGGTCCTGGGTATTTGGTTCGGGGGGGGGGGGGCTGGGGCGTGCGCCAAGTCTTGGGAGGAGCGAATCAGCAAAGTGAGGCAGAAACCGGCAGATGGAAGCTACGGTTGCTCTCCACCGCGGGAAAAAACCTGGTCATCAGGTGTGAGGCACTGTCATTGCTGCTATACTTGGCACAGGTCTGACCTATTCCCAAAACCTGTGCCACTGCAGTCACCCAGGCCATCTTCCAATTTATTTGGATATCAAAGGTGGACCGGGTCCGAAGGGACTCGATGTATAAAGATCTGGGCAACGGGGGAAAATATACACCCAATGCCACCCTCACCCTGATGGCCACCTTTGTGTGTGGCTGCATCAAGCTGTGTGTGGATCCCCGGTACACAAACACCAAGGACTCCAATTGTTGGATGTCATTTTTAACAACACCCTCATTGCCATCAGATTCAGCTGTCTCACTGTAATTTACACATCATAATCATCATCACTGCACAATGTTTTATACTATGTAACTCTATCTATTGTATGCACATTTTAATGAATATTTATCTTTTGCACTGTTTTGTTAATTGGTACATTTTTCTTTGAGGTGTTTAAATGTTTTAATGTGTTTTTAGCGCATGCTAATATTTTTCAATTTTTATCGGCCATATTTACATGCATTTGGATTGTAGTTACATAAAAGAGGGCCTCAGTGGTATCTGCATTTTTAAAAAATCCACAATCGTCCTCTTTCGTTCGCAGATATTCAGAACTGAATATAATAGAAAGTCTTCAGTGATAGAAAGAGAAAGAAAACAACTCATTGAATCCTGCGGTCCAGACTGATGTTATTAAACTGTATCTCCATGAGTTTTTTCTCCTGATCTACACTTCTGGATGGGCTGCCCAAAATGATGGTCTCATGAAAAAAGGGACAATAATTGAGGCATGCTGAGAAACTGAGGCAAGCCTTGGCCAAAGTGACTGTGCTCAAAGACTCTGAAATAAACAAGTTGCAGAATCCAGACAGGCTGCAGAATCCAGACAGGCTGCAGACACAGACAGACAGTATACAACTGACTCAGCAGCTAAGGACATACAATATACACTTGAATTGGAATTGAATGGAATTGACCTGAATGTCATCCCCAGGACAATCGGAAAGATCGGGTTATTTACCAGGCAAAGGGGCACCTAACATCCTTATTTGGAAAGGGCTACCTGACCTACAAGCCCCCAACACCCCCAGGAATAGATGCCCAAGGACCACCCTGCCATTGACCTGTCATTGCCTGGTTGGTCTGATTGATCAGGGTGATCAAGCCCTGACTGATTTATTGATAGACATCAAAGACCCTCCCAAAAGGCCACAAAGACTTCTAAGTATAAGAAGGGATGGTGATACCAACCACTGGGTAGAGAAGATACCCCTGGAACCACTGGAAGAAGACCAGACGATCATCGCCACGTGGATCAAGGCCAAGATCTAGTGTGGTGGTATATCATCATCCAGAGTTAAGTTAAAGCACAAAATATTTGATTAGATTTATAGTGTAAATTGTTAGTTTGTAGAGTATTTTGTTATGATAATATGAATTGTTTTAAATATCATTTATTATTATTATGAGAATTAAACACATTGTGCAGCAAGCACAACAAATTAAAACCCCAGACGGGACCTCTATAAGAAGTAACTGTGTCGCTCCAAGATCGAATCCCACTGAACTTAATATTCCTTGAGATTTTGCCTGATCTGGCGGTTAAGAGGAGAGCTGCCCTATGTGAAGGCCAGGAATTCAAGTAAATTGAAGGGAACAGAAAGGTCTACATCGAAGGACAAAGCCAACAGCTGTTTACTCCTGATCAAGCAAACGGCTGTTTCCTTGGTGGATGTGCGTATGGGATCCTGAGTGGGATAGGTAAGATAAAACACCAAAAGTCAGTAGAGACCAAGTAGGGTTACGACTGGAACATAGTGAAAGCCGTACCCTCAGTCTGACACAGCCCCAAGCTCCTGAATTAAACGAGATTAGCAGAGAAAGGTGTCAGAGTAGGAGATTGTGCCAGAGAAGAAAAGTAGCCTAAGGCATGACATTAGTAAGAAAAACGTGGCCCCTCTGGGCAGAATTTTACTGTATTGATGAAACGGGACCAGGATCCCTAGGACAAAAATATTGGGAGGGTTTCTGCAAAATTCAAGTGAAGTGCTTCCAAACTTGAAAAGGTCACAGCAATGATGTGCTGTCTGGGACAGTTGTTAGGGGCAAAGCAAGAATTGAAAATGATCCATAACAAATGAGAGGACACGAAGAAATAAATAACGGAGTTGCAACTGAAAAACGCCACTCAGGACCAGAGAAATCAGGCAAACCTCCTACACATGGGGCAATCCAAAACCAGTGTGAGAATGCATACCAGGACACCCAGAACGCAGTGTCAGCGAAAAAGGCCACTGAGAATGGAGTCAGTTAAGTAAATGTGCAGATCTACAAGCAGCAGTAAAGGTAATGCACCAGGCAGCTAAGCACAAGAAACACTAAGTGCCTGCGGGAGATTATAAAGTTAAAAGTCCAACTCTCAATCTGATACGGAATAACATGCACATATGGAGAATTTAGAGAGGGAGAAGGACAGGAGATAGACTGGGATGAGCTCAGGGAAAATGTGCAGCAGGACGCCATGTGCATGGAGCATTGGGGACTGCCCCCACCCTTCCCAGAGGAATCAACTCCTTCAGCTCCCCCTGGAGACAGGCCCCTCTCGCAATGAACCCGATCCTAGGGGCACATCCCAGGAGGGGTGAAAATCAACCAACCTGATCCGAAACCACAAAGATAATGGAGTTTCCCCAGATAGGCAGAGGGAGAGGTGACCAAGGTGATTGACAGTCTGTTACAGCAAGGAGTGCTATGACCTGTAGCCTCCACTAATAATGCTCCAAGTTGGTTCATGGCATTTAACCATTGATAATTAGAGCTTAATAAAGTCAGCCCTCTCAGTCAGCACCAGCCCAGCCACAATAATGAAGCAAGCCTCACAAGCAAAGTACTTCACAGTACCTGACATTAATAATGATTTCCGGTCCATACCCTTAAATAGGTCCTCCTAATACAAATTTGTGCTTACCGTCCAGGAAGTACAGTATATTTGGACTTGTCTACCCATAACCCACCCTCAATTTTCCATAGATGATTAGTCAAAGGACTAGATAGGTTTTCCCGGCTGGACTGCCTCATCCAACTTCTAGACGACTTACTCCTACAAACAAATGAAGAGCCATCCAGCTCCCAGACAAATTACTCGACCTTTTACACATGCTAGGCTGTAAAGTAAACCTGGAAAAGGTGCAAATTCTACAGCTAGGGTTGCATACTTGTGAATGATAGTTACCCATGGGTAAAGAGAGATAGAGCAGAAGTAAATAGATTCCATATCGCGACTTCAACTCCCCCGAGATGCACTCCGATCTTTCCTAGGTTTAATGGGATACTGCAGGAATCACGTCAATGGCTTCGCTACCAAAGCAGCCTCACTCTCAGTGTTGCTGAAAAAGAACACTGCCTGGAATTGGCCATCCCAACATATAGAGTCAGTAATCAATTTAAAACACACCCTCACAACAGAACCAAGCTTGTTAGTTCCCAGCCCTGACTTACAATACGCCCTAGAAGTTGCAGCCACAGACTGGACGATAGCTGCTGTTCTACTGCAGGAGCGGCACGATAAGCCAGGCCCAGTGACCTAGCCTCCACGGTCCTACAGCCTATACAGCAAGGGTTTTCCTTGTGCGAATGATAACTCCTCAGCCTTTTGGGCAGTCCGGTACTTCAACCACATTGTTGATTTAAACCCATTGACCATACTGACTGAGCACACCCCAACCCAGCTCCTGCTAGATGGCCCAATCAAAGGTAGCTCAGTGAGCTAGATTTGAGCCGCACATAGACTCTGCTGCTTCAAGGTTGGGACATCACAGTCAGATGTACCAAGGTGCCTACCTTCCAAACCAATAACCTAAATGATGGGGGAGACCCATATGACTGCCAAATAATTGCTACTAAACACCCCACTAGCCCTTTTATACCTAAACAGCAGGAAAAACGATTAGCAATGAGACAAAAGGATAGGCAGGCAGATATTGCAGTCAAAACTTATGTAGATAGTCCTCCACTGTAGAGGTTGGCAGTCAGATCACTGGCTTTGGGATTTTTATGACAGACACACATGGACAGCCACAAGGTGAATTACCCTTAAAATTATCCAGCCATCTCAGTGCCCAAGCAGCTGTAGCCTATGTAGTCGGCCACCCCGATCTGTTCCCTTCACCTGCAGACATATACACCGAGAGTATATATATGTGCAACAGCCTCACTGAACTTTTACCATTTTGGGAAGCTAGAGGTTTTATTTCTGCTGGAGGAAAACCCCTACCATCAGCCCCCTTTATTAAAATATGTAGGCTGCTGGTGGAAGGAAATCTGGCAAAATTAAAGTTAGAAGCCATCACAAGACATGCCCAGAAGGTAACCACAAAGTGAGTGAGTTCACTAAGGAAGGTGCTCACATAGGAGAATTCTGGCAACCACCCATAGGTGAGCAGGCAAATGCAGTCACTGTGAGCCAAACAAAAATAGACAATCCTGGGCAACACCGTGACAGTTCCCTGAAACAGATTTGGGGAGGAGTTTATCCAGATGCTTATGATAAATGAAAAGATTTCTTATAGGTATAGGGCAGATTAGTTTTAAAAGCAGGAGTTTATGTAGTTCAAATTGAAGCCAGGAATCAAATCATATACCAATACCTTGACGTGTATGGGCACCAGAGAATAGAGGCCATTACTGAACCATTGAAAGAACTGCGTTAGTGGCCCCAAATACTCAGGAATGCAGCACACTACACAGGGAACTGTCTGCTGTACGCCCGAAAGGGAGAATGAGGCACACCCGTCCATTGAAAGGGTCTTGGACAAATCAACAAATGAATTAGATAGGTCCCCTTCCACCATGTAGGAACAGATTTACCTATATTCCAGTCATCATTGACACATTCACGAAATGGGTCAAGGGTTTTCACTTTTGGACAAATACAGCCAAAACAATTACACAAATCCAAACACAACAGATTTTAACTGGATGGGGTCGACCCCACAGTATCAAGTCAGATCAGGGAATCCATGTCACCGGCTGAGTCATGCAGAATGTGGTGACTCTGCTTAGTGACAAGCAGAAAATCCACATTGCATACCACTCCCAATCCAGTGGGATTGTGGAAAGGATGAACCACACCTAGAAGGGAAGACAGTGCAGCAAAAAAATAAAACCCAGGACATAGTAATTCTGTTTGTCCTCATCATGGTATGCAAAAAAAACTCACAATCCACAATGTATACACCCCATAACCTGACGACAGGCCGACCAATGAAAGGAATCAACTACCTGTTTGGCCTCCGCCTCACAGAATCTGCCCTTACTGTCCTCAACCACGAAAAAGTGGTGCAGCACCTCACCGAGAATATCAAGGTCAGATGAATTGGCCATGCTAAATTGTACATGGTGTTAGGTGAAGGGATAAATGTAGGGGAATGGGTCTGGGTGGGTCGTGCTTCGGTGGGTCGGGGTGGACTTGTTGGGCTGAAGGGCCTGTTTCCACACTGTAAGTAATCTAATCTAAACAGTTAGCAGCAGCTGTCAGATTAGGGACCAAAAAGAAAATTAAGTAAGGCTTACTTTGACAGTAAAGTCAACCCTATCAAATAGCCAATGGGAGAGCACGTGATGCTACAAATAAACAACCCTTGTTCCTTTCTCTTCCACAAATACTCAGGTCCTTGAGTAGACAACATTCTAATAGAGGGGAATAATTTAAAAGGGACCTAAGGGACAACATTTTCACACAATGGACGGTGCAATTATGGAATAAGCTGCCAAAGAAAGAGGTGGAGGCTGACACAATTGCAACATTTAAAAGGCACCTGGATGGGTGTATGAATAGGAAGGGTTAGAGGGATATGGGCCAAGACATATCCCTCTAGGTTACGTTAAGATATCTGGTCAGCATGGATGAGTTGGACCGAAGGCTCTGTTTTCATACATCTCTATGACTCTCACCACAGGAAAAACCGGCCAGTACTACGTAAACCAATTCCAGCCTATGGCATCCAACAAAGCCACTCTCACCACGTTAAGATATGAACAGTGGATGACACTACCCTACAGCAAGTGATAAAACCAAGATTAGTCCAGATACCAAGGACAGCTCATTACAAATCCTCTCAGTCAGACCACATCGCTGACAAAATTTATACACGCCCATCACTACCATTGACTGCAGTTTGCTCGCCCAAGGGACCCCTAGATGATCTAAATTACTTAACAGATTGGAACAACTTGCTCGTGACAGACAGCATGGATGTGTTACACATTCCCAACATGCTAGATAGAACTCTCCAATAACTCCCTGATAAACAAGGACATTGAAACACCCAAAATCATGGAAAACTCAGATCCCAGATAGCATATCCACAACATGGATATGTGACAATACTAAAAGGCTAGTATGGACCAAGTAAAAGCAGACTGAACCAGACTATCAAATGGTACCGTCCCACACTTAGAGCTTCACCACGAGAGGAAATGACAGGGCACAGGCATGGGAATCAGGAGGATGCAATATTGCCAAGCCCCCAGTGAAAGAGGATTCATGATAAACTGATGAGTTTCTATTGGGTGCCTATTTAATGAATGCACTAACTCATTAATCCAGATGATGAAACAGCTCATGACAGCCACCCAAGATGAGGAAACACTGTTACTGATGGTCCAACCTCACACACATTTCAATGCCTCTATCGCCCCAGTGGGACCAACTCTTATTCCTGTGTGCACTGATGGGATTAACCAGGTTACAATTGTTCGGTTTCCGAGTATTATCGATTGGATATATCTCCATATCAGATTTTAGCCATGTTCACTGCGACTGTCTCATCTTCGTCTTCATGTTTCCTTCGTAGGTCACAACGACCACTTTGTCTTCACATTTCATTCTTTGGTCATAATGACCACCTCATTTCAGTTTTTTCTGACCACTCCACTGTCAGGCCATTTAAAACTACAAACTCTTACCACGAGAAACTGAGGTTGGAGCCTGCCAGGCTACTAAGCCCAAACTAACACTCCAAATGGGGTTCCCATTCCCTTTAAAAAAAAGCATTGCCTGCAGCAGTAGTAGACTCGCCGACTTTAAGGGCATTTAAGTGGTCATTAGATAGGCATATGAATGAGAACAGAATAGTGTAGGTGAGATGGACTTCAGATTGGTTTCACAGGTCGGCGCAACATCGGGGACCGAAGGGCCTATACTGCATGGTAATGTTCTATGTTCTAAGTGCATATGCATTACATTAGTTTGAAAATGTTCAGATATTAGACAAGGATAACAGCAGAGACAATCTTGATCTCTTCCCAGGCCAACCATGACCACATGCAACATAATCAAGATCTACTTCATTGGAATCATTATCATTACCGGAAACAACACACATGAAACACCGGACAGACCAGGATATATGTACCCAGGATATTTATGGTTTTGCCCATCGGACGAAGGTATATGTGAAGATGGTGTGTTATGGGTACACCTCAATAAAAGTATAATATTCAGGTGCAACAATCAGCGGATAGTATATTGGAAAACAAATAGGAGATCAGATGATTGTTACCTGAGCATAAAAATCAGGAGTGATAGGTGGGAATTCTCAAACAATGAGTGCTCCGAGATAGGGGGCTGAGCAAGTGGTTTGGAACTTGGGCAGCATTACCCTGGGAAACTCATAGAGGGGAAGTTTGTTCTGTCTCGATTGGCCACAGCCCACAGAATCTTAAGCAAAAAACAAATAAAGAAAAGTTACAATTTGGTGGGAGGATTTCTGGGACTGGGCTCCAACAAACAAATCCATCTTTGGGTTTGTTTGGTGTGTAAATATATGGCTTACTTATAAGTATGTGGCTGGCTGCCACTGTGGATGTACTCGGCATTCTGAGGTCTTTGGGGACGCTCTGTTACGCGTGCGCGCAGGATAAGGTCACATGGTGCATCGCACCGTTCCAAAACAAGGTCACGTGATACACTGTTTCACGCGCCGGAGGCGTGCAGGGAGGTCACGTGGTCCTCTGTTTCGCGGGCAAAATGGGGTCACGTGGTACTCCGTTTCACGTGCAAAACAAGGTCACGTGGGGTCAAACATCCGGGAATGGAAGGAGGCGGAGAATGGAGTCAGACTAACAACCAATCAGAAGATAATCCCACCTCAGTGACTGCATAATGTTTTTTACTATATAAAAAGACTGGATCTGGGACAAGGGTGTGGTATTTTTCTGAACTGACACACTGTATAGTTTGTCAGGGACGGAAAGGTCAAGACCCAGAGCTCTGTATGCTTTATCCACTTACTGTAAAATAAACTCAATAAGTGTGAGACCGAATATCTTCTCCTATTGCTTCATTTAAAGAACATGCAGGACTTGGCTCACACATAGAAGAAAGTAAGTTAGTAGATTGAGCCAAAGTCCGACAGGTGTCACATCTGTCTGTTTTGTTAACCCTGTTACCCTGGTATACCTCACCAGCCTCACTGTCAAATTTGCCCAGTGGAAAAGAGAACCATCACAAAGACTGAAACTAGAGACCACACTCAATTCATGGTCTCCACAGTTTACTAAAAGCTATGGCGACGTTGTAAATATTTGTCTAGCCTAGTAAATACTCGTCTATTCTATTGTTTATATAAAAAGATCGATGATTCTATGTTCTCCGGATTATTGGTTCATTTGTACACAGCAACGCTTGGTTGATCACTGTTCGCTCAAGTTTATAATGTTTGTTTGACTCTTGTTTGTAAATTTTTACTTCGTCTAATCTATCACGTTTACTTGATTAGCCATTTAGTCTGAATTTTGATATTCCGTTTAGAGAAAGTTTGATGATGTTTGCTTGATCATAATTAGGTGTGATGTTCCAATGTGCTGCTATCTGTAAGAGTTTAGTTCTTTTAATGTATGTTGTGCTTTGCCTGAGTCTGGATGATCATACAGTCACCACACGGAAATTAGTCTCTGATCACATGATCCATTACGTTTCACATACAGGATCAAGAGCAGGGACTGCGGCCACACGGGCCGCTCAAAATGATGGATTTATAAAAAAGGATAGTAATTGAGGCATGCTGGGAAATTGAGGCAAGCCTTGGCCAAAGTGACTGCACTCAATGACTCTGAAATAAACAAGCCACAGAAACCAGACAGGCTGCAGCTACAGACAGACAGTAGACAATTGACTCAGCAGCTGCAGACAACACAATATACACTTGAATTGGAATTGAATGGAAGTGACCTGAATGCCATCCCCAGGACAATTGGAAACATTGAGTTGTTTACCAGAAGAAGGGATGCCTCACGTCCTTATTTGGAAAGGGCTACCTGACCTATGAGTCCCCAGCATCCCCAGGAATGGATACCTAAGGACCACCCTGTCATTGATATATCAATGACTGGTTGGGTCTGATTGATCAGGGTGATCGATCAATTGGTAGACATTGAAGACCCTCACAAAAGGGCACAAAGACTTCTAAGTATAAGAGTTGCCACAACACCACCCTCAGGGGCAGTAATTCGAGACCAACCACCGTGGACAGAAGACACCCCTGAGACCAGCAGAAGGTCAGACAATCATCACCACATGGATCAAAGCCAAGATCTAGTGTGGTGGTATATGATCACCCAGAGTGAAGTTAAAGCACAAGGTATTTGATTAGATTTATAGTGTAAATTGTTAGTTTGTAGAGTATTTTGTTGTTATAATAAGAACTGTGTTAATAAATACGATTGTTTGTTATTATTAAGAGTCATCTTGCAGCTGCTTGGCGAGGTATAAGAGTTAAACTCACCGTGTGGAGGCGCAAGACCTTCATATTCCTGTTTTATCTGTTTGTGTGAATCACCATGTTTATTTGTGAAGGGGGACTTTAAGAAGTGTTAAAACTGAAATTGTTGGATTATAAATTAGCAATCTGTATTTCTTAAATACCATTGATTAAAGACAATTTGTTTGTAATAAACAGCTTCTTGAAAATTATAGAAACTGCTGAATGTTGCCTGTCAGGTAAATTGGGGATTAAACTTTTCACACTTGTGATGATCCTGAGAATAGTGAGTCAAGAAAAATCTCAAGCATCATTTCCTCTCCCTAATTCTGGCAATTCAGGTCCCATCTCCCTCCAAGGTCACTGCAATCTTGCAAATCTCTTCACCAATGTCATTTGGGCTCCATGTTTTACAATTCCTTCCTTAAACTTCTCTGAATCCCACTTCTTTAACAACACTTTTGGACATCTCCTGCAAATATATCCTTCTTTATCTTGGTGTTAATTTTTGTCTAGTTGCATCACTCTGAAACATTTTGGGATGTTTTAAAGTGTTAAATCACTCTATAAATTGGTTCTCTTGTCCTCTCAACATTCCCTCCAATTCTCAAAGTATTGACCTGGAGTACAGACTGTGGACATTGCCTGGCCTTTAGCACTCTCTAATTGAGTGGTGACCAGGCCGTGAATGTTGAGAGAGAATGGGGACTGTCAGGGCTGAGGCACATCCTGCCTTCCAGACTGGGCTCACTGATGAGGAACAGGACTCCTGGTTGATTCTCCCCCTCCATTGACCAGAGATGTTCAATATGAGCAAATATAAGGTCTTGCACTTTGGAAAAAAGAATACAAGCATGGACTACTTTCTAAACGGTGAGAAAATTCATAAAGCCAAAGTATAAAGGGATCTGGGAGTGCTCGTCGAGGATTCTCTAAAGGTAAACATGCAGGTTGAATCCATGATTAAGAAAGCGAATGCACTGCTGTCATTTATCTCAAGAGGGTTGGAATATAAAAGCACCGTTGTGCTACTGAGACTTTATAAAGCTCTGGTTAGGCCCCATTTGGAGTACTGTGTCCAGTTTTGGTCCCCACACCTCAGGAAGGACATACTGGCACTGGAGCGTGTCCAGCGGAGATTCACACGGATGATCCCTGGAATGGTAGGTCTAACATACAAGGAATGGCTGAGGATCCTGGGATTGTATTCATTGGAGTTTAGAAGGTTAAGGGGAGATCTAATAGAAACTTACAAGATAATACATGGCTTGGAAAGGGTGGACGCTAAGAAATTGTTTCCGTGAGGTGAGGAGACTAGGATCCGTGGGCACAGCCTTAGAATTAGAGGGGGTCAATTCAGAACAGAAATGCAGAAACATTTCTTCAGCCAGAGAGTGGTGGGCCTGTGGAATTCATTGCTGCGGAATGCAGTGGAGGCCGGGACGCTAAATGTCTTCAAGACAGAGATTGATAAATTCTTGATTTCATACGGAATTAAGGGCTATGGGGAGAACGCAGGTAAGTGGAGTTGAAATGCCCATCAGCCCTGATTAAATGGTGGAGTGGACTCGATGGGCCGAATGGCCTTACTTCCACTCCTATGTCTTATGCTGCTCTGAAAGGATGCTGAGTTTACACAATTGGAGGTGAGTGGACAGCAAAGGAGGTTACCTTGATTACAACGGGATCTTGAACAAATGGGCTGAAAACTGGCAGATGGAGTTTAATTCAGATAAATGCGAGGTGCTGCATTTTGGGAAAGCAAATCTTAGCAGGACTTATACACTTAATGGTAAGGTCCTAGGGAGTGTTGCTGAACAAAGAGACCTTGGAGTGCAGGTTCATAGCTCCTTGAAAGTGGAGTCGCAGGTAGATAGTGAAGAAGGCATTTGGTATACTTTCATTGATTGGTCAGAGTATTGAGTACAGGAGTTGGGAGGTCATGTTGCGGCTGTACAGGACATTTGTTAGGCCACTGTTGGAATATTGCGTGCAATTCTGATCTCCTTCCCATTGGAAAGATGTTGTGAATCTTGAAAGGGTTCAGAAAAAATTTACAAGGATTTTGCCAGGGTTGGAGAATTTGAGCTATAGGGAGAGGCTGAACAGGCTGAGGCTGTTTGCCCTGGAGTATCGGAGACTGAGGGGTGACCTTATAGAGGTTTACAAAATTACGAGGGGCAATGGATGGGATAAATAGACAAAGTCTTTTCCCTGGGTTTGGGGAGTCCAGAACTAGAGGGCATAGGTTTAGGGTGAGAGGGGAAGGATATAAGGGACCTAAGGGGCAACTTTTTCACGCAGAGGGTAGTACGTGTATGGAATGAGCTGCCAGAGGAAGTGGTGAAGGCTAATACAATTGCAACATTTAAAAGGCATTTGGATGGGTATATGAACAGGAAGGATTTGGAGGGATATGGGTCAGGCACTGGCAGGTGGGACTAGATTGGGTTGGGATCTCTGGTCGGCATGGACGAGTTGGACTGAAGGGTCTGTTTCCGTATTGTACATCTCTATGACAGGCATCTGTGCACATTGATGTCTTCCATTAGTTGTATTTGATGATCTGGTCAAACGTTAAATTGACCTTTCTGAGTTGATTGGAGAGATTCAAGACAAACACTATTGAGACAGACTGTGCTTTGGAACAACAGCTCCCTCTAAATGAGTCCTGGAGAGTAAACGCCATGGACACCACTCAGTACAATGGAAAGAAGTGAAGAAATTCTGACGTATGCTAAAGGAGGAGGAGTTGATGATATAACCGTGGTACATGCCCCTTTGGGAAAGTTTTTCTACTGTGTCTGACCACTGTGTGATGTTTTCATTACAGAACCTGTGCCAGCAGAGTTGTGTGTGTTGATGGTTTCAGAGATATATTGACTGCTATCATACCCTTCATACCTGAATGGCTTGAAATGGATGGAAGTCTGGCCACAAACATCACACCTGAAGAGTTTTTCCTGTGGTAAATCCTCTGGTGTCTCATCGGGTTAAAGGTATCAGGAAACCTTTTGGCATAAACCTTACAGTTGAAGGGCTGCCTGAATATGCTGGCCCACAAAGGTTTTGCTGAGCATGTGAATACTTTATCACACACTTCACAAATAAAAGGGTGTGGATGTGTGGATTCTCTGGCACCTTTGACGATCAAAGTACTGGTTGAGAGCCGTACAACAATTCTTACACCTGAAGGTTTCTCACGTGAATCATCTGATGAACAAAGCAGCTTGATAACCGTTTGAAAGGTTTATCATCCACCTCAGACATGAATGGTTTCTCCTCCATGTGAATGTGTCGATGTACATGGAGGTTTGCTAACTGCAGAATGATTTGCCCTCACTCCTTGCACAAACCCGGTTTCTCCTCTTTGTGACTACATTATAAAATTTCCATGGCCTGGAGAAGGATGTGTCAAACACCTCACAAGTGAGTGGTTTCTCCCTTGCATGAAGACATAAGTCAATACCTTCTCAATTGGGTGAATATGTTTATGTTCACAAAGGGACAATGCGTTCAAAAATGCTTTGCTGCACATCTCACATGTGCATGGTTTTCTGTATTTTCATATTTTGCCACATTTTTACATGTTGGTACAAGAAAAATTGCAATGAATTCACATATGATCTGTATAATGTAGGAGTATTTTCTCTTCAGTGTGAATACACTGCTGGACACGGAGATTCGATACACGCCTCATGAGTGAGTGGTCTCTCCTTTACATGAAGGCATTGGTATACATGGAGGGACATTACCTGTGAGAATGACTTGTCACAAACCGTACACCTGAACAGATTTTTCCTTATTTGAACATGTTGATGTTTACAGTGGGTTGATGAATCCAAAAATGATTTATCACACATCTTACATAGGAATGATTTCTCCCGTTTGAGGGTGCTGATTTATGCAGAGAGTCGATGACTTTCAAAATAATTTCTCACACACCTCTCATGTGAATGGTTTCTACCCAGAGTGGATTCTCTTGCACTTCAGGAGATCTGCGCATTGGAAGAAAACCACCCCACATACCTCACACCTGCAGGGTTTCACCTGTGTGAAACCTCTGGTGTCTAAGGAGGCTTGAAGATATCACAAAGGTGTTACTGTATACCTCACATTTGAACAGTTTTGCTTCCATTTAATCATCTGCGTTGACAGTTCATTACAACATTCACCTTGCAAATTAGGAAATCCTAGCCTGCAGCACGGTATCCTCACTTGAACAGTCTCTCACTTGTAGGAATGAGTTAGTTCATGAGGCCTGACGAACGCTTGAAGCTGTCACCACACTTAGAGGGTACACTCATTTTCTAGTCTCACTGATCGCCCACAGCTGAACCTTTGGAATGGTTGGTTCTGATGGAAAGATCAATATCAATGACAGTTTAAATTCTGATTATATATCAAAGCATCCTGACCTGATCAATTTCCAGATGATACTTTCACTGTCCCACCTTCTCTGTGTTGACCAGTATGATGAAGGATCAGATAGCTTCTCATAATTAGTGTTGTGGTTCTTTGGGTTATGGTCAGGATCTATTTGCGGTACTTATCCTCTCTGTAATCTCAAGTATAGGTGTTTCTGTAAAACAGGAAAACGAAACATGATTTTCTCCCATTTTACCTCCTCCTTTGTTGAAGGAGGATTCCTCAGTTAAACACTAATTCATAATGACAGCTGGTCTGCTATTTCACTGTGAGATGGTTTAAAGATTCTTTCTTTCTTGCACATGGCTGTTACAACCCATTGTTTCCAGCAGGAGCACTGGAAAACGACTGGTTGGAAAGTGGCTACTTTCTTTCCAAAGCCCAGCACTCCCATCTTCCCAGGTTCCATGAGGACCATGGAAAGGCACTTGGCTGGAGTATAAATTCGGTTGTGAATTCATTAGGAGCTCAGGTCATACTGGTGAAAAATCAGTTTTATCCTTAAAGTGTTCATAACAAAAAGAAGACTCTTAAGAAATGCTAATTCAATTAAAATATTTAAATTTCTCCTCTTCTTTTCTAAACTTATTTGAAGAAAGTCATTGGACAGCAAGTGCTAGAAGCTAAGGAAAGTAGTACTTCAGTGTGGCTGACTGAAGGGTTTATGTTTACCCTGGGAACTTAGATGCAAAGCACTCATTCCGTCTGCACATCTCAAATTCAACTGTCAGCCACAGCCCTGGGCAAAACTATAAAATCCAAGCTCAGGCTCTTCAGAAAGGCAGGTAGAAAGCCTTAAAAGACATGCAGTAAATATGTCTACAGGTATGGCTGCTGAATTGCACAATGTTCGACAAACATCCAACAAACCAGAGACCACTGGACCCAATTTTCATGTCTAAGGCTTTGAGTCAGGCCTGCTACCCTGAGAAGTAGCTTGGAGGAAGCCACAGGGCAGTCGAGTGCTGTGACTGACATGGATTAATGTTTGGTGAACAAACACAAGCAGATAAGAAGGAATAAAAGGGTCATTCTTACATTGGCAGGCTGTAACTAGTGGGGTTGACAAAAACAGAGAAACTCAGCAGGGCAACAGCAGGGAGAGAAAGCAAAGTTAACATTTCAGGTCCAGTGATGCTTATTTTGAAGTTTTACTCTGTTATGAAAAGACTGACTCCTGTGATTAAGTAACTGATTCCTCTCTCCACATCAGACATCTCTAACTGATGAGATATGCCTTACCTGACCCATCACTCCTGATGAAGCGTTATGCCCAACACGTCAACTCTCTTGTTTCTCAGATGCTGCTTAATCAGTGCCACACTTTAGCGACTCTGACTTTCCAGCATTTGCAGTCCTCACTATATCCCATCACATAGACCCTCTGTCTTCACCTGATGCTGAGGTTCCTTTTACGATTTGGAAAGCAACACATGTTGAAAGAGCTTTGGAGAGGGGAGGTTTGAGAATGGGCTGCAGTTTGAAAAGATGAAAGGATGCAAGGTTTTTTCTGGGTAACAGCAGATTAAGAGCAGTGAGGGACAAAGTCTGCAGAGAGAAAACTGTGAACAATATCATTGAAGAGATGGAGGTGCTGGTGTTGGACTAGGGTGGACAAAGTTAAAAATCACACAACACCAGGTTGTACAAGTACTTCCAATTAAACCTGTTGGACTATAAACTGGTATTGTGCGATTTTTAACAATATCACCAACATACATTCACCGAGATCACTCATACATCTGGATCAAATTTAAAATTCACCTCCCTCAAAATATTCCTTATATTACCCACCCTCATAACCTTAGAGTTCAGTAGAAAGACCAGCGAGAAAGTAGTCCTTCAGGAACAGCGCACCCAGTGCTGGGAGGACGCATTGCAGCCCCACGTGTTTTTAAATGAGTGAGTGCGTCCTCCAGACACAGCGCACGCAGTGGTGAGTGGACGCGTTGCAGCCCTGTGCGTTTTAATGGGCGAGTGCGTCCTCCAGACACAGCGCAGCGAGTGGTGGGAGGATGCACTGCAGCTCTGACACGTGCGATAAACGAATCCTTTGAGAAGGGGAGTATGTGTGTGTGAGAGAGGGAATGTCTGTGGGAGAATGTGAGGGAAAACGAGAGGGGGAAATGCAGGGAGAAAGTGGGAATGTGAAATAGAAAGATAGGGGGGAGGAGGAGGGGCATGGAGGGGAGGAATGTGAGGAACAGGGAGAGGGGAATGTGAGGGAGAGGGGAATGTGAGGGAGGGGGGAATGTGAGGGGCAGGGGGGGAATGTGAGGGAGGGGGGAATGTGAGGGACAGGGAGAGGGGAATGTGAGGGGCAGGGAGAGGGGAATGTGAGGGAGGGGGGAATGTGAGGGGCAGGGAGAGGGGAATGTGAGGGGCAGGGAGAGGGGAATGTGAGGGAGGGGGGAATGTGAGGGGCAGGGAGGGGGGAATGTGAGGGGCAGGGAGAGGGGAATGTGAGGGAGGGGGGAATGTGAGGGGCAGGGGGTGGGAATGTGAGGGGCAGGGAGAGGGGAATGTGAGGGAGGGGGGAATGTGAGGGGCAGGGGGGGGAATGTGAGGGGCAGGGAGAGGGGAATGTGAGGGAGGGGGGAATGTGAGGGGCAGGGAGGGGGGAATGTGAGGGGCAGGGAGGGGGGAATGTGAGGGACAGGGAGAGGGGGAATGTGAGGGGCATGGAGAGAGGAATGTGAGGAAAAGGGGAATGTGAGGGGCAGGGAGAGGGGGAATGTGAGGGGCAGGGAGGGGGGGAATGTGAGGGGCAGGGAGGGGGGGAATGTGAGGGGCAGGGAGAGGGGGAATGTGAGGGGCAGGAAGAGGGGGAATGTGAGGGGCAGGGAGGGGGGAATGTGAGGGGCAGGGAGAGGGGGAATGTGAGGGGCAGGGAGGGGGGAATGTGAGGGGCGGGGGGGGATGTGAGGGGCAGGGAGAGGGGAATGTGAGGGAGGGGGGAATGTGAGGGGCGGGGGGGGAATGTGAGGGGCAGGGAGAGGGGAATGTGAGGGAGGGGGGAATGTGAGGGGCAGGGAGGGGGGGAATGTGAGGGGCAGGGAGGGGGGGAATGTGAGGGACAGGGAGAGGGGGAATGTGAGGGGCATGGAGAGAGGAATGTGAGGAAAAGGGGAATGTGAGGGGCAGGGAGAGGGGGAATGTGAGGGGAGGGGGGGAATGTGAGGGGAGGGGGGGAATGTGAGGGGCAGGGAGGGGGGGAATGTGAGGGGCAGGAAGAGGGGGAATGTGAGGGGCTGGGAGGGGGGAATGTGAGGGGCAGGGAGAGGGGGAATGTGATGGGCAGGGAGGGGGGGAATGTGAGGGGCAGGGAGGGGGGGAATGTGAGGGGCAGGGAGAGGGGGAATGTGAGGGGCAGGAAGAGGGGGAATGTGAGGGGCAGGAAGAGGAGGAATGTGAGGGGCAGGGAGGGGGGAATGTGAGGGGCAGGGAGAGGGGGAATGTGAGGGGCAGGGAGGGGGGAATGTGAGGAGCAGGGAGAGGGGGAATGTGAGGGGCAGGAAGAGGGGGAATGTGAGGGGCAGGGAGAGTGGAATTTGAGGGGCAGGAAGTGGTGAATGTGAGGGAGAGGGGAATATGACGGAGAGGGAAATGTGAGGGGCAGGGAGAGGAGGAATGTGGGCAAGAGGGAAATGTGAGGGGCAGGGAGAGGGGGAATGTGGGCGAGAGGGGAATGTGAGGGATTGGGGAATGTGAGGGGCGTGGGGGTCCTGTGAGAGGCAGGGAATGGGGAATGTGAGGGAGAGGGTGAATGTGAGGGGCAGGGAGGGGGGGAATGTGAGAGGCAGGGAGGGGGGGATTGTGAGAGGCAGGGAGGGGGGGATTGTGAGGGGCAGGGAGGGGGGGAATGTGAGGGGCAAGGAGAGGGGAATGTGAGGGGCAGGGAGAGGGTGAAGTGAGGGACAGGGAGGGGGGAAATGTGAGTGACAGGGACAGGGGGAATGTGAGGGACAGGGAGAGAGGGAATGTGAGGGACAGGGAGGGGGGAATGTGAGGGAGAGGGAAATGTGAGGGGCAGGGAGGGGGGGAATGTGAGGGGCAGGGAGAGGGGGAATGTGAGGGGCAGGGAGAGGGGGATTGTGAGGGGCAGGGA
This sequence comes from Chiloscyllium punctatum, assembly GCF_047496795.1. NCBI lineage: Eukaryota > Metazoa > Chordata > Chondrichthyes > Orectolobiformes > Hemiscylliidae > Chiloscyllium > Chiloscyllium punctatum. The sequence continues at coordinate 22,596,124 of NC_092768.1, read as the reverse complement.
GAGGGGGATTGTGAGGGGCAGGGAGAGGGGGATTGTGAGGGGCAGGGAGAGGGGAATGTGAGAGAGAGAGGAATGTGAGGGATTGGGGAATGTGAGGGAGAGGGGGAGTTTGAGGGACAGGGAGAGGGGAATTTGAGGGACAGGGAGAGGGGAATGTGAGGGACAAGGAGAGGGGGAATGTGAGGGAGAGGGAAATGTGAAGAGCAGGTAGAGGGGGAATGTGAGGGAGAGGGGAATGTGAGGGGCAGGGAGAGGGAATGTAAGGGAGAGGGGGAATGTGAGGGGCAGAGAGAGGGGGAATGTGAGTTGCAGGGAGAGGAGGAATGTGAAGGAGAGGGGAATGGGAGGGAGAGAGGAATGTGAGGGACAGGGAGAGGGGAATGTGAGAGACAAGGAGAGGGGGAATGTGAGTTGCAGGGAGAGGGGAATGGGAGGGAGAGGGGAATGTAAGTGACAGGGAGGGAGGAATGTGAGGGAGAGGGGAATGTGAGGGGCAGGGAGAGGGGAAGGTGAGGGGCAGGGAGAGGGGAATATGAGGGGCAGGGAGAGGGGAATATGAGGGGCAGGGAGAGGGGAATGTGGGGCAGGGAGGGGGGAATGTGAGGGGCAGGGAGGGGGGTAATGTGAGGCAGGGAGTGGGGAATGTGAGGGACAGCGAGAGGGTGAATGTGAGGGGCAGGGAGAGGGGGGATGTGAGGGAGAGGGGATTGTGAGGGGCAGGGAGAGGGGAATGTAAGGGACAGGGAGAGGGGGAATGGGAGGGAGAGGGAAATGTGAGGGGCAGGGAGGGGGGGAATGTGAGAGGCAGGGAGAAGGGAATGTGGGGGGAAGGGAGAGGGGAAAGGGAGGGAGAGGAGGAATGTGAGGGGCAGGGAGAGGGAAATGTGAGGGAGAGGAGAGGGGGAATGTGAGGGAGAGGAGAGGGGGAATGGAAGGGGCAGGGAGAGGGGGAATATGAGGGACAGGGAGGGGGGGAATGCGAGGGACAGGGAGAGGAGAATGTGAGGGACAGGGAGAGGAGAATGTGAGGGACAGGGAGATTGGAATGTGAGGGACGGAGAGCAGGGAATGTGAGGGACAGGGAGAGGGGAATGTAAGGAGCAGGGAGATGGAGGAATGTGAGCGGCAGGGAGCTGGGGGAATGTGAGGGAGCTGGGGGAATGTGAGGGAGGGGGGAATGTGAGGGAGAGGGGAATGTGAGAGACAGGGAGAGGGAATGTGAGGTGCAGGGAGAGGAGAATGTGAGGGAGAGGGGGAGTTTGAGGGACAGCGAGAGGGGAATGTGAGGAAGAGAGGAATGTGAGAGGCAGAGAGAGGGGGAATGGGAGGGAGAGGGGAATGTGAGGGACAAGGAGAGGGGGAATGTGAGGGAGAGGGGAATGTGAGGGGCAGGGAGAGGGAATGTAAGGGAGAGGGGAATGTAAGGGAGAGGGGGAATTTGAGGGACAGGGAGAGGGGAATGTGAAGGAGAGAGGAATGTGAGTTGCAGGGAGAGGAGGAATGTGAAGGAGAGGGGAATGGGAGGGACAGGGAGAGGGGAATGTGAGAGACGAGAGGGGGAATGGGAGGGAGAGGGCAATGTAAGTAACAGGGAGGGAGGAAGGAATGTGAGGGAGAGGGAAATGTGAGGGGCAGGGAGAGGGGAATGTGAGGGGCAGGGAGAGGGGAATATGAGGGGCAGGGAGAGGGGAATGTGGGGCAGGGAGGGGGGAATGTGAGGGGCAGGGAGGGGGGTAATGTGAGAGGCAGGGAGTGGGGAATGTGAGGGACAGCGAGAGGGTGAATGTGAGGGGCAGGGAGAGGGGGGGATGTGAGGGAGAGGGGATTGTGAGGGGCAGGGAGAGGGGAATGTAAGGGACAGGGAGAGGGGGAATGGGAGGGAGAGGGAATGGGAGGGAGAGGGGAATGTGAGGGACAAGGAGAGGGGGAATGTGAGGGAGAGGGGAATGTAAGGGAGAGGGGGAATTTGAGGGACAGGGAGAGGGGAATGTGAGGGAGAGAGGAATGTGAGTTGCAGGGAGAGGAGGAATGTGAAGGAGAGGGGAATGGGAGGGAGAGGGGAATGTGAGGGACAGGGAGAGGGAAATGTGAGAGACAAGGAGAGGGGGAATGGGAGGGAGAGGGGAATGTAAGTAACAGGGAGGGAGGAAGGAATGTGAGGGAGAGGGAAATGTGAGGGGCAGGGAGAGGGGAATGTGAGGGAGAGGAGAGGGGGAATGTGAGGGAGAGGAGAGGGGGAATATCAGGGACAGGGAGAGGGGGAATGTGAGTTGCAGGGAGAGGGGGAATGTGAGGGACAGGGAGAGGGGAATGTGAGGGAGAGAGGAATGTGAGAGGCAGGGAGAGGGGAATGTGAGAGACAAGGAGAGGGGGAATGTGAGGGAGAGGGGAATGTAAGTGACAGGGAGGGAGGAATGTGAGGGAGAGGGGAATGTGAGGGGCAGGGAGAGGGGAATGTGGGGCAGGGAGGTGTGAATGTGAGAGGCAGGGAGTGGGGAATGTGAGGGACAGCGAGAGGGTGAATGTGAGGGGCAGGGAGAGGGGGGATGTGAGGGAGCGGGGATTGTGAGGGGCAGGGAGAGGGGAATGTAAGGGACAGGGAGAGGGGGAATGGGAGGGAGAGGGAAATGTGAGGGGCAGGGAGGGGGGGAATGTGAGAGGCAGGGAGAAGGGAATGTGGGGGGAAGGGAGAGGGGAATGGGAGGGAGAGGAGGAATGTGAGGGGCAGGGAGAGGGGAATGTGAGGGAGAGGAGAGGGGGAATGTGAGGGAGAGGAGAGGGGGAATGGAAGTGGCAGGGAGAGGGGGAATATGAGGGACAGGGAGAGGGGGTATGCAAGGGACTGGGAGAAAGGGTAATGCGAGGGACAGGGAGAGGAGAATGTGAGGGACAGAGAGCAGGGAATGTGAGGGACAGGGAGAGGGGAATGTAAGGAGCAGGGAGATGGAGGAATGTGAGCGGCAGGGAGCTGGGGGAATGTGAGGGAGGGGGGAATGTGAGGGAGAGGGGAATGTGAGAGACAGGGAGAGGGGGAATGTGAGGGATAGGGAGAGGAGAATGTGAAGGACAGGGAAAGGGGGAATGTGAGGAACAGGGAGAGGGGAATGTGAGGGATTGGGGAATGTGAGAAACAGGGATAGGGGAATGCGAGGGACAGGGAGAGGGGAATGTGAGGGAGAGGCGAATGTGTGGGGCAGGTAGAGGGGAATGTGAGGGACAGGGAGAGGGGGATTGTGAGGGACAGGGAGAGAGGAATGTGAGGGAGAGGGGAATGTGAGGGACAGGGAGAGGGGAATGTGACGGAAAGGGAGAGGGGGTATTTGAGGGGCAGGGAGAGGGGAATCTAAGAGGCAGGGAGAGGGGTAATGTGAAGGAGAGGGGAATAGGAGGGAGAGGGGAATGGGAGGGAGAGGGGAATGTGAGGGACAAGGAGAGGGGGAATGTGAGGGAGAGGGGAATGTGAGAGGCAGGGAGAGGGGGAATGTGAGCGAGAGGGGAATGTGAAGGGCAGGGAGAGGGGAATGCAAGGGAGAGGGAGAATTTGAGGGACAGGGAGAGGGGAATGTGAGAGAGAGGAATGTGAGAGGCAGGGAGAGGGGAATGTGAGTTGCAGGGAGAGGGGGAATGGGAGGGAAAGGGGAATGTGAGGGACAGGGAGAGGGGAATGTGAGGGACAGGGAGAGGGGGATTGTGAGGGACAGGGAGAGAGGAATGTGAGGGAGAGGGGAATGTGAGGGACAGGGAGAGGGGAATGTGACGGAAAGGGAGAGGGGGTATTTGAGGGACAGGGAGAGGGGAATCTAAGAGGCAGAGAGAGGGGGAATGTGAGTTGCAGGGAGAGGGGTAATGTGAAGGAGAGGGAAATAGGAGGGAGAGGGGAATGGGAGGGAGAGGGGAATGTGAGGGACAAGGAGAGGGGGAATGTGAGGGAGAGGGGAATGTGAGAGGCAGGGAGAGGGGGAATGTGAGCGAGAGGGGAATGTGAAGGGCAGGGAGAGGGGAATGCAAGGGAGAGGGTGAATTTGAGGGACATGGAGAGGGGAATGTGAGGGAGAGGAATGTGAGAGGCAGGGAGAGGGGAATGTGAGGGACAGGGAGAGGGGAATGTGAGCGACAAGGAGAGGGGGAATGTGAAGGAGAAGGGAATGTGAGGCAGAGTGGGAATGTGAGGGACAGGAGAATGTAAATGACAGGGGAGAGGAATGTGGGGGAGAGGGGAATATGAGGGAGAGGGGAATGTGAGGGGCAGGGAGAGGGGAATATGAGGGGCAGGGAGGGTGGTAATGTGAGAGGCAGGGAATGGGGAATGTGAGGGACAGCGAGAGGGTGAATGTGTGGGACAGGGAGAGGGTGAATGTGAGGGGCAGGGAGAAGGGGAATGTGAGGGAGAGGGAATTGTGAGGGGCAGGGAGAGGGGATTGTGAGGGGCAGGGAGAGGATATTGTGAGGGGCAGGGAGAGAGGAATGTAAGGAACAGGGAGAGGGGGAATGTGAGGGAGAGGGAAATGTGAGGGGCAGGGAGGGGGGTTTGGGGGTGGGGAAAGGGGAATGGGGGGGCAGGGAGTGGGAATTCAATTTGATTATTTATTGTAATTTGTATTTAGTTACAAATACAGTGAAAAGTGTTATATAATGCTGCCATGCTCCAGTGCCATCTTAAAACATAGAAAATAAATCAATACATTGAATGTAAAGGCAGAAAATAAAGAAATAAATTAAACTTTATATTCCTTCTTATTAAGTGCACAATCATGGGCCTGGAGCTGGGCTCCTCCACCAGCACAAAGCATTCAGCTCACGTCCCTTGAGAGGCACCAGAGTTTGGTGGTATCTCCCCTCCACCATCACCTCCCGGAGTCATACTGGGCCAACCTCGTAACACCCCAATGATGCCAGGTCCAACACTGGGTCCAAACCCAACTCCATCACTGCCGACATCAGTCCCCGCTAGGAATGTGAGGGGGAGAGAGGGAATAGAGGAAGAGTGGGAAGACAGGGGAATGGAGTGGGAAAAAGGTGCAGGAGAGAGAGAGAGAGGGGGGAATAGAGGGGTGGGAGTGGGAATGGAGAGGGAGAGAGGGAATGGAGAGGGAGAGAGGGAATGGAGAGAGAAAGGGGGGAATGTAGGGGGGGAGAGAGGGAGGGGGGGAAATGTAGTAGTTAGAGAGAGGGGAATGGAAGGGAGAGAGGGAATTGGAGAGGTAACACAGATAGGGTGAACGAGTTCTGGTGAAGTCGAACCAAATCTTAAAGTTAAAAAAATCACACAATGCCAGGTTACAGTCTAACAGGTTTATTTAGAAGCACTAGCTTTCGGAGCTGTGCTTTCAAATAAACCTGTTGCACTATAACCTGGTTCTGTGTGATTTTTTTTAAACTATGTACACCCCAGCACCACCAAACCAGTTTTGAAACATTTAATCTCTCTCTGTCCATGAATGCTGCCAGACCTGTTGAGTTTCTGCAGCATTTTTTGTTTGTCCCTCCTCCTGAAGGACACCCCTATTGTCCATATGCTGAGTCCCCCATTACATATCAGCACGACTTTGGGTGCTGAGGTGATGATTTGGAGGTGCCGGTGTTGGACTGGGGTGTACAACGTTAAAAATCACACAACACCAGGTTATAGTCCAACAGGTTTAATTGGAAGCACTAGCTTTCGGAGCGACGCTCCTTCATCAGGTCATTCCGATCTTCTGGAAACCCCACACTCATGATGTCAGTTTGCAAGTTTCCGTGGACGGAGAAGGTTATTCCCGCAGGAGAGATCTCTGGCCAATGTTTCCCGGGGGAACTGATTCAGCAGCTGCAGTAAGTGGGGTTTTATTCAGATGGATCAGTGATAAGTTTAAATTCCCACTTGGTCTGCTGCACCACGTCACCGGTCAATGTCCCAAACTTCAGGGAACGCAAGTTGTTCCAGAAATATTTGGATTGGCCGAAAGAGACATCAATCAGAGAGCCCACCCACTCTGCCTATTCTCTCCTCTTCCTCTTCCAGAGTTTATTCACTTCCTGCAGGGATTCAGAACCGAGTGAGGAGCTGGTAAGTGAAGGAGCAGCTTTTATACAAATTGTATCCTATAGTATCCACACCAATGTTCAGGCAGTCTGACTATCCTGTGGACAGGTCAGAGATGGAAATGTCCCTTATTGGTGTGTGAGAAGATGCAGCTGAGGGAGCTGTTTACTCGGTGCTTTTTGCTGAACTGGAGCTGTGTGTTAAAGGAAAGCATTTTCCTTCTGATTTACAAGCTGGGTTTTGTTGTTGAGTCATTACGGAATATGAGAAGCAGAGGTGTAATTATCTGGGAGGTACAGGGTGATCTCGTATTCTGACTGGTTTCCTACTGTTGGGGATGTTGCTGTGAGTATGCTGGTTACTCTGTGAATGGGGAGTTCTCTGTGGGTGCTGAGATTTCGATGTTGTCTACCGTTTCAAATCCCTCGAGGCCTTCCACCACTCCATCTCTGTATCACTTCTGGATTCACATAGAACCTTTCACGGCTACTAGATGTCCTAAAGAGATTAACAGCTAATTTTCACATTCCATTTGAAGTGTGGTCCCTGTTGTAAAATAGGAAAGATGGCATCCAGTGAGCACACAAACAGCAATGAGCAGATAATTTGGGTTGTAGTAATGTTGATTGGGATATTGAAGCAATCCCCTAGAGACCGATAACCTTTCAAAGGGAGTTGAATTCCCAGTGAACACTTTAAAGCATGTGCACGAGAAGATTTCACATTTCTTTCAAAGACATATTCGAACAAATCTAACTAAAAACATAACTAAACCACACCTAATCAGCAACTACTCAACTAATTGGTTGAAAAGATCTTTCCCCTTTAAGGTGTTCAGTCATGGTAAAAATTATGTCCAGCTATCTGCAGCGTCACAGTTTGAACAGGAATAGGCTGAAGCCACCCATGGCTTCCATTAGGTTGATGTCACCTATTTTGATGAATTGTAATTTTGTCCATCAAAAGCGATTTCTTCAAGTTCCAGAGAGGTTCCGTCACGGTGGCACAGTGGTTAGCACTGCTGTCTCACAGCGCCAGACACCCGGGTTCAATTCCCGCTTCAGGCAATTGACTATGTGGAGTTTGCACATTCTCCCCGTGTCTGCGTGGGTTTCCTCCGGGTGCTCCGGTTTCCTCCCAAAGATGTGCAGGTCAGGTGAATTGGCTATGCTAAATTGCCCATAGTGTTAGGTAAGGGGTAAATGTAGGGGTATGGGTGGGCTGTGCTTCGGCGGGTCAGTGTGGACTTGTTGGGCCGAAGGGCCTGTTTCTACACTGTAAGTAATCTAATCTAAATCTAACTGCTAACACTGAAGCTGTCTCCAAATATTGCTCCCCAGTCATGTCAGGATTAATCCTCCTCGACCTTTGTGTAATTTTTGAAATAACTTAACACCCAGCTTATAGTGCAATAGATGTGTTTGAAAACACAGGCTTTTGGAGCCCCACTTCTCCTTTTAGGTGTTAATGAGAGGGGGAGACCTTAGACACAGAATTTATAAGTAAAAGATCAAAGAGTCATACAAGTGATGCAAATGTATTGAACACAACTAAAATGGCTGACTCCCTCCCGATAAATCTTTAATCAGTTAGAATGGAGGTGCACGCTTCAATTGATTAAGATGCAAATCCTGGAATTTCTTTCAAGTCACTGCCTCAAGATCCCTTAAGGCTTTATCAGAATAAAAGAGGTGACATTCTCTGGTCAGACAATGCATTTTAGATGTAAGGTCTTGTTTGGAGTCTGTGTCTTAACCTGGAATCAGACTGGTTTGATTTCCAAAGTAGGAATTTATAAACTGTCACATAGCCATCTTAGGTGAGTTCAATTCATTCACATCAGTTGTATGGCCCTGTGATCTTTTATTTATAAATTCTGTCTAAGGTCTCCCTCTCTCACTAACACCTGAAGAAGGATATTCACATCTGAAGTGTGATTTTTGACCTTGTCCAACCCAGTCTGACACAGGCACCTCTACATCTGACCTTTAGATTACCATAGGATAAGTCACTTGAACGATAGACTGTACTCCCTCCTGCATTCTACCTGGCAGCTGACTGAAAGAACACTTTGGAGCACTGTTTCTCTCTCACCCTCTCTCTCGCCTTTTCTCATGCGCGCTCTCTCTCTCTCTCTCTCTCTCTCTTTCTCTCTTTCCAGCTCTAGCTCCTGAGTTAGATTGGATGATCCACTTGATAGTTTAGCCTGTGTCTTGCACTCAGGTGCTGGGCTTCAATATAGTTAAGGATGGAGATATTCATGGAAGTGTTTCCAGTTTCCTGTCTGTGGTCCACAATCGTCAACATGATTCGGTAGAATTACAGCTGAGATCCCTGAACAGTTTCAATTTGTTCATTGTCTGTCACTCCACTGGAGTCTAAAGTTGAGTGTGGTGCTGGAAAAGCACAGCGGGTCAGGCAGCATCTGAGGAGCAGGAGAATTGACATTTTAGGCAAAATCCTTTCATCAGGAATGTGGGGGTGGGGAAAAGGGGGCTGAGAGATAAATAGGAGGATGGGGGTGAGGGGAAGATAACTGGGAAGGTGATAGGTAAATATAGATGGGGGGGTGATGGTGAGAGGTCAGAGGAGAGGGTGAAGCGGATAGCTGGGAAGGAAGATGGGACAGTTCAAGAAGGTAGTGCTGAGTTGGAGGTTTGGGTTTGGGAGATGAGGAAACTGGTGAAATCAACGATGCCATGTGGTTGGAGGGTCGTAAGGTGGAAGGTGAGACGTTCTTTCTCCAGGCCTCGGGTGGTAAGGGTTTGACGTTCTTTCTCCAGGCCTCGGGTGGTAAGGGTTTGGTGATGGAGGAGGCCCAGAATTTGCATGTCCTTGGTGGAGTGGGAGGGGGAGTTGACATGGTCGGCCACAGGCTGGTGGGGTTGTTTGGTGTGGCCTGAAACATTCCGCAAAGTTGGCTTCCTGTCTCCACAATATAGAGGAGACCACATTGAGAGGTACTGGGAGCGGAGGGTGGGTTTGTAAGGTGCATAGACCTAAGGAGGGAGTTGCAGAGGGTATGTTCTCAGTGGAATGCCAGTAAGGGTGGGGAGGGAAGTATATCCACGGTGGTGGGGTGTGATTGTAGGTCGTGAAACGGCGGAGGATGATGCGTTGTATCCGAAAGTTGGTGGGGTGGAAGGTGAGGACCAGAGGGGTTCTATCCTTGTGCGGTTGGAGGGGTGGGGTTCAAGGGCGGAGATGCGGGAAGTTGAGGAGATGTGCTGGAGGGCATTATTGACCATGTGGCAGTCCTTTAACTCCCCCCCCACCCCCACTCTGCCAAGGACATTGGGGATGTTCTGGAGTGGAATTGCTCTTCCTGGGAGCAGATTAGATTAGATTACTTACAGTGTGGAAACCGGCCCTTCGGCCCAACAAGTCCACACCAACCCTCAGTGCGGTGGAGGCGGAGGAAATGGGAGTAAGGATTGGGGGAGTGGGAGGAGATGTTGTCCAGGTAGCTGTGGGGGTCGGTGGGTTTGAAGTTGGATGTCCATATTGAATCGGTCACCAGAAATGGAGGTCCAGGAAGGGAAGGGTGGGTGTCTGAGATGATTCAGTTGAACTTGAGGTCAGGGTGGAAGGTGTTCATGAAATTGATGAACTGTTCAAATTCCTCCCGGCACTTTCCCTTGCTGCCTCAAGATGTTTAAAAGCTGAACCCACCTCCATCCAAGGTCCCAAAGGATCCTTCCACATCCAGCAGAGATTTTCCTGCACATCCAAACACCTCATCTACTGTGTCCGTTGCTTTCGATGTGGTCTCCTCTACACGAGGGAGACAGGATGTCAACTCGCAGAACATTTCAGGGAATATCTGTGGACACACACAGCAAACAACCCCACCATCCTGTGGCCGGCCACTTCAACTCCCCCTCCCACTCCGCCAAGGACATGCAAGTCCTGGACCTGCTCCACTGCCAAACCCTAACCTTCCAACGCCTGGAGGAAGAACATCTCATCTTCCACCTTGGGACCCTTCATCCACACAGTATCAACATCGACTTTACCAGTTTCCTCATCCCCACTCCCTCCACCTCATCTCAGATCTAACTCAGCAATGCCCTCTTCAACTATCCTTCTTTCCCACCTATCTGCTCACCCTCCCCTCCGACCTATCACCATCACCCTTCATCTGCATCTACCTATCAACTTCCCAGTTACCTTCCCCCAGCCCTATCCCTACCCCACCCTCCTCTATATGTCTCAACCTCTTTTGCCCTCCTGCATGGCTGATGAAGGGCTTATGTCTGAAATGTAGATTCACCTGCACCTCGGATGCTGCCTTACCTGCTGTGTTTTTCCAGCGGCACACGTTTCAGCTGGGTTTATGAATAGGAAGGATTCAGAGGGATAAAGGCCATATGCTGGCAGTTCAGACTAGATTAATTTAGGAGATCTGGATGGCATGGACGAGTTAAATCATAGGGTCTGTTTCTGTGCTGTACATCAGCTGGAAGGAAGTGATAGTTTTTCCTGAGCTTGTTTGATCTGAAGATTGAGGTTCCATGTTGTGATGCATGTTGAAGACTTCCATCTCCTGTCCCTGGGTTCGGAGAATGGGCTGCTGCGCTGAGGAAATAAAATCACTGTGTTGTCGGCTGCTGGTCACTATTGGGTGCTCTGCTGTGTGTGTGTGTGTGTGAGACAAACAAGTGAGGAAAAGGAAACTCAGATTCCTCTGGGGAATAGCAGACTGGCAGTCACTGCAGAACTGTCTCCAAGTGAGGAGTTAGTCACCAGTAAAGGAGGAGATGAAGGTTAGAGGAATTCATGTTATCTTTTCCTGTTTTTACAGAAGGACCGCTCTGTACTACACCAATGAATACAGCAGAGGTTAGAAATCGCAGATAGATCCTGAATGTTGCTGAAGGAATAACTACACAACTATGGAAAGGCAGCATTGGTCAGCACAGGGAAGGTTCAGCAGTGAGACCAACGTCTGGACAGCGGTTCGATGAGGGGAGCTTTGGCATTTTATCAGATCTGAAACTGGTCAGTGGCGTTAGTCTTCCATCAGAATTCAGAACAAACTTTTCCAAAGGTTCAACTGTTGGCAGTTGGGTGAGGGTGAGGCTTGGAAGACTCTGGCTCTGTTCCAAGGTGTGGTCAGAGCTTCGTCCATTCATCAAGCTTTCATGAACTGACTCTTTTTCCGACAGGTGAGAGGTTGTCCAGGTGTGAGGAGGGTTCGCCTGGCTCCGCAGACTTTGACGTCCAAGCTGCACCCGTTGTATGACTGTGTGAACAAGGACAGCTACATGGAAGAGAAACCTTTCAAGTGTGAACTGTGTGACAAATCGTTCTCGTGCTCATCTCATTTTCTGATCCACCAGCGCACCCACACAGGGGAGAAGCCATTCACGTGCGAGGTGTGCGACAAATCATTCTCTCAGTCATCACATCTCCACAGGCATCGACGCATTCACACGGGCGAGAAGCTGTTCAGCTGCGAGATTTGTGACAAAGCCTTCACCCAGTTGTCCAATCTCCTGGTCCATCGGACAATCCACACGGGAGAGAAACCCTTCAAATGTGAAGTTTGTGATAAAGCTTTCCCAACATCGACGAGGCTCCTGATACACCAGAGTATTCACACCGGAGAGAGCCCCTTCAGGTGTGAGTTGTGTGACCAAGCCTTTACACAGTCATCGGCACTTGTGCAACACCGACGTGTTCACACTGGGGAGAAACCATTCAAGTGTGAGGTGTGCGGCAAATCATTCTCTCGCTCATCTCATTTTCGTGCACACCAACGCATTCACACTGGGGAGAAACCATTTAAGTGTGAGGTGTGCAAAAAATCATTCTCCCGCTCATCAACGCTCCGTGAACACCAACGCCTTCACACCGGGGAGAAGCCGTTCAAGTGTGAGGTGTGTAATAAGTGCTTTGCACAGTTGTCAGGCTTGGTAAGTCACCGTCGCATTCACACAGGCGAGAAGAAAATATTCACGTGCGAGGTCTGTCATAAAGATTTTGAGCAGTTATGGAGCATGTTGGATCATCGTCGCACTCACCCAATGGGTGGCCAAGTCAAGTGTGCAACTGACTCCTCTCACACTCAGTAACACTCATGCAGCACTGATGCATCTACACTGAGGAACGGATGTTTAAATGTGAGATGGTTCATCAAAAGCTTCACAGTCATTGCAATTCGCTTGTGAGGTGTGTGATCCTTTGCACAGTCACTGAGGGATATTTGTGAAACAGCCACATTCAGACCAGGAGGGAACTGTTAACGTGTGAGACATTTAACAAGGGCCTGTGATATCACTAGCACACCCACAGCAGAGAGAAACCATTTATTTGTGAAATGTGGGTCCGAAAGGTCACTTGCCGACGTTCCTGGTCCATCAGAGGATCCAGTCAAGGGAGGGAGATTTACAACAGAATTCTGCTGAAGCCTTCAAATCTCCTGGGACATCAGCCGACTGACACAGGCGGGAAGGCCTTCCGTATCTATGTTCGTGAGGCAGTTTTCACCCAATCCTGTGATCTCCTGAAGCACCAGAGGATGTGTATCGGTGGGGAACCGTTCAGGTGTGAGGTTTGAAAGGACAGTGTATCTCCTGATCCATTTGAACACTCACATGGGGAGAACACTTACTTGTGTTATTTCTGCAATGAAGCACTGACACTTTGGGACCAACACCAAATCCACATGGGGACAAATCCTCCCAGTGTGATGTGTACCAGAATTGTTTTACCCACTGCTCCGTTCTTTGGCACACACTGACAACTCGACACGAACTTGGGGCCAGATCACTTGTTTCTGCTGAACAGAGAGTTGTCTGTTGTTTAGCCTCTAGTGCTTACACAGGAGAACTGTTATTTCACAGCATTGTCTGTCCTGGCGATATGTCTCTCAAAACGCTCCCAACAAGAGTCTGATTGTGTCAAAATCCTGATTTAAATTTTAACCGGCAATACACAAGCTCCAGCATAAAGTCAGCATCTGCTCAGTGTAGAATCAGGTAGGAGTCACTCACTGAGTCTCCATCTGGCCAAGAGGAAAGTGAGATACTCAGTTGTTACAAACAGTTCAGCTTCTGATCTACCAGAAGAACCATCTGGGATGGGTAACGTTCCAGCGGGAGTAATTAGGAACATGAATGGGAAAGATTTAGAGGGATATGGGCCAAATGCAGCCAAATCAGACTAGATGAATTTAGAATGTCTGGCAGGGACTAGTTGGCCAAAGGGTCTGTTTCCGTGCTGTACATCTGTGACTCAAATTCATTTAACTTTAGCATCTCTGGTGTATGGAGGGAGAGAATCAAGTCAGGAATCCTGTTCCACAGCAGCCATACCAACTGGGAAATCAGGGAAAGGGGCAGGATATGTCTCACATTGTTCACTTTCTGGGTTTACATATACTGAATGGCCCCTCAAGGTAATCGATGTCGCCAGTCTGTAGTCTCGCTGAGAACTGGAGGGAATCCGCCTGCGTTTGTAGAGCATGTTGAGATAGTAAACCTTCCCCAAAATGTTTCATCGAGAGGCAATGAAGCAAAGTAACACCAAGACACAGAAAGGGGGGGGGGTCAAGGAGAGAGAAAGATTCAGGGAGGATTAAGGAGGGAATTGTAAAACATTGAACTTAGCAGTTATTGGTTGGGAGAGGATGTGTAGGAATGTATTATTGGCCAGAACATAACGTTTCCAGAGAACTTGGAGAAAAATAGGACTATAAGTGTCTGAGATAGTGAGGCCATGAAGTGATTTATACTTGAGTTTTAGCATTTGTAATTGGAACCACAGGGGATTGAGAGCCAGTGTCGGCCAGTGAGCACAGATGCTAGTTTGTACAGAGTTTTAGCTGACCTGAAGTTTATGGAGGATGGCCGATGGCAAGCTGCACAGAAGGACCTTGGAATGGTCTAGTTTAGAAACAACAAGAAGCAATGACAAGGATTTTAACAGCAGATGGATTAATGTGGCATGTTATTATAGTTAGGGATAAGGGTGATCTTTCTAACAGAGATGGCATGGGGTGAGAATTGCAACTGGAATCTGAAAGGGATGGCACTGACTAACTGATGGAGCTGAGAGCAGAGAGAGAACAATCGATCGGAATTCAGGGCATTGTCCATTCAGCCTGTTACCGCACTCACTGAGATCACAACTAATCTCGATCTTAACTCGACAAACCTATTTTGGCTCTTTATCTCTTCATCGCTTAATAAATAAATCTTTCACTGACTCCCAGTTCCCAGAATGTTTGTGGGAAAAGAGTTCCAGATTTCCAGTCCCCTTTTGTGAAAGAAATGTTTTCTGACATTACCCTTGGACAAGCTCGCTCTAATTTTAATGCTGCTCCCCCTCATCCTGCACTCTCCGAGCAGAGGAATGGTTTATCTCCACCTCCTCTATCATACTAACTTTAACAGCTCAATTAGGTTACCTCTTATGTTTCGAATGTCAAATGAATGTAAACTCAGTATATCAGCCCAACCTCATAATTAAACCCTTTTAACATAAGGAACATTTCTGGGGAATCTATAATGCTTTCCCTGTCAGGTTATTATCCTCCTTGTTGAGGGGCAACTGAACACAGCTCTCTGAATGGGGTCTAAACAGAGCTCTGTACAGCTGAACGCAACCTTCACAAGGACACTGTTGTATTTGGCGAGGGGAAGCAGCAGGTTACCTTTTATCTTTAGGATGGTTGGGGAGTAATGAGCAGTTTTAGAGCAGAGGAAGCAGGTCCAGGAGAGTGTGATGTGGTCATGTCAGATCTGGTGAAATGTGGAAAGATCAGTTGTACACCAGGTACACTCAAAACTCAAATCTCCAGGACGTCAGAAACAAGGAGACTGACCGGGATAAAGGAAGTAAAGGCAATCTTTGGAAGAAGGCACTGGAGGTGAATATGAGGAAGCAGTTAGCCCAGATCACTGGGGACAGGAGGACTGTGCTGAATGGAGGGTCAAAGGGCAAACAGCTCTGAATTCAAACACACTCCAACTCAACTGAAGGAAAGGGGTTTGTGCAGAAATGAAAACTAGTTTATCGATTCGTGACTCTCACCAAATGTAACTGTTTACGTTCAACAAACACGCTTTATTTGTGCCAGTAAAGTTCAGAGTAATTTTTGACGATCTGAATTGGCAGCTAGATTAACGGCCGAGGGTGACCAGGATTGTAAAGACTGGAGTACTCTGAGAGTTTAGTATTACCTGAGTGTGAATGGGTAAGGTGTACCATCTTTCAGTTGGATTAGAATCCCATCTTACTTTGTTGTTATTTCATTTGTATTTGTTCATAGATGTGAAATGTGAACGGCCAGGCCAGCTTTGTTTAATCAAGGACGGTATTTATTGCTGTCCCTAACTGTCCTGGTGAGCTGTCATCTTAAACTGCTGCAGTCCTTCAGGTGCAAGAATACTCTGTGTTGGGAAGAGAGTTTGAGGATTTTGACCCAGGGCCATGAAGGAACAACAGTATAGTTCCAGGTCAGGATTGTAAATGTCTCAGAAGATGATGTTCCCATGCATCTTTTGCTCATCCTTCTCAGTGATCAAAGTCACATGTTTGGAAAGTGTTATCGTGGGAGCCTTGGTGACTTTCTGCAGTGCATCTTGTAGATGGTCCACACGGCTGCTACTGGGTGTCAGTGGGGAATGGAGTGGATGTTGCAGCTCCAAGGTAGTGTATCAATTGAACAGGTTGTTCTGTCCTGCATGGACCTGGTGCAGGGGTTAGAGCTAGCTCTGTTGCTCAACTCTTCAGTACCATGGCTGGAATGTTGACAGGACCCAGGGCTTTTGCATTATTCAGGTTTTCACTTTTATCTTGATGTGACCTGGAGTGAATTGAGTTGGTAAGAGACTGGTGTCGGTGCTACTGCAGCCCTCAAGTGTGGGTTGAGATGTAGCATCCATTCACCAGTTCTGGCTGAAGATGGGTCCAGAGGCTTCAGCCTTGCCTTAAGCACTGATGTACTGGGGTTCTCTGTCATTGACGCTAGGGAGCCTGCAGCTCCAGTGAGTTGTTTAATTGTCCCCCACCATGACCACGGGATGTGGCAGGACTGTAGGCCTTCGGTCTGATATGATAGCTGCGGGATTGCTTCCTGGGACTATTGCATGTTTCCTCTGCTGTTTTTCATGGCAGGAAATTGTGTGCTGTAGCTTCATTAGGGGGACCCTTCATTGTTCGGTCTGCTTGATGTTGCTGAAGGTTTGCTCTCCTTACACCCTTTGTTGAAGCAGGGTTAATCTCCTGAGTGTGATGGGAGAATGGGGAATGTGACAATCCTGATTGTGCTCAAATACAGCTCTGTTGCTGATGGCCCACAGCCCTCCATAGGTAATCTGGTCCCAGCCTGTCTCATTCAGCACAGTGATACTGCCACTCAACATCGTGAAGGGTGTCCTCAGTGGGAAGGAAGGACTTCATCTCACACATGACTGCTGCTCAGACCAATATTGTCACTGACAAATGTGCCTGCTCGTTGGATTGGTGAGAGCAATGTGAAGTAGATATATCCCTTTAGCCCCCCCTGTTTGCTGCAGATCCCACTGAGCAGCTGTGTCCCTGTGGACCTGACCAGCTTGGTCAGTAACAGACCTGCTGAGCTGCTCTTGGTGATGGATAATGAAGCTCCTCATCCACCACACCCTTCCCGCTCTCCGGCCAGCACTCTCTCCCAGGGACGGTGATGGTGTTGTCTGAGGTGCAATTCCGTGATTATGACTCTGTCCAACTTTTGCTGGAATAGTTTTTGAGACCGTTCTCCCAACTTTGGCACAAGCTCCCAGATGGTTGTGAGCTGCCAGAGGAGGTGGTGAAGGCTGGTACAATTCCAATATTTAAAAGGCAGCTGGATGGGTATATGAACAGGAAGGCTTCAGAGGGATATGGGCCAAGTGCTGGCAAATGGGACAAGATTAGGTTAGGATATTTGGTCAGCATGGACAAGTTGGACTGAAGGGTCTGTTTCCGTGCTGTACGTCTCTGACTGTGTTAGTAGAAGGGAGACTTGGCAGAGGCAGGGCTGAGATTCCTGCTGTCCTTTCTAGTGCCTTGTTTGCGTCCTGTCTCATTTCTGAGTTAGAGTTTCTCCGGGGTCGATACAACGGAGTGACTGACAGGAACCCTCCTTAGAAAATTGTCCAGAGTCACATGTAGGTCAAGCGAAGGAAGGACAGCAGATTTCCTTCCCTAAAGGATATTGGTGAGCCAGATGATTTTTATGACAATCAGCAATGGTTAGTTTTTAATTTAAAAGTTCTTTGAATTCAAACCAATGCCTCCCGAACCTTGAGCTGGGGGTCTGGATTCCTGGTATAATGACATTACTGCTCCACCATCACGGAGATTATGGACAGATCCTCTGGTCTGCTCTTTAGTCATTAACAAGTCCAGGCAGTGGGATGTGGATGGGGCTGTTGTGCCTGACTATCAACTTGTCCTTTGTGGTTATGTCCATGCCCTGGTTTGCTTGGAGACAGAGCACACAGTGTCCAATGGGATGGGTCAGGCCTTCCATTTAATGGTGGGAGCTACCGGCTGGTGTACATCATCACTCTGACTTCACCGTCGTTTAAATGTTTACATTTGGAATGTTGATTTTTCTTGAAGTGTCCCTTCAGGACCGTCTGACGTCATCTTTTTTCGAAACCATGCTTTATTCAAACTAATCGATCCTGTTCTGGTGATGGGCATTTCACAAATACCATGTGTAACATTTGTGTTCTCCTGTGTATGGTGAGGGAGTAGGGATGAGACTATACAGGCTCCCCCAGCCTGTCAGAACTCAATGTAAAAATGGTGTGCCCCTTCCAAAATTAATTTCCTGTTTTGGGAAAACCTTGTAATTTTAGTTGATTCAAAGTTTGGTCTATTTTAACTATTGTGAGGTTGTTTGCTGCTTTATCAATCTTCTGTAAATGTTTTTATCTCTCATTAAATTCACTTTTTCTCCTGTTAACCAAACCAACCTGATTTGTCAGCGAGCTGTGTTCCTTTTCAGTGAAACTCCCAGGAGCCTACAGTGAGAGTCCTGTAGATAGTGCATTGGTCAGTGCCACTCTGGGCTGAGATACTGCTCCAGCAATGGGATTGATATCATTCCCAGTTTACAGGGTCTGTTATATTTCCAGTAGATCAAAGACTAGCATTTATGTCTCAACTCTCATGTGCACAAGGCATCCAAAGGCCCTTTTAAAGGTATTTTCACCTTTCCACACCTGAACTTACACCAGTCTAATATCACCACTTCTCCTTCACAAAGTTATTAACACTAGCTTTATCCTTGCAGTGGCCTCCACAGCATCTGTTCCTTTTGACCCTCCTCCACCTCAAAAATATAAAAACCACCATTTACCAGCCCCCTTCCATTCTGAAGAAGAAGCACATCAGACTCAAAACATTAACTTGGTTTCTCTCCTCACAGATGCTGCCAGACCTGCTGAGTTTCTCCAGAATCCTGTGTTTCTCATGAAATGTCTTTTGAAGTCACTGTTGTGGGAAATCTGGCAGCCAAACTTTGCTCAGCAAACCTCAGGAGACCGTCTGAGGGAAGGGATAATATAATCTTGAAACAGAAAGTGCTGGATAAAATCTGCAGGGTCTGGCAATGTCTGTACACAGGGCAGCAGAGTTAAGGTTTCAAGACAAGGACATTTCCTCAGTTCCAAGTAGATTAGAATCCCTACAGTGTGAACGCAGGCCATTCAGCCCATTGAGTCCACACCTACCTTCTGAACAGCATACCACATGAATAACCTTAAATTTGCCATGGCCAATCTATATAACCTGCACAACTTTGGACTGTGGGAGAAAACCCATGCAGACACAGGGAGAAAATGCAAACTCCACACAGACAGTCACTGTCTGTGGCTGGAATCAAACCCAGGTCCCTGGTACTGGGAGGCAGAGGTGCTAACCACTGAGCTACCGTGTGACCCAAGTACATTGAATTGGGATCATACTTTAGTGTCTGACCAGCCATTTTGATACAAATTAGTTTTTGGCATTGCCATTATGGGTATTATTTTTGAGGGACTGTGTGTGAACAGCCATGCGCTGCAGTCATCAGCCAACTTGGTCACATCACCATGGAAGGTCGAGTCCAGCTGCAGATGAATGGAGCTTGTGTGACCAACAGATATCATCAACAAAGATCACCTTGTGAGACCTGGTTGTTCACTCGACATTTGTATAAATGTTGAAAACTCTTGGGGTTAGCACTGACTCCTGTAGTAATCCATTAGTCCATCTTCACCAAACACATCTCTCTTGTCCGAAGGAGAGTCTGAATCAACTGTCCTGACAGAGTGTGTAAAAACTGTTGCGATGGAGTTTGGGCGAATGCTGGAACAGAAGGGGATCTAATCTAATCTAATGGGAACAAGCCCACAGGCTGCCCTGTGAGGACCAGCAGCAGCAGCAGCAGCTGAGGGAGCACCAGCAGCAGCTGAGGGAGCACCAGCAGCAGCTGAGGGAGCACCAGCAGCACTGCCATCTTCAGGTTCTTTTGAAGCTGATTTCAATCCAAGCAAATCCTAAAACTTGACCATGTGTTCACAGAGACCAGCTTCATCACTGTGTTAAGGATGACCTGTACTTTCAGAGATCTACACTGCAGGGTAAGACCCGAAGGTGCAAGAACAGAAGTACACCATTCAGCCCATTGAATTCATTCTGCCATTCAGAGATCCTGGCTGATCACAATCCTCAATTTCCTCTCTTTTCCCAAAATCCTTGATTCAGTAACAGACAAAAAATCTCAGCATTTAATATTTTTAACAACCCAGCCTGGAAAGCCTTCTGCAGGAAAGAACTCCATCGATCCATTACCCACTGAGAGAAGAAATTCCTCCTCCGCTCTGACTGAAGTGGTTAACACCTTACCGTCTGGTGCAAAACTCTCCCACAACCAATCGCAATTTCTGCACGACCACCTTGTCAACTCTGCGAGTCTTGTATGTTTCAAAGAGATCTCTTTTTATCTTTTCATTGTTCAAAATCCAATTAATACAAGCCCAACCTACTTCCCCTGTCCTTATAAGAAAATCTCTCCATACCCAACACCAACCAAGGGTAGTACAGTGGCTCAGTGGTTAGCACTATGGCCACACAGCACCAGAGGACCTGGGTTCGATCCCTGCCTCAGACCACTGTCTGCGTGGGGTTTGCACATTCCTGCTGATTGTGCTTTGGGTTTCCCCCGGCTACTCCGGTTTCCTTCCATGGTCCAAACGTGTGCAGGTCAGGTGAATTGGCCGTGCTAAATCGCCCATAGTATTAGGTACATTAGTCAGAGGGAAATGGGTCTGGGTGGGTTACTCTTCAGAGGGTTGGTGTGGACTTGTTGGGCCGAATGGCCTGTTTCCACACAAGTTCCCCAGTGCTGCAGCTTTCTGATGTCTCACTTTATTTCAATAAAATTCAGCTTCTATCCTTCTAGCCAAGATACATTTTCTCACGTTTTCCCCAGGACATTCCATCTGCCAGGCTCTCGCCCAATCACTACCCTCCTCCGCATAATTCTCCTGATTTAACTTTCCACCTATTTAGGCCGTGAACATTATCCTGAGGGTCTGGATTACCAACCCAATGGCATTCCCAATGTTCCCTCATTAAAGGGGGGAGGGCCGTTGGTGGATGGTGAGTTTGACCTGAGGGTCACCCCATCTCAGAGTGAGATTGAGAAGGTGGGCTTTAGCTGGATACAGGAATTAAACTCACACTGTTTGGTGTCATTCTGTGTCAAACTTGAGGCCTCCCTGTACGTGGATGACGTCGCTGTTTTCTGCTCGGATCCGCTGTCCGTGCACAGACTCGTGTGCATCTGCGACCAGTTCGAACGGGCCTCGGGGGCCAAGGTAAACCGAGGCAAGAGCGAGGCCATGCTCTTCGGGAACTGGGCCGACCAATCCTCTATCCCCTTCACCGTCAGGACTGACCACCTGAAGGTGCTGGGTATTTGGTTCAGGGGGGGCTGGGGCGTGCGCCAAGACCTGGGAGGAGCGGATCAGGAAGATGAGACAGAAACTAGGCAGATGGGGGCAACGGTCGCTCTCCATCGCGGGAAAAAACCTGGTCATCAGGTGTGAGGTACTCTCAGTATTGCTATATGTGGCACAGGTCTGGCCTATCCCCAGGACCTGTGCCGCCGCAGTCACCCGGGCCATCTTCCAATTCATTTGGAGATCAAAGATGGACCGGGTCCGAAGAGACTCTATGTACAAAGACCGGTGCAATGGGGGAAAGAACACGCCCAATGCCACCCTCACCCTGATGGCCACCTTTGTGTGTGGCTGCATCAAGCTGTGCGTGGATCCCCGGTACGCAAACACCAAGTGTCACTACGTACTGAGGTTCTACCTGTCCCCGGTGTTGCGAAGGATGGGCCTGGCCTCGCTGCCGCGGAACGCTCCGAGTAGTTGGACCGTTCTGTATCACCTGTCCTTTGTGGAGAAGTTTATGAAGAAAAACACCTTTGACCACAAGTCCATCAGGAAGTGGTCAGCACGTAGCGTCCTTGAGACCCTTCGGGAAAAGGAGAGGGCGGATCCTGTCGAGCGGTTCCCTGAGCAGACTGTCAAAGCCATTTGGCAGAATGCCTCATCGCCAGAACTTTCCAACAAGCACCAAGACGTGGCTTGGCTGGTGGTGAGAAGGGCTCTGCCTGTGAGATCCTTTATGCACGCCCGGACTCTCTGCCGCACCGCACGCTGTCCTCGAAGTGGCTGCGGGGGGGACGAGACTGTCACACACCTCCTTCTGGAATGTGCCTATGCAGAGGAAGTCTGGAGAGGAATGCAGTGGTGCTTGTCGAGGTTCGTCCCGAGCAGCGCCGTGACGCGGGACTCCGTGCTCTACGGCCTGTTCCCCGGGACTCACACCGAGACGAACATTAACTGCGCCTGGAGGATCATCAACTCGGTGAAGGACGCTCTCTGGGCGGTCCGAAACCTGTTGATCTTCCAGCTGAAGGAGTTGACCCCGACTGAGTGTTGCAGACTGGCACATTCCAAGGTCCAAGACTACGTGTTGAGGGACGCGCTGAAGCTTGGGGCAGCTGCCGCCAAGGTGCGATGGGGAAAGACCACCGTGTAAGATCGGCCTGCCGAAAGAAGAACAGGGGGCCCATACAGACGTTTTTTTGGGCTCTGCTGATGCCTCAGCCAAATATATGTATATATACAAGATTGAAAAATGCACAGGATTGTAAAGGACAAGGATAAATTCGAATCTGTGTTTGTAAATATGGACATATGTATGGCATGATCCAATGTACAGACCATCAAATCATTTTATGAATAAAGTATATTTTTGAAATAAAAAAAAATTCAGCCACCTGAGTGAACTGACTCCAGCATTGCTAATGTTTAATACTAGGGGGTTAAATGCTGTTAGACTCACCCCGTCTCTTTCTACTTTCCACAATCCAGCCTCACAAATCTTTCCTGAATACATTTTAAGATTTCTGCCCCTTGAAGTTTTTTACACTTTGTTTATCCCAGTTAACACTGGGTACATTGAAATCCCCTTCACATTAATATCCTATTATTTTTACACTTCCCTGAGATTTAGCACCATATCTTTCCCCAAATGTTCGCGGGCTCTATGGTACATTCCCAGCAAAGTGATTGTCCCTTTTTTTTGGTTTAACTTTCACCCATATGACCTCATTTTAGAAACCTTCTGAGATTATCATCCATCCCTGCTGCCTGATGTTCCACACTAACTCCTTGTTCCACACTGAGACACCATCTCCTCATTTCCAACATCTTTTGCCTTTTTTTGCCCCTCCCCCCCCCCTTCAGTATTCTTCGAAGATCCAATACCCTGGAATATCGAGCTGGCAGTTCTGCGGGAATAAAGTGAGAATGGAAATTAAACGGTACAATATCACCACCACGTGGCTACAAATGGTATTGCCAGAATAAATTGGGATTTGTTTCGAAAAATAGTGCAGCTGCGCCACCTAATGGCGTTTGGTGAAACTACAGCAACATGATTTCCTATTCCAGTGCAGTTATCAGACTGCAAATTAAAAAATAAAACTCAGTGTTGGGAATTCTCAATAAGCCTGACAGGATTTCTAGGGAGAGAAACAGAATTGATGTTTCAGAATGTATTTTATTTTTCTTCAGAACTGATTTGCAGTGTTTTGTCTTAATTCCATAGATCAAATTTTGCTCTTCTGAAGAAATGTAGTTTAGCCAAAAGCAACAGCTTTACGTATCATCAAAGCAGGTAACCTAAATTCACAAGTTGTGTACAGATTGTGTTATTTTTTGCCGTTCAACGCAACCACTCAACTTCATTTTACAACAAAAAATAGAAATTGCTGAAGAAGCTGACCAGGTTTGGCAGTAACTGTGGAGAGAAAGCAGAGTTAACGTTTTGGGCCCATTGACTCTTCTTCAGATCATTTTAATTACTACCTCAGAGGCAATATCACTGCCTTATTCACAATTTAGCTTATTATAGTTTTCCAGGGTTATTATTAATTGATGTTTATTAAAATAGATGAATAAAGAACATTTTAAACACAAATCTATGATTTTGCCTGGAGCAGGACTGCCACCACGTGGCTTAAAACGGAGCTTCACAAATTTATTTCCCTGTGCAGCACCGATCTAGACCACTTGATGGCGCAAGAGGTCCATTTGTCATCTTGTTGACATTTTTCATTTCGTTCTTTGATTAATTTTAAATAACTAACGTAGTGTGCATTGCAGTTTTTAC
Source organism: Chiloscyllium punctatum (assembly GCF_047496795.1). Lineage (NCBI taxonomy): Eukaryota > Metazoa > Chordata > Chondrichthyes > Orectolobiformes > Hemiscylliidae > Chiloscyllium > Chiloscyllium punctatum. The sequence continues at coordinate 22,572,384 of NC_092768.1, read as the reverse complement.
CACACGCTATAGGGGCAGAATTAGGTTAGTTATTGAAAGGCATTATTAGTCGATGTAGATACTGTACTTTGTGTTTAAAAGTTCTTAAACGCTGGAAATATAAAATTAAACAAGACACAAGAGAAACTGAGCAAGAGAATAACTTCCTTCCACAAGAAAGAAAAACCTCAAGGAACTGCGGATACTGCAAAATAGACACAAAAATAGAAATGGCTGGAAAATCTCAGCAAGTCTGACAGCATCTTTGCAGAGAAAACAGAGTTAACGTTTCGGGTCTAATGACCCTGAGTTATGGAACAAAATTATAAGGCTGCACTCCTGTTTCTGGCCAGCTGATGGCAATATTGTACCACGTAAAAGAATCGATTATGGGAAATTATTACTTGCAATACCGCTTAATGCCAGCAAGTGGTAGTATTGCACCATTTGTTCTCCAACTGGAATTTAAAAATTGAACTGGAAACAGTTCGTTGGAGATTAAAGAAAAAATTCACAGGTTTAGAGTGATCTATATGCTTTGGTCCTTTAAGATATACAGTCTTGCGGAAGAATACAGTAACACAAAGTAATGGGGAAGGACAGAAAATTGGGAATTCACTTGCTGTCTCATCCCAAATATCATTGAAATCATGAATCTAGTTCCTGGTGAAAACTTGAGCCCATTCCACTTCACCACCTCCTCACTCATTCTCACTGCTACATCTGTGAAGTTCTGGTCTAACATGCACTGTTGAATTAATTAAAATTTCTGCTGTTAAACATTTAAAAACATCAAAGTCATTGCCTTCAATGTGCATCAGACTAAATCTAACCCTGTTCCTTCTCCTCTGAATGAGATTGACTGCATGCACTGGGTCCAATTGAAACTTGAGCAGAGTTTCAAAGTAAATATCTTACCAATCGTCAAAATCACCTTCTTTCTGTCACCATCACCTGCCCTGCTTCATTTGTCTTGAAAGCAGTGAACAGGCAATGGTTAATTTTTAAGGAACAAAGACGTTCATTGGAACAGTTATACATTTCTTTCTGCTACAAAAGCACAACAGGTAAAATGTCCCAGTAGTGCCTGGAAAATAAATTAAAGCTAACATTAGATCCCAATAGCAGTTGTATAAACTTAATTGAAACAGTTGTGACGATGCTGCTTCTTTAACGAGGTGACACGATCCTTGTTTTTTTTTCAAGAGAGGTTGTAAAGGCAGAGGTGCTGATTTGTCTGGAAGTGGTTACTTTAAGCAATGGCAGTGGAGTGGCCAGTTCTCCCGTTCAGAGTATGATTCTAGTTTGGTTTAGTTTTAGCGGTTGGTCAAAAAACCTGCTGAGGGCCGAGAGAAGCAGCTCCAATGGAAAGAGGTTCCTCCCTTCGACCGAGGCCTTGCCGAGTATTTCTGTCTGAAATCTCTCCTTGCCCTGTAAGAACCTGTGTTTGTGTTTTTGCCCAGGAGTCTGTATATTGGGATGTTGCAGGGATTGGAATGGTTTTGTTAAGCTGCGATATTGTGTTGGTTGGGTTTTCAAATAAATGAAGTTATTCTAAATTCTGTTTTCTTGTCTTCACGTTTCATTCATGGAGTTTAAATAAACCCAGTTTTGTTTAAAGCTGAGTAATTGGACCAGCTGCATCACTGCTGTAATATCCACTTCACATCTGCCGTCACAAAAAAAATAAAAGTTAGAGTCTGGGGTCTGGGTTACCTTCTTCAAATACTTTGAGGGGTTCTGGCCTGGTCCATAACATAGAAGCAAGGTCCAGGATCTGGGGCATGTTAGAGTTCAGCAAAGGAGGATAAAGAGGTTAATGATGAGCGGAGGAACTATGAGGCTAAACCTTCCAGAAATATAGAAGGGAACTGTTGAAGCTTTTATAACGGTTGGAAAGGAAAAGCTGAGTGAAGGCAGACATAGGACCTAACAGTCTGAACAGGGAGAATGGATAATGGGGGACAGGAGGTGGCAGTGCAATGAAACAACTTCTTTAGTTCTGTCCTCATGGAGGAAGACACAAAAAACTCCTCACAACAGCTGGGAATCCCGGGGTCTATTGAGAGGGAGGAATGGAAGGAGAGGTGGCTGTGGAGAAATAATGGGACAGGAAGCTGGTAATTCTCCAGGGCCTGATAATCACCATCCCAGGGTCCACTGGAGGGGACCATGGACATAGTGGCTTCATTGATTGTTCGAATCGAATAAAAAGTTTACACAATCAGCCAATTACGGCTGAGACGAAGGGAAATGGTGAACTTGTGAAATTCTCCATCACAAAGGACTGTGGAGGCCAAGTCAGTGAATACATTTTACAAAGAAATAGACTGAACCTGGATACAGAATGCAGGAAGGGGTTTGGAGTGACCGTGGGGACCGTGGTGGTGAGACAGAAAATCATTCCGGGTCACTTTGAGTCACAGAGCAGGCTCAGTTGTCCAGATCCCAAAAGAGAAAATGCTGGAAAATCTCAGCAGATCTGGCAGCATCTGTAAGGAGAGAAAAGAGCTGACGTTTCAAGTCTAACTGACCCTTTGTCAAAGCTTTGACAATGTGTCAGTTAGACTTGAAACGTCAGCTCTTTTCTCTCCTTACAGATGCTGCCAGACCTGCTGAGATTTTCCAGCATTTTCTCTTTTGGTTTCAGATTCCAGCATCCGCAGTAATTTGCTTTTATCAGTTGTCCAGATAACTTTTTCCTATTTTCAATATTTCTATATTTCATTATCTGAAACTCTTAATATTTTTGTTGCCTCTGAATGGAACCATTTTCTTCTGTACAAAGAGCTTAAGCTCTGTAAAGGAGGTAAAGAGAGAGAGAGGGAGGGAGAGAGGGGGAGGGAGAGAGAGGGGGAGAGAAGGAGAGGGGGAGAGAGAGAGAGAGAAGGAGAGAGAGAGAGAGAGAGGGACAGAGAGGAAGGGAGGGAGAGAGGGGGAGAGAGAGGGGGAGAGAGAGAGATGGGGAGAGAGAGAGAGAGAGGGGGAGAGAGAGAGAGAGGTGGGAGAGAGAGAGAGAGAGAGAGGGAGGGAGAGAGGGGGAGAGAGAAGGAGAGGGGGAGAGAGAGAGAGAGAGAGAGGGAGGGACAGAGAGGGAGGGAGAGAGAGAGAGAGAGAGGGAGGGACAGAGAGGGAGGGAGAGAGAGAGAAGGAGAGAAAGAGAGAGAGAGAGGGGGGGGAGAGAGAGAGAGAGGGAGGGAGAGACAGAGAAGGAGAGACAGAGAAGGAGAGAGAGAGAGAGAGAAGGAGAGAGAGAGAAGGAGAGAGAGAGAGAGAGAGAGAGAGAGAACATAAAACAAAACGTACAATTCCAACGGGGCTGTATGTGCTGAGGGGCTTGTGTCTCTGTGTACACCAAACATTGAAGGTGGTCGGGCAGATTGATTACACATCGTAGGCAGAATTTTCTGTAAATTTCAGAAATATACTTTATTCATTGAAGAAAATCCTTGTATTTATATACCTAATCACCAACACAGTTTGGTTCTGGACAGCAGCAGACCAAGGAAACAAACAAACATTGGAGTTTGACTCTATCCAAACAAACCAGAGTCATCTCTTACTTGAACCAGACAATCTTTAAATGTATTTGAGACACCATGAGGGTCCAATAACTGAATGCCCTGTCATTTCCCTTCAGCAGAGAGCCCTCAGACAGTGGTCTTTCCCCGATGGGTCTTGGCAGCAGCTGTCCCAGGCCTTAGTGTGTCCCACAGCCCGTAGTCCTGCACCTTGGACTGTGCCAGTCTGTAACGCTCGGTCAGGGTCAGCTCCTTGTTCTGGAAGACCAACAGATTTCAGGCAGATCAAAGAGTATCTTTCACTGAGTTGATGATCCTCCAGGTGCAGTTGATGTTTGTCTCAGTGTGTGTCCCGGGGAACAGCCCGTAGAGCACAGGGTCCCGCGACACAGAGCTGCCCTGGACACACCTCAACACAAACCCCACTGCAGTGGCTCATTCCAGAAGGAGATGGGTGACAGTCTCTACCCCTTTGCAGCCACTTCGAGGGCAGTGTGTGATGGCACAGACTGGCCGGGGTACATGAAGGATCTCATAGGCAGTGCCCTTCTCACCACCAGCCGAGCCATGTCCTGGCGCTTGTTGGAACGTTCTGGTGATGAGGCATTCTGCCAAATGGTTTTGACAGTCTGCTCAGGGAACCACGCGACAGGATCCGCCCTCTCCTTTTCCCGAAGGGTCTCAAGGACACTACATGCTGACCACTTCCTGATGGACTTGTGGTCAAAGGTGTTTTCCTTCACAAATGTATCCATCAGGGACGGAGATATGGAACGGTCCAACTACTTGGAGAGTTGCGCAGCAGCGAGGCCAGGCCCATCCTTCACAAGCCTGGGGACAGGGAGACCCTCAGTACGGACTGACACTTAGTGTTTGTGTACTGAGCGTTTACACACAGCTTGATGCAGCCGCACACAAAGGGACCATCAGGATGAAGGAGGTGTTGGGTAGATTCTTCCCCATAAATCCAGAGTGTTGTACATGGTGCCCTGCAGGAATCTTAGAGCTCCAAATGAAGTGGACGATGGCTCAGGTGACTGAAACAGTGCAGTTTTGGGAATGAGAAAGACCTGTGCCACATGCAACAACAGAGAGAGTGTCCCACCTGATGAGCCGGCTTTTACCTTCAATGGGGAGGGAGCAGGAGTTCCCAAAACCCCAGTTTCTGCCTCCGTTTGATGATATGCTCCTGCCCCAGTCCCTCTGAACCATATTCCCAGCCCCTTCAGGTAACCTGTCCTGGCAGTGAAGGAGAGTTATAGAAAATAGTTAATCTATAAGTTTAAAATGACACACAACTCTCTCACCTGCTATTACAAATATTGTCCTCGTAAATTAATAAATCCAAACCTGCTCTGTGCTATATTCGTGTTAATTCTCCTGAGGTTAGTTACAAATTGGAATTTTTAATTACTCTACATAGAGTAAAAATCTTTCAAGGAAAATAGTTTTACTCGGTATTCCTCTCTGACAATGCCAATCATTGTCCCAATAATCAAACTGTTTCTAAGTTATCTACTCTCTTATATCTGTTAAAAATCACACAACACCAGGTTATAGTCCAACAGGTTTATTTGGAAGCACTAGCTTTCGGAGCTCTGCTCCTTGATCAGATGGTTCTTCATCATCCACCACCTGATAAAGGAGCATCACTCCGAAAGCTAGTGCTTCCAATTCAACCTGTTGGACTATAACCTGGTGTTGTGTGATTTTTAACTTTGTCCACCCCAGTCCAACACCGGCTCCTCCACATCATAATATATTTTCTGAGTGAGGACTGGGCAGGACAAACATTAATAACTCTGTAAGGAAATAGGATTTTTTAAATAAAGCTAAGAGATATTTTGATTCTCATTTAGTAGGGGAGTGAAAGGCTATGGGGAAAGCGCAGTAAAGTGGATGTTAGGAATGTCAGGTCAATCATGGTCCTATCGAATGGTGGAGCAGGCCTGAGGGGCAGAATGGCCTGCCCATGAGGGGCAGAATGGCCTGCCCATGTTCCTATTTCTTATCGTCCAATGATTGAAACATTCCACCTTATGACAATTCTAAATTTGGTGCGGTTTGGAGGTGGGGAGCAGTGGGGGATTGGGTGGTGGGTAGTGCGGGTGGTCAGTGAAAAAATAGGGCTTTCAACCCAAGAAGTTCGAGAACTACTTGTCTGTTCTGTCAAAACTTTACCAATGTTTCAAGAAGGGCCAAGGCAGGCTGACAGCAGATCACTTGCCAGTGATATCCATGCCCAATGATAAAGTGTGTGATAGGTCAGGAAGACAGCAAATCAAAGATACATTCCTGATTAGAATGGGTGGTGAGCTCAGTGTCAAGCCCATTCTATCTTTTCACAGTTTCCTAAATTTCTAATGTTCCTCACCTTTCAGTGCAGTTTATGGAGAGGCAGCAAGTGTTCCTAAGCCAATAGCCTAAGACTTATGTGCTGTAAGATTAAAGACAAAAGATTTGGAACCAAGTGAGAGAACTCCTTTCACTCAGAGTGTTTTGAGATTTTGGATTTCTCTTACAGGTTTGGCAACTGAACTTCAATGTTATGGAATAACAAGTGATTCTCAAACTCTACCCCAAGACTGATCCTTCAGAGCAGTCAAAGGCGGGAATTCAAAGAACTATGGGTGTTGAAAATCAGAAATGTTAGAAATGTCCATCACTGATCAGCACAAGATGGCCGACAGTTGCCCTTGGCAAAAGCAGTAAAAACATGGCTGACCGTGATCTTCGGGAGTTTTGGGAAAATATTTGCTGAATATAGTCAGCATAAGTTGGAACAACGGTAGCAGTCCTGTAGCTCCCAAGATAACAGAATTGAGACTGTACACCAGGCTTACGCATTTACTTAGATAAAAACATCGCATAAGAATTCTACATTTAGAATATAATTCGGAGATGCCGGTGTTGGACTGGGGTGTACACAGTTAAAAATCACACAACACCAGGTTATAGTCCAACAGGTTTAATTGGAAGCACACTAGCTTTCGGAGCGACGCTCCTTCATCAGGTGATAGTGGAGGGCTCGATCGTAACACAGAATTTATAGCAAAAATTTGCAGTGTGATGTAACTGAAATTATACATTGAAGAATTGATTGTCTGTTAAGCCTTTCATCTGTTAGAATACAGTGATAGTTTCACTTCTTTCATGTGCAAATCACAAAACCCTTTTTTTAAAAGTTGCATTCTCGGGTTAGCTGTTAACAATGGTGATAGCTAGACAATATGTTGAAGGTGTTAGCCCCCTGTGTTCTCTGTCTATGACCTGATGTTTAGATTGATTCCAACAGAGAACACAGGGGGCTAACACCTTCAACATATTGTCTAGCTATCACCATTGTTAACAGCTAACCCGAGAATGCAACTTTTAAAAAAAGGGTTTTGTGATTTGCACATGAAAGAAGTGAAACTAGTACTGTATTCTAACAGATGAAAGGCTTAACAGACAATCAATTTTTCAATGTATAATTTCAGTTACATCACACTGCAAATTTTTGCTATAAATTCTGTGTTACGATCGAGCCCTCCACTATCACCTGATGAAGGAGCGTCGCTCCGAAAGCTAGTGTGCTTCCAATTAAACCTGTTGGACTATAACCTGGTGTTGTGTGATTTTTAACTTTGTACATTTAGATTAGATTCCCTACAGTGTGGAAATAGGCCCTTCAGCCCAACAAGTCCACACCGACCTCCAAAGAGTAACCCATCCATGCCCATTTCCCTCTGACTAATGCACCTAACACTATGGGGCAATTTAGCATGGCCAATTAATCTGACCTGCACATCCTTGGACTGTGGGAGAAAACCAGAGCACCAGAGGAAACCCACGCAAACTCGGGGAGAGTGTGCAAAATCAATACAGACAGTTACCCGAGACTGGAACCGAACCTGGGACCCTGGTGATGCGAGGTAGCAGTGCTATCCACTGAGTCACCATGAATTAATGAAGTGAATTTTCAATTAGTCAATCCATTGCAATCATAGATTTTAGATTCTTCAAATAACCATCAGTATAAATTCTGAAGTTGTTGTAGATTCACATGCACAAAAAAAATTAAAAGCATGAGGGATTTCATGAAGGATTTCAGACTGAAGGTCTTTGACCAGTGGTGTGGCACAAGGGTATGTGCTTGGTTCAATGCTTTTCGTCATTTACATAAATTATTTGAATGTGAATATAGAACTAAGTTTGCAGATAATATCAAAATTAGAGGTGTCGTGGACAGCCAAGAAGGTTTCCTCTGAGTACAATGGAATCATTATCAAATGGGCCAATAGGCTGAGGAGCAGCAGATGGAGTTTAATTTAAATAAATGTGAGGTGCTGCATTTTGGAAAGGCCAATCACGACAGGACTTATACACTTAATGTTAGGGTCCTGGGGATTGCTGAATAAAGAGACCTTGAGTGCAGGTTCATAGTTCCTTGGAAGTTGAGTCACAGGTAGACAGGATAGTGAAGAAAGCATTTAGTATGCTATCATTTATTGGTCAGTACATTGAGTGTCAGAGTGAGGAGGTCATGTTGCAACTATACAAGACATTAGTTTGGCCACAATTGGAATATTATGTTTAATCCTGGGCTCCCTGCTGTCGGAAGAATGTTGTGAAACTTGAAAGGATTCAGACAAGATTTCCAAGGATGTTGCCATTGTTTGAGGGTTTGAGCTATGGGGAGAGGCTGAACAGGCTGGGGTTATTTTCCCTGGTGCATCAGAGGCTGAAGGGGGACCTTATAGAGGATTATAAAACCATGAGAGTCATGGATAGAGTAAGTAGACAAGGTCTTTTTCCTGGGTTTTGGGAGTCCAAAACTAGAGGACATAGGTTTAAGGTGAGGGGGAAAGATATAAAAGGGGCCTAAGGGACAGCTTTTGCATGAGACTGTAGTATGTGTATGGAATGAGCTGCCAGAGGAAGTTTGGAGGCTGGTACAATTGCAACATTTAAAAAGCATCAGTGGGTGGCACGGTGGCACAGTGGTTAGCACTGCTGTCTCACAGCGCCAGAGACCCGGGTTCAATTCCTGCCTCAGGCAACTGTCTGTGTGGAGTTTGCACATTCTCCCCGTGTCTGCGTGGGTTTCCTCCGGGTGCTCCGGTTTCCTCCCACAGTCCAAAAATGTTCAGGTTAGATGAATTGGCCATGCTAAATTGCCCTGTAGTGTTAGGTGAAGGGGTAAATGTAGAGGAATGGGTCTGGGTGGGTTGCTCTTCAGAGGGTCAGTATGGACTTGTTGGGCCAAAGGGCCTGTTTCCACACTGTAGGTAATCTAATCTAATCAGATGGATATGTGAATAGGAAAGGTTTAGAGGGATAAGGACCAATTGCTGGCAAAAAGGTACTAGATTCATTTGTGATATCTGGTCGGCATGTTTCCATGCTGTACATCTCTATGATTCTATGACTTGATGACAATAATTATGTGAGAAAGTCAATCTTAGCCAGTGAAGAGCAGTCTCCATATCCTCATTATGAAGAATTGTATCACAGATGTAAAAACTAGCAGACACTGGAATGTGGGTTGATTGAACACATTGTAAGAAACCCAAGGTTAAAGATGGGGTGTCTCATAAACACTGTGAGAGCATGAGAAATTTTGAAGTTGTCCCCAGGGTTACTCATCATAGATCACGCAGACACGTGAATTATTGACTGGATGTAGATGTAATTAATAATGAACTGATTGGACTGTAAGTATGAAAATGGGATTTAAATAAAATTTCCTCTGTTGGCTGGAGAGCTCTCTGGATTCTCAGAGGGTCTCCTCCCACCCGTGCAATTCCTATAAACTCTTTGATGCTGGAAGTGAATTCCCAGGTGTCCAGTGACTTATTTGGACATTCCACCCAACAGAATCTAAAACAGAAACGGCTGGAATAACTCAGCAGGTCTGACATCATCCCTGCCTTCTGCCCACAGATGAGAGATACTGCCAGACTTGCTGAGTTATTGTAGCCACCTACCCCTTCTTCAGGACTGGGGGTGGGTGAAGGGTTATACCTGAAATGTTGACCTCTCCACCTCCTGATGCTGCCTGGCTTGCTGGGTTCTTCCAGACTCCTGCCTCTGGAGTTTGGATTCCAGCATCTGCAGTTTTTTTTTGTCTCTAACAGAATTCAAAGTGTAACCTGGAAAATAATCCTGATCCCACCATGAAATATATTCACACAGATTTCTCTTCATCAGTGAATGGCATGGCTTGAGGCGATCATTAATTTTATCAACATTATTAATTTTCGGTGGATTATTGTTTAGGGAGCAATTTCCCTGCAGTTACACATTTGGCCGAAGGACGGAGCAAAACCCAAAGAGTGAATTCAGTCAAAACCGAAAGGAACTTTTCTCAGGGAGGGGCTGCTGTTGTGAAAGTCTTTACATTTTACATCTGTCGGGAAAAGGCGGAAAATGTTCGGTCAGATTGTGGGAAAGTAAGAGGTGAGTCCCAAATCCTCTTTAATTTCAGGAAGGGGTCATTCCCAGTGGGATCAGGTGGATATTATTCCCGCTGAAAGATCCCAATCAAATCCAAGGAGTTGAACGGGGAGCCGCTGGGGATTGTCCAGGGAAAAGGTGCGAACTTTCTCCAATGTCTCTGATCAGCTGAACAGAGCCTGGAGCTGGCTCCTGTCAGTATAAGGGAACAGGAGGGAGAGGCAATCTGTAACATTAAAGTCTCAGGGTCAAACACAGAGACTGGGGACGGAAGGAAAAAGGAGGAACATAGTGAGGGCCATGAGACAGAACCTGACCCACTGGGGTTTTTATTTAGAGAGAAATAATTCAATCCTGGAGATAGTTGTGACGCTTCATTTCCTGAAATAAACTTTAATTGAAGAGTTTCTCTTGTGCTGAGTCCATTCTCCGATTCCATTCTTTCCCCTTTCCGGTTTTCTGTCCCCACCATCGACAGCAGTGAGTCCAGGTGCCTGGGTCCTAAACTCCGGATCTCACTGTCTCAACCCGTCCAATGGTCTCTGCCCCTTTCAGGGAGTTCTGAAAAAAACATCACTTTATCGAAGTTTTTACTGAAATGATTTACATTCTATTCCCTACTTTCACTCTCAAGGTCTCCATTTCTGAAGCCCAAGAGCCGCTGTACTTTGCTGACTGTTCTCTCAATGTGACCTGTCACCATCAAAGATTCATCCACATGACCCTCCCACCAGGGCCCTCTGTTCCTGTCGATAGAATTATAACATTAAGTCAACATTGTACCTCTTTCCTCCTTCTGTTAAGACACATCACCTCATAATCCTCTGCTTCAACTCAGTCTGTCACTTGTCTGCCTACTTTCTCACCCAGGATGTCAGAGATGGTTTGTGAACAAGACTCCTGTCATCCATCAGTTTTGGAAGAGAATGTGGTGGGGGAGGGGTTTGTGATCAGTAAGTTTGTATGTGGCACAGGGATTGGCTGGGTGGTGAATAGTGAGGAAGAAGGTTTGAGCTTCAAGGAAGATAAAGGTGGGTTGGTCAGAATGGTAGATCAAATGGGAGGTGGTGTGCTGTAAGAAGTAACAGGATAAGGCATTTCTCAATGAATAACAGGAGACTCAGAAGCTCAGAAGAACAGAGGGATCTTGGGATGGTTATCCAACAGATCCTTAAAGGTGGCAGGACAAGTTAACAGGGTAGTTAGAAGGCATATGGGCCATTGCCTTTATAAGTTAATGTCAGGGGGGTTATGTTGGAGCCATAAAACCTTTGATCAGGCCACAGTTGGAGTACTGTGTGGAGTTTTGTTCACCTCACTACAGGAGGTGATTTCACTGGAGGCAGGTACAGAGGGGATTCACCAGGATGTCGTCTCGTTTGAAGCATTTTAGCTTTGGGGTGTGCTGATTAAGCTTGGGTTGTGTTCTTTCGAGCAGAGAAAGCTGAAGGTGGACCTGATTGAGGACCTAATGTGGGCATAGACAAGGTGGGTGGGAAGCAGCTGGTCTCCTTGTTGAAGGGTCAAGAATAAGGGGACACAATATTAAGGGGAAGGACAGGAGGATTGAAGGAGATTTGAGGAAAAAAAAATTACTCAGCGGATGGTGAGAATCTGGAGTGTGCCGTCTGGGAGGGTCTGGGGGGAGAATAACTCACAATCTTTAAAGGTATGCAGATGTGTGTTTGAAATGTCATAATGTTCAAACTTATGGGCCAATGGATAATGGGATTCATGTCAATAGGTCAGTGCTGACTCAATGGGCAATGGGCACTGTATGACTCTGTGACAATTAGGTTTCACATTTAGAAGAATTACCCAACATGAGGTTTTAGGAATATAAAGTAGTTTACACATAACCCTCATATTACTAAAACTTCCCACCTATTCTTTAATTACTATCCCACAAAAATCAATATGTTTAAACTGTTTGTTACTTCACTTGCAGTTTGTTACCAAATTGAAACGTGTAATTTTTCTACTTAGTGCAAAATGTATTCAAGTAAAAACACTCACTTTTCAATTTCTGTCTGACGACACAACAAAATCTTTTACTGAGTGCGGTCAGTGGTCTCTTATCCCATGGACCCCTCACTGATCTAACTTTCTCTGTGCTCTTCCTAAGGGACAAACACTAGAGTGATCTCTGTAAGGAAATGCAAATATTGGTTTTGTTAAAGTCATTAGTAAAACATTCTTTATAAGCAGTAGTTCCATATGATGACAAGTCTAATTTGGGGGAGGGGGAATGTGGTAGTTTCATTTGAAAACAGGGCTTTCACCCTCAGAAGTTTGAGAACAGCTTATCTAACCAGCTGCTCAGTTCTGTCAAACCTTCACCAACATTTCAAGAAAGAGACAAGTCAGGCTGACATTTAATCACTCACCAGTGATATCCATAGGAGAAAGTGAGGATTGCAGATGCTGGAGATCAGAGTCAAGAGTGTGGCACTGGCAAAGCACAGCAGGTCAGGTATCTGACGATTCGAGCATAAGCCCTTCATCAGGCTGTTCCAAATACTTGCAACAATCCCCATAAACATCCCTTGGCACAAAAGGTAAAATCAAACGCAGGGTCTCCCAGGAGAGAAGTCAGAGAGAGAGGGAGCGTCAGCATGGACCTGTGTCTCTTGGGTCTAGCAGCTTCACAACCTTCTGACTGCTTTCAGTGAATAGACAGACCAAACCAAACCAGAGAAAAGCTGAGCTGGGAGAATTGGCTTCTCCACTTTCATTGTACAAGTATTTTTTTTAAACTTAAAAGCCATTTTCCTGAGGCAGTATCTGTTAGTTATAATTAAATTGGCCCTCAAACACTTCAAAACCCAAATTGTCAGAACCTCTGTCTTTTAACACACCCAGTAAAAACAGTGACTGCAGATGCTGGAAACCAGATTCTAGATTAGAGTGGTGCTGGAAAAGCACAGCATGTCAGGCAGCATCCGAGGAGCAGGAAAATCGATGTTTCGGGCAAAAGCCCTTCATCAGGAATATTCCGAATGCCCGAAATGTTGATTTTCCTGCTCCTTGGATGCTGCGTGAACTGCTGTGCTTTTCCAGCACCACTCTAATCTTTTAACGCACTCTCTGAAAAAAACCCAACAACAACATAGTCGTGTTAAATGAGCAGCATCATCCCAAAACTGCCATCCTTACATGGTCTGGCTTACCTGTGACTCCAGACCCACAGCAATATGGTTGACTCTTAACTGCCCCTCAGGCAATTAGGGACAGGCAATAAATGCTGGCCTAACTTGCGATGCCTTTATCTCATAAACAGTTTTTAAAAAGTGTGCAACATATTTACTTATTCATCATGTTCTCTCTCCTCTGAGCTCACTTCATCTGATCCTCCCTCAATCTCCTCTTCATCCAATCTCCTCATTCCCTCTCTCCCACACTCTCTTCCTGCAGTTTAACACGATAATGATGGTTTCACCGCTCACTATAACGTTCCTGGATGTACTTCCTGATCCGAGCTCCTCTGCAGTGTTTGTGAAAAATATCTCAATGAGGAATCGTCTGACTTTCTGAAGCCAAAAGTAAGTTTTCAGTCTTCATGGCTTAATTGAGAATAATTAGAAAAAAACACATTTTCTAAGTGACATAAATAGGGACAAGTCAGGAATATTCTCCATGACGTTATGCGATGGAGCATTTTCAAACTTGGCTGAAAGTGCGCACTTCATTATCTTTATGGGAATTATTTTTTTCTAAAGAGTTACATCCCAGTTGAAATAGCAGGTTGCTAAAGCAAGTGAAGTTGTTCACTTTTATTCTTGAATGAAATGCGACATGGTGGCTCAGCGGTCAGCACTGCTACCTCACAGCGCCAGGGACCTGGGTTCAATTCCAGCCTCGGGTGATTGGAGTTTGCAAACGCTGCATGGGTTTCCTCCGGGTGTTCTGGTTTCCTTCCACCGTCCAAAGGTGTGCAGGCCAGATGGATTGGCCATGCTAAACTGCCTGTAGTGTCCAGGGATGTGCAGGTTAGGTGATTAGCCATGGAAAATGCAGAGTGACAGTGACAGAGTAGAGGGGTGAGTCTGGGTGGAATGCTGTTCGGAGAGTTGGTGTGGACTTGCTGAGCCGATTGGCCTGGTTCCACACTGGAGGAATTCTTCCATTGAGATGTAGGACTTATGGGCAAAGTCAGTGTTATTCCTCATCCCTAATTGTCCTTGAACTGAGTGACATGTTAGCCTATTTCAAACAGCAGTGTAGAGTCATCCACATTGCTATGAGTCTGGAGTCACATGTTGGCAGGTCTGGGTGAGGACAGCAGATTTCCTTCCCTAAAGGACGTTATGAACCAATTTGGTTTTTGCCACAATTTGAGTTCACTGCCGTCTTATCCTCCCTTCATCTCCTCTTCATCCAAACTCCCCAAGCTGAGGAACACTAGTCCAGTGACATCAGCACTGCACTTCCACCTTCTGAATGGTGATAGAAGAGAGCTGGTCCAAATATCTAATCTCCCAAGTTCAAGAATAGGTGCTCGAGAATTGGATAATGACAATGGGAAATGCTTATTCAAGAAATGGTGAGAGGACAGTCAGGAGACGGAAGGGAACTGGCAGGCAGTACCAGGAACCCGTCTAGCCGTTGCTCTCAATAACAAGTAAACCGTTTTGGATAATGTTGAGGTGGGGGTGGGGGGGGGCGACTTACCATGGGTAAGCCATGGGGTACAGGTCTCTGGCACAGAGCCTGTCCCTATTGCTTGGAAGGGAAGGGGTAAGATGAGCAGAGAACTAGTCACCGGGGACTCCATAGTTAGGGGGACAGATAGGAGGTTCTGTGGGGAACGAGAGAGACACACGGTTGGTGTGTTGCCTGCCAGGTGCCAGGCTCCATGATGTCTTGGATTATGGTTTTGGGATCATTGAAGGGAAGGGGGAGCAGCCCCAAGTTGGGGTCCACGTAGGTACTAACGACATAGGTTGGAAAAGAGATGGGGATTTAAGGCAGAAATTCAGGGAGCTAGGGTGGAAGCTTAGTGCTAGAACAAACATAGTTGTTATCTCTCGTTTGTTGTCCGTGCCATGTGCTAGCGAGGCGAAGAATAGAGAGAGAGGAGTTGAACATGAGACTACAGGGATGGTGCAGGATGGAGAGTTTTGTATACCTGAATAATTTGGGCTCATTCTGGGTTCTACAAACAGGATGGTCTACACCTGGACCAGAGGAGTACTGATATCCCGGGAGAGGAAATATGTGCTAATGCTCTTTGGGAGGCTTCAAACTAATTCAGCAGGGGGATGGGAATCTAAATAGTAGCTCCAGTGTCCAGGAGGTTGAGAGTAGTGAGGTCAGAAATGAGGGTCGCAAGAGTTCACCGGCAAGCAAGGAGGTGGTCTGAACTGTGTCTACTTAAACACCAGGAGCATCCAGAATAAGGTGGGTGAACTTGCAGCATGGGTTGGTTCCTGAGACTTCGATGTTGTGGCCGTTTCGGAGAAATAGGTAGAGCAGGACAGGAATGGTTATTGCAGGTTCTGGGATTTCGATGTTTCAGTAAGAATAGAGAAGATGGTAAAAGAGGGATAGGTGTGGCCTTGTTAGTCAAGGACAGTGCTGTGGTGGCAAAAAGGACGTTGGAGGACTCATCTGCTGAGGTAGTATGGGCTGAGATTAGAAACAGGAAAGGCGATGTCACCCTGTTGGGAGTTTTCCATAGGCCTCCGAATCGTTCCAGAGATGTAGTGGATAGGATAGCAAAGATAATTCTGGATAGGAGCGAGAGTGACAGGGTAGTTGTTATGGGATGACGTTAGCTTTCCAAGTATTGACTGGAAGTACTATAGTTCGAGTACTTGAGATGGGTCAGTTTTTGTCCAATGTGTGCAGGATGGTTTCCCCTCACAGTATGTAGACAGGCCAACAAGGAGCGAGGCCACATTGGATTTGATACTTGGTAATGAACCTGGCCAGGTGTTAGATTTGGAGGTAGGTGAGCACTTTGGTGATAGTGACCACAATTTGGTTATGTTTACTTTTGCGATGGAAAGGAATAGGTATGTACCAGAGGGCAAGGGTTATTGTTGGGGGAAAGGCAATTAAGATGTGATTAGACAAGAGTTAGGATGCATAGGATGGGGAAGGAAACTGCAGGAGATGGGCATAATTGAAATGTGGAGCTTATTCAAGGAACAGCTACTGCATGGCCGAGCGAGGGAGTCGTGGTTTATGAAAGAAGTTGAATCTCTTGTCAAGAGAAAGAAGAAGGCTTATGTTAGGATGAGATGTGAAGGCTCAGTTAGGGCACTTGAGAGTTACAGGTTAGCCAGGAAAGACCGAAAGAGAGAGCTAAGAAGAGCCAGGAGGGGACATGAGAAGTGTTTGGCAGATAGGATCAAGGAAAACCCTGAAGCTTTCCACAGATATATCAGGAATAAAAGAATGACTAGAGAAAGATTAGGGCCAATCAAGGATAGTAGTGGGAAATTGTGACCTGGAGTCTGAGGAGATGGGGAAGCGCTCAATGAATATTTTTTGTCAGTATTCACACTGGAAAAAGACAATGTTGTCGAGGAGAATACTGAGATACAGGCTACTAGATGAGACGGGATTGAGGTTCACAAGGACGAGGTGTTAGCAATTCTAGAAAGTGTGAAAATAGATAAGCCCCCTGGGACAGATGGGATTTATTTTAGGATTCTCTAGGAAGCCAGGGAGGAGATTGCAGAGCCTTTGGCTTTGATCTTTATGTCGTCATTTGTCTACAGGAATAGTGCCAGAAGACTGGAGTTAGCAAATGTTGTCCCCTTGTTCAAGAAGGGGAGTAGAGACAACCCTGGTGATTATAGACCAGTGAACCTTACTTCAGTTGTGAGTAAAGTGTTTGAAAAGGTTATAAGATTTAGGACTTATAATCATCTAGAGAGGAATAAGTTGATTAGGGATAGTTAACACGGTAGGTCATGCCTCACAAAACTTATTGAGTTCTTTGAGATGGTGACCAAACAGGTGGATGAGGGTAAAGCAGTTGACGTGGTGTATATGGATTTCAGTAAGGCATTTGATAAGGTTCCCCATGGAAGGCTATTGCACAAAATACGGAGCCATGGGATTGAGGGTGACTTAGCAGTTTGGATCAGAAGCAGGCTAGCTGAAAGAAGACAGAGGATGGTGGTTGATGGGTAATGTTCATCCTGGAATTCAGTTCCTAGTGGTGTACAGTTTTGGATCCACTGCTGTTTGTCATTTTTATAAATGGCCTAGATGAGGGTGTAGAGGAATGGGTAGTAAATTTGTGGATGACACTAAGGTCGTTGGAATTGTGGATAGTGCTGAAGGATGTTGCAGGTTACAAAGGGATGTAGATAAGCTGCCGAGCTGGGCTGAGAGGAATAAAGAGTACTAGAATCATAGTAACATTCTTGGTTGTGTAGAGAAATCTGTGTTTATGTGCAAAGATCCCTGAAAGTTGCCACCCAGGTTGACAGGGTTGTTAAGAAGGCACACAGTGTGTTAGCTTTTATCAGTATAGGAACTGAATTTTGGATTGTATATGAGTCTGGTGCAGCCGCACTTGGAGTTTTGCGTACAATTCTGGTTGTCGCATTATAGGAAGGATGCGGAAGCTTTGGAAAGTGTTCAGAGGAGATTTACTGGATGTTGTTTGGTATGGAGGGAAGGCTGAGGGACTTGAGGCTGTTTTTGTTATAGAGAAGGTTGAGAGGTGACTTTATTGAGATTAGATTAGATTCTCTACAGTGTGGAAACAGGCCCTTCGGCCCAACCGGTCCACACTGACCCTCTGAAGAGTAACCTATTTTCCAACCAACGAATGCACCTAACACTATGAGAAATTTATTATGGCCAATTCACCTGGCCCGCACATCTTTAGACTATGGGAGGAAACCGGAGCACCCGGAGGAAACCGATGCAGACACAGGGAGAACATGCAAACTCCACACAGACAATCACCCGTGGCTGGAATTGAACCTGGGACCCTGGTGCTGTGAGGCAGCAGTGTTAACCACTGAGCCATCGTGCCGCTGTATAAGATAATCAGAGGGTTAGATAGGGTGGACAGTGAGAGCCTTTTTCCTTGGATAGAGATGGCTGGCACAAGGGGATATAGCTTTAAATTGAGGGGTGATAGATATCGGACAGATGTCAGAGGTAGTTTCTTTACTCAGAGACTACTAGGAGCATGGAACGCACTGCTTGCAACAGTTGTAGACCCATCAACTTTAAGGGCAGTGGATAAACATGTGGATGAAAATGGAATAGTGTAGATTAGATAGGCTTCAGATTGGTTCCACAGGTCGGCGCAACATCGAGGGCCGAATGGGCCTATACTGTGTTGTTATGTTCTGTGTAACTACAGGCCAGTTAGTTTAATGTCAGTGGTGGGTATGGTTCAAGAGGAAACAATCAGGGAAAAATCAGTAGTCACTTAGAGAACTTTCAGTTCATTAAGGACAGCCATCAAGGATTTCTAACTGGTAGATCATCCTTGTCTCTTTGATATTTATTGTGACTGAAGTAACAGTTGATGAAGGAGATGGGATGGATATTCACACTGGGTCACAATATTGTGGTTCGTGGAATAGAAAGATCTGTATCTATTCCAGAAAATTGACTGGAGGATGGGAAACAAGTGGTGTTCCCCAAGGGTCAGTGATAAAACCACTCAATAACTTGGATATTGCAGTTCAGAATAAAAATATAACAAAATTTGCTGATGTTACCAAACTCTGGCAGTTACAAATAGTGAAGATTATGCAAATCAATTAAAACAGGACACGTACAGTCTCTGGAACAGGCTGACATGTGAAGGATGGGACTTACACAGAGAAGTGTGAGGTGATAATACAGAGAGGGACAACAGACTTAATGACACAAATTGTGTGGGGACAGAGGATCATGTAGTGCAAAAGCATTTATAAAATGTATACATTTGTGGGAGGTGGCCCAAGCCTAATTACTCTTCTCATCAGTTCTTTGAAGGTGGTAGCATGTCAGGAGAAAGTAAGAATGTAAGCACAACATTGGAGATGAATTGAATTAGCTTTATTGTTATATACTCGGATGAGTGTGGTGAAAAGTTTATAAATCACCACCTCAAGGGCCATCTTAGGTACAAAGGTACCTAGGTACAATCCTTAGCTACACAATAGAGAAATGAAGAAAAAAAGTTACATTTCAGCTATACACAGTATAACCATAGCTCAGAAAAACAAGAAGCAAAAGGACAAACATCACAGTCTGTCTGCGAAAGCTGTCCATAGAAGTTCAGTGTAGGGGCCCTCCATGTCGTCTGACCAATGGCTGCCACCACACTCCACACTGAGCCGCTGAGTGCTGGGATTCCTGCTTCTGACTGCTGGTCACCAGTATCCCAGCTTCAGGTCACCGGTATTCCCTGCTCCAGCCACTGGCATCTCCCCCAATTGCCATCCCTGCTTCAGAGGCTGGGAGTCAGAGGCTGGCATTTTACCAGATGTTTGGGCATCACAAACAGAGGGATTTTGTACAGAAGCGGGGAAGACTTCGAAGGGAAGTCATCCTTAGAAAGGATGTGGGGGGTACCAGAGAGCATGCAGGGAAGATTTTCCAGAATGGTTCTAGGGAAGAGATTATAGTTACAAGTGGAGCATGTAGTTTGACATGGGGAGTTATGGAGGAGACATGGGGTGTTATGGAGGAGACATGGGGAGTTATGGAGGAGACATGGGGAGTTATGGAGGAGACATGGGGTGTTATGGAGGAGACATGGGGTGTTATGGAGGAGACATGGGGAGTTATGGAGGAGACAGGGGAAGTTATGGAGGAGACATGTGGAGTTATGGAGGAGAGATGGGGAGTTATGGAGGAGAGATGGGGAGTTATGGAGGAGACAGGGGAAGTTATGGAGGAGACAGGGGAAGTTATGGAGGAGACGTGGGGAGTTATGGAGGAGAGATGGGGTGTTATGGAGGAGACATGGGGAGTTATGGAGGAGAGATGGGGAGTTATGGAGGAGAGATGGGGAGTTATGGAGGAGACGTGGGGAGTTATGGAGGAGACGTGGGGTGTTATGGAGGAGACATGGGGAGTTATGGAGGAGAGATGGGGAGTTATGGAGGAGAGATGGGGAGTTATGGAGGAGACGTGGGGTGTTATGGAGGAGACATGGGGAGTTATGGAGGAGACAGGGGAAGTTATGGAGGAGACAGGGGAAGTTATGGAGGAGACGTGGGGAGTTATGGAGGAGACGTGGGGAGTTATGGAGGAGAGATGGGGAGTTATGGAGGAGACGTGGGGAGTTATGGAGGAGACAGGGGAAGTTATGGAGGAGACATGGGGTGTTATGGAGGAGACATGGGGAGTTATGGAGGAGACATGGGGTGTTATGGAGGAGAGATGGGGAGTTATGGAGGAGACGTGGGGTGTTATGGAGGAGAGATGGGGTGTTATGGAGGAGACATGGGGTGTTATGGAGGAGACATGGGGTGTTATGGAGGAGAGATGGGGTGTTATGGAGGAGACATGGGGAGTTATGGAGGAGACATGGGGAGTTATGGAGGAGACATGGGGAGTTATGGAGGAGACATGGGGTGTTATGGAGGAGAGATGGGGTGTTATGGAGGAGACATGGGGAGTTATGGAGGAGACAGGGGAAGTTATGGAGGAGACATGTGGAGTTATGGAGGAGACATGGGGAGTTATGGAGGAGACATGGGGAGTTATGGAGGAGACATGGGGTGTTATGGAGGAGAGATGGGGTGTTATGGAGGAGACATGGGGTGTTATGGAGGAGAGATGGGGTGTTATGGAGGAGAGATGGGGTGTTATGGAGGAGACATGAGGAGTTATGGAGGAGAGATGGGGTGTTATGGAGGAGACATGGGGAGTTATGGAGGAGACATGGGGAGTTATGGAGGAGACATGGGGTGTTATGGAGGAGTGATGGGGTGTTATGGAGGAGAGATGGTGTTGAATGATGGGTTTAAAGAGCTTTACAAACAGGAACTGAACTGGGCTCCTGTCCCAGTAAATGGAGGTGAAGCTTCTGACCTGCCGACCTCAATATCCATCCACCTCTGCTGTCAGCAGCCCTCACTCCAGACTGTCCCCAGCTCTGAGAGACCGAAATTCCAGATGAATGGGCTGAAGTTGAGAATCCAAAATCAGAATGAAAATTCAGCGCCATCAGTCTTTCACAGAATGGAAAGAATGGGCCAGATCTCCCATTATTGGGATTGTTAATGATTAATGATTGCTGGTGTGTGTTGGGCCTTAGACAGCCCTGACTTACACACACACACACTATGTAATTCCCAGGACCTTTCAGTGTCTGATGAGCTGATTTGTGCTGCCTGGAACCCTCCACTGACTTCAGTGTCAGAGACTTGGATGAGGTCCACAACACATAATCAGATCTGAGAATTGTTATGCAGTTTACCCTACAATGTAACCCTTTAGTGATCAGTTCAACCCTGCCCATCATTGTTCAAACCAACAGCACACCCCTTGACCTGTCTACACCCCCAACACCCCAACTTTCTAAACCGATTATCCTCTCACACCCCACTCACTCACTCAGTTACCCGCTCACCAACTTTCTCTCTCATATACTACCCCACCACAGTGATACACCCCCCCCCCCCCCCCCCCCCAGTGTCCCCATTGAAATGCGGAGACCTTTAAACCTTACCCAACTGCTGGAGCTGATGTTGTAAAAGGGGTCGGTTCCCTCTCTGCTGCTCCTCTTTGTCAGTTATCTCCTGGGTCCCTGAGCTGAGCATTTGTTAATGCAGCTGATATCAGAAGATCCATCAGGAAAGGCACAAAACATTAAGAACACAATGATTACTGCTGCCATAGAGTTCTCAAGGGCTACAGCACAGAAATAGACACTTCAGCCCATCCAGTCTGTGCAAAAGCAATCACCTAACTATTATAATCCCAGCAGTTAGCCCATAGCCTGTATACTTTGTCAATAGTGATAAGTACAGGATCACCTTAAGATGATGTGGCTCACTATGTTTACATTTCTGTTCTGTAACTAATATAACTCTTTAAAAAATATATTGCAGATTTTTCATTTCAGATGAGATACTTCAATCAGTTATTTCCAATAATGCAAGGAAGAGTCTTCAGTTGTCTGTTACTGTTTGGTTTTCACACTGTGCTGTCAGGTAAGCAATGGAATTGTTACTGCATGTATTTCTGACACTTCATTTTGGAACAGGCATTTATTCACCATCTTCACCCTGTCACTCGATGGCATCATTCAATCTGTTCCAGTTGCATTCAGCAGCATCTAACTGCACAACTTGATGTTGAGTAAGTTCCCAGAGAAGATCATGGAGAAGGGTGTACAGATACATCCTAAACCTGGTCTTATCTTTTCTCTTCGTAGATACTGATGTCCTGCTGTGTTTTTTCCAGCATTTTTTTGTTTCAGATTTCTATAATTAGTGGTTTTTCTTTCTTCTCATTATTGCTACTGTCAGAAAATTGCACCAGCCTTTTCTTATTGTCCTAATTCTCCATTTCTGCCCAGTTTATGTAAACTCATGAACACAATAAAGACTTTTTCAGAGAAACAGTTTGAAAATTTCGTCCCCTCTTTATTTCTGTGAGAAGTTCCTTGACCTGGCTTTTGGGTTTCTGCCATAATCTGGCCAACGTGGCTCATTGCTAAATATAAGCAAATTGTTGGATAAGCAAATTTCCTCTACAAGTAAAAAACAAATTTAACAATGAAAGGAATTTGTACAGAGTAAAGTCATGCAAATGGAAAATAAGTTAAATAACCAAATAATCTGTTCAAGGTATTTAATGATTGAGGAATGTTGCTGCAACATTGGAAAATATTTTTAAACATTGTCACTCCCACTGGAACAGGCACACTACACTTTGATTAATATCTCATCAAAAAGATGACATGCCCAACAATATAATACTCTCAGTATTCACTAAAGCTTCAGCTGAAATCATTGCTGAAAAACAACAGTGGGACTCCAATGTCAGAAAATAGTCAGTTTTCATCAGATTTGTGCACTGTTTCCAGGTTAAGTTTTGCCATAATTTAAAATTATCATCTGTGTTTTCAAATACCTTTATTCCTTTATATTTCTGTAATCTCTCCCATTCACACCCAACATTTCTCCTAATGTATTTATAGGTGTACAGGTAATTTTGTGAAGTGTGTAGCCATGCGTGTGTACTAATTTAAAGGGGCCAGTATTTTGCTTTTGGACACATTTACATTACTGTGCATGTTAAAGGGAATACTGCTCACAACCTTTTGGGAGGTCTGTACTAATCTGATTCTGCTCTGTTTGGTTAAATTAAATTAAATTAAATTAAACTGCTTTATAATTGGTGGCAATACCTTCACCTACCTAGGCCTTAATCTCTGTAACTCCTGTTAAATCTCCCTGACTCACTACCTTGTTTTACTCTTTAAAAACCTTTCTCAGAATTTGCTTCCTTGAACAGGCTCTTGGCTGTCTGCTCTAACCTGTCTAATATGGGTAGGTGTCATATTTATATTTGTAACATTTTCTGCCCTGGGACATTTCTATATGATATAAACAAATGCTTTTATTTGAAACAATGAACAAAGTTGAAGTGTATACACAGAGGCTTGTTGTTGAGTAATAAAGGGATAAACTGAGGAATCAAAAACAGAAATTGCTGGAGAAACCCAGCAGGTCTGGCAGCAGCTGTGGAGAGAGAAACAAAGTTAATGTTTCAAGTTCAGAACATCTGAAGAAGAGTCCTGTCAGAGTCAAAACATTAATTCTGTTTTCCTGTCTCCACAAATGCTGCCAGATCTGCTAAGTTTCTCCACCATTTTCTGTGTGTTATTTTCAGATTTCCAGCATCTGCAGTATTTTATATTCACAAAGTGAGAAATACTATTAAACTGGAAATAAATCAGTTTCATCCAAAAAATAGAATCTGTGAGGAAGCTGAAATCACTGCTTCTTGTGCCTAAGAACAGCTTTACAGCCAAAGTCATCATCTGGAAGGACTTCCATATTATGTTTTCCGTTTCTTCTTCTTCAGAGTTGAGGATAACTTGCTTCCACTTCTCTGGGGTTCTGTGGTGTCTGAACAGTCCTGGAGCAACAGACTCGGCCAGAGGTGGGGCACGTAGTGTTTGAGGAGGGTGGAATGGGTCTCTCTAGATACTGTTTCTTCTCCAGTTTGTGCATTCTAGGACAAGCAATTCCAGTGTGTCAGTGGGGATGTTGCATTTGTTTAGGGAGGCTTCTGGGATGTCGTTGTAGTGTTTTCTCTGCCCTCCTAGTGGTCACTCACCATGGTGGAGCATGGAATAAGAAGTTGTTTAGGAGATCCTATGATGGGCATGCAGACAATGTGGCTCATCATAATACATCGTGATTCATTTATTTTGTGAATCAGAAATTTGAGATTACTGGTCAGGATTCCTCTTTTATCAGCCAATCTATTCATGTAAACTGGTTTGTGAACCAGTCAGTTTGTAAGAAATCTGTGTGAAATAGTTACAATTTCTTTTTACAATCTTTGTCTATCTTAGGCTATTATATATTTTCTAAATTAATGACTTCTGCTGGAATTATCAGAATTAAAGAAGGGAACACATGCCCTGTAAAATACCTCCCTGGAAATTAAATCTGTTCCTCTGGTAAGAGAATTGACTTTGTTTTCAATCTTGTATTTTGCAGAGATATTCGATGTGTTTGTACCAGATGATCCCATCACAGTCTCTGTGGGTGAAGATGTTGTACTAGAGTGCCAAGTGGTCCCAGATATATCTCTGAACACCTTAGAGGTTCGATGGTTTACATCAGATTCAGCTTCACCAGTTCATTTATACACTGGAGGACAGGATCGGCCTGATGTACAGGACAAAGATTATCAAGGGAGGACAGAACTGTTTAAAGATGAGTTTCCCCGTGGAAATGCTTCTCTGAAACTGAAGAAGATAAAAGTGTCAGATGAAGGGAATTACACATGTTACATTGACTCCAAAACACACCATGATCAAGCAGTGATAGATCTGAAAGTTGAAGGTTCGTCTTTCTCATTTTAAACCACTAATGGTCACTGAATATAACACAATATTTAGTTTAAAAATATTTTAAAATCATGAGTTGCATATAATAAGTTGAATGATCCTTGAAAATGAAAACCACAAAATATGCGCTGGAATACTGGTCATAAATAATTCAACCTGCTGTCAGCAGCTCAACCTGGGAGTGTTAGAGTGCATCAATAACAGGTGATCAGGAAGGCAATAGAAATGGACTGTTGTTTATTGCAAGAGAAAAGAAGTATAAAAGTGGGAATCTCTTGCTACAATTGTCCAGAACATTATAAGACCACATCTGGAATAATAAGCCTAGTTTTGATCCCCTTATGCAACAGAATCATTGATTTAGATGCAGTTCAGAGAAGGCTCACTCCACTGTCACCTGGGATGAAGGATTATCTTTGACAGAAGGTTAAACCGGTTTGAGTCTGTGTCCATTTTGGAGTTTAGAAGAGTGAGAGGTGATCTTACTGAAACACGTGGGTCTTGTGAGGACTTGACAGGACAGATGCTGAAAGGATAATTCCAAATATGAGGGACTATTTAAAATCAAAGATGGAGATGAGGAGAAACCTTTTCTCTCAGAGGGTCATCAGTGTATGAAATAAACCTCCTCAAAACATGGAAAATGACTTTGTGGAATTTGTACTTGACAAGGAAGCCAAATTGTAAATGGGGGATGGGTTTGTATCTAGGAAAGCAGGGTTGAGGCTATAATCCAATCAGCCACAACTTTATAAAGTGGTGGAGCAGGCTGAAGGGACTGAACAGCCTACTCCTAATATTGTCATACATATGCTTCGACCCTTTTGTTGTTGGAAGTTTAAGTGCCGTTGCTTGGTTTCATTTGATGAGGATTCAAATCCTCACAAGGCAAAGTTGAAGAGGTGATGCTTGCACTCACCAACAGAACCCCAACGCGGGTGGGTGTATAACATTGTTAGAGAGGCGATGAAAGACAGTGATGGAGCTAAAGCACGGATTGTGCCTTCTTCATTTCGAGAAAAGGATATAGCTGCTCGATTGATTCTGCAGCAGGTGGTGAGAGTGACCTCTGCATAGTCCTCATGGAGGCAGAGTCCTGCCTTCACATTGAAAATACCCTCCATCATGTTGTGTGGCACTATCACTGTGCTAAATGGGAAAGACTTCAAATGGATATCACAACTCAAGACTGAGCATCCTTGAGGCACTGTGGACCGTCAACAGCAGCAGAAATGTACTCCATACAATCTGCCGTGTTATGGCCCGTCATGTCCCTGACTCAACTGTGCCCATCAAGCCAGGGGATCAACCCTGCTTCAAGGAGAGTGCACGGAGGCATGTCAAGAGCAGCCCTATGCATACCTAAAAATGAGGTGACAACCTAATGAAGCTACCAACCAGGACTACTGGCCTGCCAAACAGTGTAAGTAGCAAGTAATAGAGCTAAGCAATCCCACAACCAGCAATCAAATCAAAGCTCTGCAGTCCTGCCACAGTCATAAATGATGGTGGACAGTTAAACTGGAGGAGCTGGCTCCAAAAATATGCCCATCCTTAACGATGGAGGAGCCCAACACATCATTGCAAAAGGTAAGTTCTATCCCTAAGGAAGTTCAGTCCACAAACTGGGACATCAACTTCCAGTTGCCTGCTACTTCAATAAACCACCATGTTCCCATGCCAACATATCTGTCTCTGGCAATCTGCAGTGCTCCAGTAAACCTCAGCATGAGCTGGGAGAACAGCACCTCCTTTTCCATTTGGAAGCTCTATAACGTTCTGGACTCAATTTTGAGTTCAAGAACTTTAGGGCCTGAGGTCTTCCATGTCCTTACCTCAACCTCCACACATCAGGCCTTGTTATCACATTGTCTGCCATTACACACAACCCATTGTTAGTCACTAATAATTTGCATTAACAGCTATTCATCCTCCCAGCCTGCCTGTTATCTACTCCTTTGTCTGTCCAATTGTTCTTTGGGCTCTATCCCCACCTACCGTTTGCTTCTTACCCCCTTGCCCACCTTATTTTCTGTGTATAAACCAACATTTCCCTAGCTCTTCTGAGTTCCGAGAAAGGGTCGTTGGACCTGAAACATTAACTCTGATTATTTTTCACAGATGCTGCCCAACCTGCTGAGCTTTTCCAGCAAGTTCTGTTTTTGGTTCTGATTTCTAGCATTCACATTTCGTTTCTTTTATTAATGTAGACTGCTTTAGCTTTTCACAGACCAGCCCCTCCCACTTGGAAACTATTTCTTATATAAGTACTTCTAATCAATCTCTTTGGACATGTTATCACCGCAATCTCTGGGGAAGATGGGATTTGAACCTGGACCTTCAGGTTCACTACTAAAACCACTACCACTTCACCATCGCTGCAGTATAATTGTGTTATCACTGCAACACAAATCGTGTCCAAATCTTTCCCCATTTAATAGAGTTGCTCTTTATCACAATTAGAACATGCACATTGAAACACTCTTCTTCCCCACCCCACCAGTTAGTAAGATCATGATGGATCTAACTGTGATCTCAACTCCACATTCTTCAAGTCTTCCCTGATAACCTTTAATTCCCTTGATAGTCAGCAATCTATGTTCCTGTACCTTAGATATATGTAGTGAACCCGTTGGCCACTGTTCTCAGGGGAAGAGAGTTTCAAAGATATAGCTCTGAGGGGGAGACAATGCTCTTTGTCTCATCTTAATTCCCTTACTTGTCAAATTTTTCACAATTGTCTGCATAAAACTCAAGAAAATTTCTTCTAAAACTTTGACATGCTTTTTATCAAGATTAGAGTGGAGTTGGAGAAGCACAGCAGATCAGGCAGCATCCGAGGAGCAGGAAAATCGACGTTTCGGGCAAAAGCCCTTTACCAGGAATGAGGCAGGGAGTCTCTGGGGTGGAGAGATAAATGGGAGGAGGGTGGGGCTGGGGCGTAGGTAGCTAAGAATACAATAGGTGGATGGAGGTGGGGGTGAAGGTCATAGGTCAGAGAGGAGAGTGGAGCGGATAGGTGGGAAGGGAGATTGGCAGGTGGGACAGGTCATGAGGATGGTGCTAAGCTGGAAGGTTGGAGCTGGGGTGAGATGGGGGAAGGGGAAATGACGAAACTGTTGAAATCCACATTGATGCCCTGGGGTTGGAGTGTTCCGAGGGGGAAGATGAGGTGTTCTTCCTTCAGGCATCGGTGGTGAGGGAGTGGCGGAGGAGGAGGAGGACCTGCATGTCCTCGGCAGAATGGGAGAGGGTGTTGAAATGTTCAGCCACGGGGTGGAGGGGTTGATTCTTTTTATCAAGTCAACTACCTTGACAAGTGCCAAAGTTTCAGCAGACAGAGTGCTTTTTAACTATTCTCCTTAGTTTCTGGGCTTCTCAAACCAAGGGATAACATTTCCCACTTTCTCCCATAAGGAATATCATGAAACCAGCTGATTTTGAAAACCCGTCACAAAGGTTTGTATGAAAGGCATCACTAAGAATAGTCTCTTTTATATTCGAGGGATAATCCAATGATAGAAACTTCAGCACATATTTCTCCAATTTAATGTTTTAAATATTTCTTTTTCCTTAAAATAATTTTGATCTTTGGAAGTTTCATTTTTCTTAATAGGCTAAATCTAGATTAAACATCCACAATGCGTAACAAAACATTTGCCGATTTGTAAGTAATTTTCTGATAGTTCACTAAGTTTGTTAAGACGCAGTGGCTTGATTATACTACATAAGTTGTTTCATTAGATAAAGGAGGTGATTCACTGATACCAGAGGACAACATGTTGGGTGTTGGGTGGAGCATTCTGGTCTCTCACTGAGGTGTTGGAGAACTCTTCCCTCGGCCTTCCTCCTCCTCTTCCATCTGTTTAGTGAGGACTGCGTGATCAAGACTGTTCCCTGGGGACTGCCCAATGAGAACTGCAAGGTCTGTTTGATGAGAACTCTCCAAAAAGAACTCCCCTCTGCCCTCAGCACTTACTGTTTTCTCACATTTCTCAGGGCATAGAGCTTGTACTGTGTCTGAATTGTCTGAACCTTTCTGGGGTTCAGACAGCTACACATGGATCAGATAATCGTTTCCTTTGTCCTGCCCTCATCTGAGGGTTACTTTACCATTCTTCCTAAAAATAGATACTTCTTACATTTGAAAACGACACACTGATAATTGGATGTGTTTGGTACCAGATGCTAGTCTTGGGCACCGTGCCCTCCATGTTTCTTGTAACTCTTCCCTTTGCTTTCATATGCTAGAATTTTGGAAAGTTAAGTACTGTTATAATAGCTGAGAAATCTCATGCTACATAGTAAGTCTTAGGAAAGTTCTTGAGGGATCCCAATATTCAAAGCAACAATGCACCTTCCACCAGATGTTAGTAACACTATGGGCCACCAGACTTGATTAAGAGTTCACAAGGAATTATGATGCTTCACTTTAGATGGCCTGGCCTTAAAGTCCCTCAAGAGCCAATTGCTCAAGAACTGTCTCAACCACTGCTCACCTTCTGATGGTTCACCTTCCTGTCCTGGGAGAATACATCTCTTGCTTCTTGAAAACTGCAATCTAACATTTACACGTGGGCATAGCTCCAGATTTTCACAAGCAGTTGAGCTTGTTTTCTTAGCTCTAACCTGCTTTAATTGGACAAAACGATTATTCTGTGCCAGATTCCATCCCCCTGCTGACAGCTGAATGAATATTTATTGGTCTGCACATTTTTCAGGAGCCCTGAATCCAATGCTTGGTTGCCATTTTATTCGTTGAACTTCTGAATTCTGACTGAATGTTATAGTTGACTACAGTTAACAGTTATTTTCTGCACAGAACTTACTTGCTCAACATCCACCATCTTCTCCAACTAATGGTGTCACTCCAAACTTCTCTTCAGTGATCTCTGAACTGTTTCTGAGTAACCAACTGAAAGCTTTCAATCAGCTCACCCTGTTCCTGGCCAAAACTGATCGTAGATAATTTTTGGAAACAATCCAATGTAGCAGCCAGCTGTGATGATTCCAGACTGGAATGTTCCAAGGTCAGGAACTACATGCGGAGGGACATAGTAAAGCTTGGGGCAGTTTCTGCAACAATGCAATTAAGAAAAGCAGTATCCAAGGTTTATCAGCCAACGTATACCAAGGTCCAGAAAATTCCTAAGGCTTCTCAGCCAGTATATTTAACTGAAATTAAACTTTAAAATATTAACTGTGTAATTGTCAATGTACTGAATTACTGAGAATTCAAAGGAAATATTTGGTTTGCACCTTATGTAATCCTTCTTAGAATGGTCATGTTCTTTACTTTCACAAATTGAATGAATAATATATATTTTGGAAAAGGTCAGATAGCACAAATGTCCCTTTATTCAGACCGTATGCTGCATTATATTGCCCCACAATAGACTGTACACTGGCTAAATGCACCTGGGCTGGGGCTTTTTGTAAAACTAACAGTGCTGGGTTCGGTCTGCATGCAAAGCTGAGCATTCTCTGGCATCATACTGCTTCATTTAGAATGGTGAAATGTCTGAAATCACCAAAAACAGATTGAAACAGTTTGAACACTCCCAGATGTAGGTGAGTACAGACAGCACTAATGTTAGAATCTGAATGTATTTGTAATGGGCCAGCCATTGCGACCCATAAAACATAACACCAGTGCTGTTTGTGTACCTTAGGGAGGAATGAGAGATGGGCTGCAGAGTTCTGGAACAACACAGGTGGAAGCTGGGGAAAGGTCACGAGTGGTGAGGAAGGTTTCTGGAAGGAGTTTGGGAACACTGAGAGGTGACATTTTGGTGTTTAGTTGTGGGGTCATGGTTTGTAGGTTTCAGCCTCAGTCTGTCACAGGATCTTCTGCCATACAGCCTCAGGGTTGTCTTTGTTGGTGTGTTTGATGTTGTCTAAAATGGAATAGAGAGCGACTACTGAGTAGTAATTTAAGGAAATGGAAACCATTGATAGTACAGTGGCAGGCTTTGGTGAAGAGGTTGAGTGAAGGTGAGATGAAAGAGTGCAGAATGATTGAGGATAATATTAATGATCTGATTGATATTCATTGATATCCTCCTGGCTGAGAATCAAGGGTCAGAACTGGTGGGGATGGAAGAGTTTGACACATTATTGACCAATCGATATCGCATGTTTTAACACTAATGCAAAGAGTTAAAATTACAATCCACTGACTTTAATATCGGACAGTCAATAAAGGAATAGTTAGTTCACTGTTAATACATGACAGCCTAAAATTATTATGCGCTATTGAAAATAAACATTTAGAGTTTCATATGCACAGACTGAAGAAATTATACTTACAGAGTTTGGACACCAGCCTTGGGTTCACGTGGAGGAAAGCAGCAAAGGAAGACTTTGTGTTGTGTGTCAATCAGACGGATGGTATCCTGAGCCACTGATTCACTGGGAAAATGGGAAAGGAGAAGATGTGACAGCACAGTCTGAAACAGAATTCATTCAGGACTCCACAGGCCTCATCACCGTCCAGAGTCATATTAATGTCACAAGTGATTCTGTAAACAAGTTTTCATGTTTCATGGGAAAACAGTTTTTCAGCAAAATACAAGAGGCTCATCTCCAGATATCAGGTAGGTGTGAGTTCAGTAATAAATGTATGGACTATATTTGTCCCCTCCTGAAGACACTAACTCAGACTGAGTGTGGATCCACGAGCACTGATTAGTCTCTGGACCAAACCCAAGGGGCAGCTTTTTATATTTAAGCCTAAAAGGTTGAGAAGCTAATAGACCATCCGCAAAACTGAAGCTGGGCCTAATGTGTCCATACCCAATGTCCCCATTTCATATTCCAGCTTTGGTCTCTGGATAGCAATTCGGACCAAGTTTACTGATTATTGTGGTTTTCGCTGAGTGTTGTTGTGAGAAACAAACATTTATTCATAATTTTAACTGGAATCCAAATGAATCCAAGTTCTATCAAAACAAGGAGGGCGCCATAGTGGCTAAATGCTTAGCACTGCTGCCTCACAGTACCAGGATTCCAGGTTCAATTCCAGCCTCGGGCAACTGTCTGTGTGGAGTTGTACATTTTCTGCGTGTCTATGTGGATTTCCTCTGGATGCTCTGGTTTCCTCCCACAGTTCAAAGATAAGCAGGTTAGGTGAATTGGCCCTTCTAAATTGCTGATAGTGTTTGGAGATGTGTTGGTTAGGTGCATTAGTCATGGGAAATATAGGGTAAGGTGATGGGTCTGGGTAGGATAGTCTTCAGAGAGTCGGTGTGGACTTGTTGGGCCAAATGACCCATTTCCACACTGTCGGGGTTCTATGAGTAAGTTCTTAGAAACACTGGTATTACTTACCTTTTTAATCTTGATAGAAACAGCGGCTGAGATTATTGGCTGAGAATTGATGAACTGATGATACTTTGAAGAAGAATTCGAATGTTTGTTTCATATTTTTGGGTCTTGCAGATCAAATACTGATTCTGTTCTTTTTAATCTTAGATGAGTTCTTCCCCAGAGTCAGTGCTTGGCTTGTAATTTTCTGGGTGTTTGTCGTCCTTGTAATTACGGCTATTGCTGTTGATGTAATGATCCACAGAAAAGAGGACAAAAAGATTAAAGGTAGGAGCAAAATAGGACTTTAAAACATGACATTTGTGTTTGTAAACTGAAGTTTAAATCTATAGACAACTTGGAAATGAATCATAATTGTAACAGATTCTTAATCGTCTGAAAATTATTCTGAAATGGAAAGAGTGTACTGTGAAGTAGAATTTTATCTTTATGCTTTCAGGAATAATCTCTTATTCAACATGCTGCTTCTATGATAAAGATAAAAATGTTATGTAACCTGTCTGTGAAGCAATAAGCCTTTTATTAAAGTTTAGTTTTGGGATATGAATCACCGGGCTAAGGTCAGAAACTGTCATGTTGTGGCTGTACAGGACATTGGTTAGGCCACTTTTGGAATACTGCATTCAATTCTGTTCTCCTTGCTATAGAAAAGATATTGTTAAACTTGAAAGAGTTCAGAAAAGATTTCCAAGAATGTTGCCCAGTTGGATGGTTTCAGCTATAGGGAGAGGCAGAATAAACTGGGATTATTTTCCTCAGAGGGTCTGAGGCTGACTGGACAGCATTTATTGCCAGTCACTAGTTGCCCTTGAGATGGTGGTAGCGAGCTGCAATCCATGGGCTGGAGGTTGACCTATAGTGCCACCACAGAGGGAATTCCAGGATTTTAACTCAGCAACAGTGAAGGAACAGTGAAATATTTCCAAATCAAGATGGTCATTGGCTTAGAGTGGAACGCGAAGGTGGTAGTGTTCCCATGTATCTGCTGCCCTTGTCCTTCAAGATGGAAGTACTCATGGGTTTGGAAAGTGCTGTCTGAGGACCTTTTCTGAACTTCTGCAGTGAATCTTGTCGATAATATACACCTCTGTTACTGAGCATCAGGAGTGGAGTGAATGGATGCCTGTGGATGTAGTGCCAATCACGTTGGCTGCTTTGTCCTGGATGGTATTGCGCTTCTTGAGTGTTGTTGGAGCTGGATTCATCCAGGCAGGTGAGGAGTATTCCATGGCACTCCTGATTTCTGCCTTAGAGATAATGGACAGGCTTTGGTGAGTCCAGAGATGAGTTACTTGCTACCTTATTCCTGGCCTGTGACCTGCTCTTAGAGCTGTGGTGAGTCTAAGTGAGTTACTGGTCAATGGAAACCCACAGGATGTTAATATTGGGGGATTCAGTGATTGTAACACCATTGAATGTCAAGGACGGTGGTTAGATTGTCTCATATTGGTGATAGTCATAGCCTGGTGTTTGTGTAATGCGAATGTTACTTGCCACTTGTCAGCCGAAGCCTGGCTATTGCCCAGATACTTTTACATTTGAGTATGAACTGCTTCAGTATCTGAGGAGTCAGGAATGTTGATGAACATCGTGCAATCATTGGCAAACATTCCTACTTCTGACCTTATGATGGAGGGAAGATCATGGATGAAGCAGCTGAACATGGACCTCTGACCCTATCCTGAGGAATTCCTGCAGAGATGTCCTGAAGCTGAGATGACTGACCTCCAACAATCACAACCATCTTCCTGTGTGTCAGGTATGACTCCAACCAGTGGAGATTTTGCCACTTGATACATATTGATTCCAGCTTTGCTAGAGCACCTTGATGTCACATTTGGTCACCTCTCACCTAACCTCTGGAATTCAGTTCTTTTGTTTATGTTTGATTCTGTTTGATCCAAGGCTGTAATGAGATTAGGAGCTGAGTGGCCCTGGTGGATCCCAGACTGAGTGTCACTGAGCAGGTTACTGCTTGATAGCACTGTTAATGACACCTTCCATCACTTTACTGATGATTGAGAGGAGACTGATGGGACAGTAATTGGCCGGATTGGATTTTTTTCTGCTTTTTATGTACATGACATACCTGGGCAATTTTCCATATTGTTGGTAGATGCCATGTTGTAGCTGTACTGGAACAGCTTGGCTAAGGGAGCCAAGTATTCAGTACTCTTGCCGGAATGTTGTCAGGGTCCATAGCCTTTGCAGTATTCAGTGTCTTCAAGCATTCCTTGAAATCCCATGGAGTGAATTGAATTGGCTGGAGACTGGTGTCTGTGATGCTGGAGGAGGCTGAGATGAATCATCCACTTGGCTCTTCTGGCTGAAGATTGCTGTGAATGGTTCAGCCTTATCTATTGCTTTGTTGGTATGGGATGGAATAAGCAGCAAAGCAAGAAATGATTTTGAGTTGAAAGTTGTGGAAGCCATATGGGTGCAGGTAAGAAATAAAAAGTGGTAGAAGACACTGGTCAGAGTAGTCTCCAGGCTCTCTAACAGGAGCTATGTGATGGGACAGAGAATAAACCAGGAGATAATCAGTGCTGTCGATCCCTGTTGGGATCAGACTATTCTGTATCTGGTGATGTATAATGAAGCAGGTTTATTAAATGATGTCAGATCTAAAGATTCAACTTGAAACAGTGGTCTTATTGAAGATTTTATTATTCAATTTGAGAGGGAGGAATGTGAGTTGGAAACATCTGTGCTAAGCTTAAGTAAGTAATTACAAAGGAATGAGACAGGGCAGGCTGGAGTGGACTGGGAAGGTAGCTGAGCAGCAAAGGTGGATGAGGAATAATTGCAGATGTTTAATAAAATAGTTGATCGCAAACAATAAACACCTACTTCAGTGAGGAAAAAGAATTCTGGGAGGAAGATAAGCCTGCTACAATTAACAAGGGAAGTTTAAGATAACATCAAACTGAAAGAAAAAATTCATGTAATGTGATGAAAGTAAATGGTTAGCCAGAGGATTGGGTAAGTTTGAATTGCCAACAAATGATGACTGAAGTCAACTTACAATTAATTTCAAGATGGACAGTAAGTGCTTCTTTCAATTTATGAAAGATAAGAGAGAAGCCAAAGTGAATCTAGGCCCCTTAGAGGATGAGGCTGGGGAAATAATAATGGGAAATGCAGGAAATGGCAGAGGAGTTGAATAAATACTTTGCATCAGTCTTCACCGTAGAAGGAACTAACATTTCTAAATACACAAGGGACAAAAGGGGAGGAGAGGAACAAATGTACCACACTCATTTAAAAAGGGAAGGAGTCAAAAGAAGCACGTAATTGACGAGTTATCTTCACATCTGTTATTGGAAAAATGTTAGAGTCCGTTATCAAGGATATATCAGCAGAGCATTTAAAATTAAATAATATGATCATGCAGATTCAGCATGGCTTCATGAAGGGGAAATCATGCCTGACAAATTTGTTAATTTTCTTTGAGGAGGTAACTGGCACGATAGATTAAGGGGAGCTGTGAACTTTGATATTTAGATTTTCAGAAGACCTTTGATAAGGTGCCCTACATAAGACTTCTTCATCAGTACCCTTGGTGTTGGAAGTGATATATTAGCATGGCGAGAGGATTGGTTAGCTAAAAGAAGACATAAGGTTGGGATATGGGGGATATTTTCAGGATGGCAAAGGATCCTGGGTAACCCAAGATGGAGGATGGGAAAAATTTCTGGTTGTAAGAGCTGTTCCTTTTTTTAGGTGGAGGTGATTTCCTCGAATTCCAGGAGCAGTAATTACTGTTTTATATGCTGTTGCATTGTTTTGGAACTTTTCAATTCAAAGCAACAGCGGTTTAAAAGGGAGAAGAGCAGACAAAGGAAGCACATGGTGAGGACAGTGCAGGAGAGAGAGAGAGAGAGAGAGAGAGAGAGAAAGAAAGAAAGAAAGAAAGAACAAACGAACCTGCACAGTTACCGCCTTTGCTGTTTGAATTTGTGTATCGCTGGACATCGGAGCGCGTCTGGGAAAATTAACAAACAGTGAAATTCACAACTAATCTTGGAGGAACTGTTGGGCGAAGTTCACAGCACAGAATCAGATAAGTTAATTGTTTTTTTCAGTCTGTCCAAGAGAAAGGCTGCAGTAGGAGTATAGTGGATTCTTTCTTGATTATATGTTTTTGGAGATAAGTCTCTTGATTAAACTTAAAGTATAAGCCATAGCTATTAATTTAACCTGCGGCAGTGTTTGTAGAGGAATGAGACAGAGTTATTTTCTGGGTCTGTAGATTGTGAAGGAGCAAAAATGGTCTTTGCAGTGATATGTACTTCTTGTCAGATGTGGGAGTTTAAAGAGAGTTTACGCGTTACTGTGGATTATGTCTGCCATAAATGCTGTTGGATGCAAATCTTATCAGATCGAGTGGATCGGTTGGAGCGACAGACAGAAGTGATGAGGAATTCGCAACAGCAACAGTGTGTGATGGATGGCAGTTATAGGAAGGAGGGGAAGTGTCAGATACAATCACATAGCTGGGTTAACTCCAGGAAGGGTAAGAGAGGTAGATAGCTATTGCAGGAGTCTTTTGTAGCTATACCCATTTCAAACAGGTATGCTGTTTTGGAAAATGTAGGGGGTGATGGATTCTCAGGGGAATGTAGCATGAACAGCCAAGCTTCTGGTGTTGAGACTGGCTCTAATGCAACGAGGGGTACGTCGGCTTCCAAGAGATCAATTGTGTTAGGGGATTCTGTAGTCAGAGGTACAGACAGACGTTTCTGTGGCCAGCAGAGAAAAAAGCAGAATGGTGTGTTGTTTCCCTGGTGTCAGGATCAAGGATGTCTCAGAGAGGGTGCAGAATGTTCTCACGGGGGGGGAGAGGGGCCAGCAGGAGGTAATTGTCCACATTGGAACCAACAACATTGGAAGGGAATAGGTTGAGACTCTGAAGGGAGATTACAGAGAGTTATGCAGAAATTTAAAAAGGAGGTCCTCAGGAGTAGTAATATCGGGATTATTCCCAGTGCTACGAGCTAGTGAGGTAAGGAATAAGAGGATAGAGGAGATGAATGCATGGCTGAGGAGCTTCTATGTGTATGATAGAAGGATTCACATTTTTGGATCATTGGAATCTCTTTTGGATTGGAAGTGACCTGAACAAGAAGGACAGATTGCACCTAAATTGGAAGGGGACTAATATATTGGCAGGGAAATTTGCTAAAATTGCTTGGGAGGTGGGTGGGTGGGACACAGGGAGATAATGAGGAAAGAGATCGATCTGAGACGGGTACAGCTGAGAACAGAAGTGAGTCAAACAGTCAGGGCAGGTAGGACTAATAAATTGAACTGCATTTATTTCAATGCGAGGGGCCTAACAGGAAAGGCAGATGAACTCAGGGCATGGTTAGGAACATGGGACTGGGATAGCATAGCAATTATGGAAACAGGGCTCAGGGATGGGATGGGCAGGACTGGCAGCTTAATGTTCCAGGATATAAATGATTCATGAAGGATAGAACAGGATGCAAGTGAGGAGGGGGAGTTTGCATTTTTGATAAGGGATAGCATTACAGCTGTGCTGAGGGAGGATATTCCTGGAAATACATCCAGGGAAGTAATTTGGGTGGAACTGCGAAATAAGAAAGGGATCAT
The DNA here is from genome assembly GCF_047496795.1 of Chiloscyllium punctatum. Taxonomy (NCBI): domain Eukaryota; kingdom Metazoa; phylum Chordata; class Chondrichthyes; order Orectolobiformes; family Hemiscylliidae; genus Chiloscyllium; species Chiloscyllium punctatum. The sequence continues at coordinate 22,534,491 of NC_092768.1, read as the reverse complement.
CACCTTATTGGGATTGTATTGTCGATCCCCGAATAGTCAGAGAGAAATTGAGAAACAAACTTGGAAGGAGATCTCAGTTATCTGTAAGAATAAGAGGGTAGTTATGGTAGGGGATTTTAACTTTCCAAGCATTGACTGGGACTGCCATAGTGTTAAAGGTTTAGATGAAGAGGAATTTATTAAGTGTATACAAGACAATTTTCTGATTCAATATGTGGATGTACCTACTAGAGAAGGTGCAAAACGTGACCTCTTCTTGGGAAATAAGGCAGGGCAGGTGACTGAGGTGTCAGTGGGGGAGCACTTTGGGGCCAGCAACCATAATTCTATTCGTTTTAAAATAGTGATGGAAAAGGATAGATCAGATCTAAAAGTTGAAGTTCTAAATTTGAGAAAGGCCAATTTTGACGGTATTAGGCGAGAACTTTCGAAAGCTGATTGGAGGCAGATGTTCGCAGGTAAAGGGACGGCTGGAAAATGGGAATCCTTCAGAAATGAGATAACAAGAAACCAGAGAAAGTATATTCCTGTCAGGGTGAAAGGGAAAGCTGATAGTTATAGGGAATGCTGGATGACTAAAGAAATTGAGGGTTTGGTTAAGAAAGAGAAGGAAGCATATGTCAGGTATAGACAGATAGATCGAGTGAATCCTTATAAAGGAAGTAGGAGTATACTTAAGAGGGAAATCAGGAGGACAAAACGGGGACATGAGATAGCTTTGGCAAATAGAATTAAGGAGAATCCAAAAGGTTTTTACAAATATATTAAGGACAAAAGGGTAACTAGGGAGAGAATAGGGCCCCTAAAAGATCAGCAAGGCGGCCTTTGTGTGGAGCTGCAGAAAATGGGGGAGATACTAAATGAATATTTTGCATCAGTATTTACTGTGGAAAAGGATATGGAAGATATATACTGTAGGGAAATAGATGGTGACATCTTGCAAAATGTCCAGATTACAGAGGAGGAAGTGCTGGATGTCTTGAAATGGATAAAGGTGGATAAATCCCCAGGACCTGTTCAGGTGTACCCGAAAACTCTGTGGGAAGCTAGAGAAGTGATTGCTGGGCCTCTTGCTGAGATATTTGTATCATCGATAGCCACAGGTGAAGTGCCGGAAGACTGGAGGTTGGCAAACGTGGTGCCACTGTTTAAGAAGGGTGGTAAAGACAAGCCAGGGAACTATAGACCGGTGAGCCTGACCTTGGTGGTGGGCAAGTTGTTGGAGGGAATCCTGAGGGACAGGATGTACATGTATTTTGAAAGGCATGGACTGATTCGGGGTAGTCAACATGGCTTTGTGCGTGGGAAATAGTGTCTCACAAACTTGATTGAGTGTTTTGAAGAAGTAGAACATAGAACAATACAGCACAGAACAGGCCCTTCGGCCCACGATGTTGTGCCGAACTTCTAACCTAGATTAAGCACCCATCCATGTACCTATCCAAATGCCGCTTAAAGGTCGCCAATGATTCTGACTCTACCACTCCCACGGGCAGCACATTCCATGCCCCCACTACTCTCTGGGTAAAGAACCCACCCCTGACATCTCCCCTATACCTTTCACCCTTCACCTTAAACTTATGTCCCCTTGTAACACTCTGTTGTACCCGGGGAAAAAGTTTCTGACTGTCTACTCTATCTATTCCTCTGATCATCTTATAAACCTCTATCAAGTCACCCCTCATCCTTCGCCGTTCCAACGAGAAAAGGCCGAGAACTCTCAACCTATCCTCGTACGACCAACTCTCCATTCCAGGCAACATCCTGGTAAATCTTCTCTGCACCCTCTCCAAAGCTTCCACATCTTTCCTAAAGTGAGGCGACCAGAACTGCACACAGTACTCCAACTGTGGCCTAACCAAAGTCCTGTACAGCTGCAACATCACTTCACGACTCTTGAATTCAATCCCTCTGCTAATGAACGATAATACTCCATAGGCCTTCTTACAAACTCTATCCACCTGAGTGGCAACCTTCAAAGATCTATGCACATAGACCCCAAGATCCCTCTGTTCCTCCACCTGACTAAGAACCCTACCATTAACCCTGTATTCCGCATTCTTATTTGTTCTTCCAAAATGGACAACCTCACACTTGGCAGGGTTGAACTCCATCTGCCACTCCTCAGCCCAGCTCTGCATCATATCTAAGTCCCTCTGCAGCCGACAACAGCCCTCCTCACTGTCCACAACTCCACCTATCTTCGTATCATCTGCAAATTTACTGACCCAGAAGATTGATGAGGGCAAAGCAGTAGTTGTGATCTATATGGACTTCAGTAAGGTGTTCGACAAGGTTCCCCATGGGAAACTGATTAGCAATGTTAGATCTCATGGAATACAGGGAGGACTAGCTATTTAGATACAGAACTGGCTCAAAGGTAGAAGACAGAGGGTGGTGGTGGAGGGTTGTTTTTCAGACTGGAGGCCTGTGACCAGTGGAGTGCCACAAGGATTGGTGCTGGGCCCTCTACGTTTTGTCATTTACATAAATGATTTGGATGCGAGCATAAGAGGTACAGTTAGTAAGTTTGCAGATGACACCAAAATTGGATGTGTAGTGGACAGCGAAGAGGATTACCTCAGATTACAACAGGATCTTGATCAGATAGGCCAGTGGACTGAGAAGTGGCAGATGGAGTTTAATTCAGATAAATGCGAGATGTTGCATTTTGGGAAAGGAAATCTTAGCACGACTTATACACTTAATGGTAAGGTCCTAGGGAGTGTTGCTGAACAAGGAGACCTTGGAGTGCAGGTTCATAGCTCCTTGAAAGTGGAGTCACAGGTAGATAGAATAGTGAAGAAGGCATTTGTTATGCTTTCCTTTATTGGTCAGAGTATTGAGTACAGGAGTTGGGAGGTCACGTTGCAGCTATACAGGACATTGGTTAGGCCACTGTTGGAATATTGCGTGCAATTCTGGTCTCCTTCCTATCGGAAAGATGTTGTGAAACTTGAAAGAGTTCAGAAAAGATTTACAAGAATGTTGCCAGGGTTGGAGGATCTGAGCTACAGGGAGAGGCTGAACAGTCTGGGGCTGTTTTCCCTGGAGCATCAGAGGCTGAGGGGTGACCTTATAGAGGTTTACAAAATTATGAGGGGCATGGATAGGATAAATAGACAAAGTCTTTTCCCTGGGGTTGGGGAGTCCAGAACTAGAGGGCATAGGTTTAGGGTGAGAGTGGAAAGATATAAAAGAGACCTAAGGGGCAACTTTTTCACGCAGAGGGTAGTACGTGTATGGAATGAGCTACCAGAGGATGTGGTGGAGGTTGATACAATTGCAACATTTAAGAGGCATTTGGATGGGTATATGAATAGGAAGGGTTTGGAGGGATATGGGCCGGGTGCTGGCAGGTGGGACGAGATTGGGTTGGGATATCTGGTCAGCATGGACAGGTTGGACCGAAGGGTCTGTTTCCATGCTGTACATCTCTATGACTCTATGACATCCCGTAACTAGTGGAGTATCACAGGGATAAGTGCTGGGGCCACAATTATTTGCAATATATATTCATGACTTGGATGACAGAAGTCAATGTACTACAGTCAGGTTTGCACCTGACTCAAACACAGGTTGAAAGGAAAGTGGTAAAAATAAGCCATCGTGTCTTAGGTGACAGAGACTGGCTTAGCAAGGAGGAAAATGGTGGTAGGTAGAAGATAATATGGGAAAATGTGAGGTTATGCACTTTAGACAGGCAGGAAGCTGGAAGACCACAGCGAGCAAGGCAGCATCAGGAGGTGGAGAAGTCATCGTTTCAGGTGTAACCCATCTTCAGGACTCAGGGCCACCTTGATGAAGTTCTCTGCCTCCCTCAGACATGCACTCAGTGAGCCCCTTTCTCACTGCCATAACGCCGTGACTTCCTCAGCCCTCCAGCTCTTTGACCACACGATGAAACAAACTCCATACTACAGCCACGTGACGTTCCTCAGCTGCTGTCTTTGTAACCATCTCATTCCTCAAGGCCTATGGGTACGTTTTAAACCCTCCAAATTTGGACCCACCTTTGACGCTCCATACTCCCCCAATGCCTCCACCAACAATTCTCTCTCCGGACTCTCTGCTCTACTCTGTTGGCTATGTAGAGGCACCTCCATCCTCTCTCCTCTACCTCAAGGCATCACTTTCCCAAAGGTGTGGAGGACTTCTACTGTTCTACATCCATTGGAGAATCCACCAGCTCAGCAAACAGTTTTGTAAGTTTTATATCCTATATAAAGAGTCCTGAAGAAGGATTACACCCGAAACGTTGACTTCTCCACCTCCTGATGCTGCCTGACATGCTGTGTTCTTCCAGCCTCCTGCTTGTCTACTATGTATTCCAGCATCTGCGTTTTCTTTGTCCCTAACCAAGGTTATGCACATTGGCAGGAAAAAAAAAGGATCTAAATATGAATTAAACAGAGAAAGACTGTAAAAAGCTATAGAACAGTGGAATTTTGGGAATACTTGTCCTAACTTAGAAAAAACCGGCACGAAGTTCAGCCAGTAACAGGGAAATCAAATGGAATCTTGGCTTTGATTTTAAATGGAATACAATGTCAAAGTGCAGATGTTTTGCTAAATCTATGCAAGGCACTTGTCAGACCACAGTTGAAATACCGTGTACAATATTGAGCTGTTTATCAAAGGAAAAATACACGATACTGGAGGCAGTCCAGCGACGGTTCAACGAGCTGGAGGGATATAGCTGATGGAGTATGGAATGAGGAGAGGTTGAATAAGGTGGAGCTGAACTCATTAGAATTCAGAAGAATGAGGGGTGACCTTATAAAAATGGACAAGATTCTGAAAAGACTTAACAGATGTGGAAAAGCTGTTACCCTGTGTGGGAGTGTCCAGGACCAGTTCACATAATCTCTGAATAAGACTTTGATCATTTGAGACAGTGATAAGAAGGAATTACATCCCCCAGTGGGGTGTAAATCTGTGGAAGTCCCTACTGCATTGTATTGTGGATGTTGCATTATTGAGTATATTCAAGGTTGAGACAGACAGATTGTTAATCAATGAAGGAATTAAAGGTTAGAGGGAAAAGGTAGGAATGTTGAGTTAAAGGTTATCAGATCAGCCATGATCTCGTTGGAGCAAACTGATATCAATTATCCCCTTGTCTGCCTATCCTTCATATTTCTTTCGTTCTGGCTCTTTCCTTACCTACCCATTCACCTCTCCCCTCCACACCTCCAACATAAAATTCACTTTCTCCCAGCTGCTATCAGTTCTAATGAAGAGTCACTCGACTCAAAATGTTGTCTCTGCTTTCTCCAAACAAAAGCTGCCTGACCTGCTGAGTTTTGCCAACATGTTCTGTGTTTGCTTCTTGACAGGTCACTGTCTGACCTAATTAAATTGTGTGTTCTCCATGACAACAACTCTACCAAAGAGTCCACTTACAAACAATCCACGCTGTCATCTCAGAGAGTATAAATGTTTTTGTCCCTTCACTTTGGGATCTGTTGTGAATTGTCCAGATGAGTGCAAGATATGAAACTTTGCAAAAAGTGTATTAATTTAGTAATATCTAAATCAAGGTATTGCTGAATGAGGTGCCATAATAGATCATTGGACACTGCAGTGATGGGTAAACAGGAGTTAATGTGAGGTGGGGGTCAAGGAGCAGACTTTTGGTTCACTTCCAGATGATGGAAGGTGAAGAATGGGAGATGTTGGAAATGTGGTTAGAGATGGGACTGTCCTAAGTCTTTGGAAACAGAACTGTTTATTCATTGATACAGATTATGTACGGAGTGGGAAGAGATCCCTGTTTATGTTAGAATTAGTCCTTACATTGTCAGTTTGATTCCTGACAGCTGCTGCCTTACACTCTCCCTTCCCCCAGATGTTCATCTGGTCTCTGAATGTTTACCATTCCCCATGTCGACATTTCCATTCATTAACATCTATTGTTCTATCCATGTCTATATATATATCCATTATTGAACTGTACTTTAGTTGCTTACCCACCAAGCGTCTTGTGGTGAGGCTGCATTGACCATATACTCAGGCCCAGGAGGACTGGCAGGACTATTACCAGGAATATGCTTCCTCCTTAGGAACAAAAACTGACATTGGCCATTTCGTTCTCTGTGGAAAGGTGCCAATACTGGAATGCTTTGAGCTGCTGTTGCTGGTGGCATGAACTGTTTGCCACATTCCCCCAGCTATCATTCAGTGAAACCTGGGTATGTTTCCCCAGAGGAACAGGAGTTGATTGTTCAGCCCATCAAGTCTGTTTTACCATTCATGGTAGATCATGGCTGATTACCAGCCTCCATGTCATTTTCTCACACCGTCTCCTTATCTCAGTGTCATTAGCCTCTGACTCTGTCATTACCCTCCTCAGTGAGTGATCTTCCGAAGGCTGTTGGGGTAGAAAATTCCTAACGTTCACCACACTCTTGGTGAACAAATTCCTCCTCATCTCATTCTTTAATGACTTAGTGCTTTCCTGAGGTTAAGTCTCCTGCTTCTAGTCTAGTGTTCAGTGATGTTTAGGTTGGGTGCATTAGTCCAGGGTAAATGTAGAGTAATCGGGTAGGGGAATGGATCTGAGTGAATTACTCTTCGGGGGGTCGCTGTGGACCTGTTGGGCCTTATCATCCTTAAACACTTTCACCAACTCCAACTAGACCCTACCACCAACAGCATCTTCCCCTCCCCACCCCTCCCTGCCTTCCACAAGGACCATTCCCTTCGACAGTCCTTGGTTTGCACCACTCTCCCCAACAACCACCTCCAAACCCTCAGGTACCTTCCCCTGCAATCAGAAAAGATGCAAAACCTGCCAGTACACCACCCCTCTCGTCTCCATCCAGGATCCCAAACAGTCCTTCCAGGTGAGACAGAGGTTCACCTGCCTCTCGTCCAACCCAGCTTACTGTCTCCAGTGTTCCCGATGTGGTCTTCTCTACATCGGGGAGACCAAACTTAAACTTAGGGAATGGTTCGCCAAGTATCTCAGCCAGGCCAGCTTGGGCCAACTGGAGCTCCCAGTCACCGCCCATTTTGATTCTCTTTCCCACTCCCTTTCCGACATGACAATCCTTGACTTCCTCCATTCCCACAACAAACCAAACCGCAAATTGGAGGGACAACACTTCATCTCCCGCCGGCAGCCTCCAGCCTGGAGGACTCAACATTGAGTTCTCCAATTTCAAATAATCTCCCTTCCCATCCCCAGAATAATCTCTCTTCCCACACATTGGTTAGGCCACTTTTGGAATACTGCATTCGATTCTGATCTCCCTGCTATTGGAAGGATGTTGCGAAACATAAAAGGGTTCAGGAAAGATTTACAAGGATGTCCCCAGCCCCTCCCCCTCCCTTCCACTCCTCCCTGCAGCCAATTGGATTCATTCCTCCCATTGACCAACCCGGTTGTATACCCTCTACCTATCTTCACTATCCCCACTTCACCAGCTTGCCTCCGCCACCCTTTGTATCTACAGCTCCACCTACACCCACCCCCAGTTATACCCGAAATGTTGATTCTTCACCTCCTCATGCTGCCTGGCATGTTGTGTTCTTCCAATCTCCTGCCTGTCTTGTTGGGCCAAATGGCCTGTTTCCACACTGTGAGGATTCTATGATTCTAGTCTCATCAGCCAGAGGAAAGATTTTATCTACATTCACCCTGTCATGTCCTGTCCTGTGAGAATTTTGAAAGTTTCAATGAGGTCAATTATTATTTTTCAAAACTCTTTGGGTACAGAATCACTGTCGTCAATCCTTCCTCACAAAACAATCCCACCATCCCAGGGATTAATCTGGTGAACCTCCAAGTGCACCCTGTCCTTGCATATTGAGATCAAAACTGCCCACAGTTCACTTGGTGAGGTCACACCAGGGCTGTGTACAAGTACGGTGAGACTCCTTTACTCCTGTACTCAAATCCCCTTGTGTTGAAGGCCAACATACCATTCACTTTCTAATTGCTTGCTGCACCTCAATCTAGCTTTGAGAAACTCATCAACAAGGGCACCCAGATCCCTTTGGTCACCTGTTCTTCCTAAACTCTCTCAATTTAAGAAATATTCTGCCTTTCTCCAAATTGCACACCTTTGTACTTAGTTACATTGTATGCCAACTGCCATGCACCCCAGCCCATTCACTGGTCTGTCCAAGGTCTCTTAAACCCTCCTTGCATCTTTTCCATAACATACATTCCCACCTAGTTTTTTGTCATCAAAAAATTTGTAAATATTACAATTAATCCCCACATCCAAAACATTGATAAAGATTGTGAACATCTCTGGCCCAAGCACTGAACCTTGAAGTTCCCCACTAATAACAGTCTGTCATCCTGACAATGACTCATCTGTTCCTACTTTCTGTTTGTCAACCAATTCCAAATCCATACGAGTGAATTACCACCAATCCCATGCACTCTAATTTTATTTAGTTTTGTGCAAGATTATCAAATGCTTCCTGAAAATCTGAATATAAACATGAGATGCTGTATTTGGATGGGGTAAGTCAGAGCAGGATTTATCCACTTCATGGTAAGGTCCTGGGGAGTGTTGCTGAACAAAGAGACCTTGGAGTGCAGGTTCATAGCTCCTTCAAAGTGGTGTTGCAGGTAGATAGGATAGTGAAGGAGGCATTTGGTATGCTTGTCTTTATTAGTCAGTGCATCGAGTATAGGAGGTCATGTGGTCGCTGAGTAAGACATTGGTTGGGCCACCTTTGGAATACTGCATTCGATTCTGGTCTGTTGCAAAACATAAAAGGGTTCAGGAAAGATTTACAAGGATGTTGCCGGGTTCAGGAGTTTGAGCTATAGGAGGAGGCAGAATAGGCTGGAGCTGTTTTCTGTCGAGTGAATGAGGCGGACTGGTGACATTATAGAAGTTCAAACATTCATGAGGGGCATAGATAGGGGGAATAGCCAAGTTTCCTTTCCCTCTGGTAGGGGGATGCAAAATAGAGGGTACAGGTTTAGCATGAGAGGGGAAAGATATGAAAGGCACCAAAGGGGCAACATTTTCACTCATAAGGTGGTACGTGAATGGAATGAGCTGCTAGAGGAAGTGGTGGAGGCTGGTACAATTACAACATTTAAAAGGCATCCGGATGTGTATATGAATAGGAAGGGTTTAGAGGGATATAGGCTAAATGCTTGCAAATGAAATTAGATTTATTTAGGATATCTGGTTGGCACGGACATGTTGGACTGATGGGTGTGTTTCCATGCTGCACATCTCTGTGACTCGATGACGAAGTGCTCCTTAACTGCCTCCTGCTGTTCCTCGCTGGTGGAAGTAGATGTGGTAAAGAGCAGGAGGGTTTTAGAACTCAGTTTGTTGTGACAAGAAGATGGCTTTATTTTTACCTTTCAGTATTCTTAGTTATAGACTAATAGAGGTCTACAGCGCAGTAAAGGGAAATACATCCCATCAAGGCTGCACCAGTCAAAAACAAACTCCGAACTGTTCTCGTCCCAGTTTCCACCACTTGGCCCATAGCTTTGCATGCCTTGGCATTGCAAGTGTACATCTAAATCCTTCTTAAATGTTATGGAGTGTCTGCCTGTGTCACCCTTACAAGCAGTGAGTTCCAGCTTCCCATCACTGTGTGGGGGGAAACAGAATTTCCTCACTTCCTCTCTAAACCTCCTGCCCCTTATCTTAAATCTATGCCCCTGGGCATTGATTCCTCCACCAGGTGAAAAGGTTCTTTCCATCTGCCTTATCTGTGCACCAAAATAATTTTATATATCTCAATCCTGTCCCCCTCAGTCTCCTCTCCTCCAAGGAAAACAACTCCAAGCCATGCAATGTTTCTTCATAACTAAAACTCTCAAGCTTAAGCAACATCCTGGTAAATCTCCTCTACACCCTGTCCAATGCAATTATATCCCTTCTAAAGAAGAAAGTGAGGACTGCAGGATGCAATCCTGATAAAATGTAGATTCCATAACTGCACACAATGCTCTAGTTGTGACCAAGCCAATGTTTTCTACAGTTATAGTGTCATCTCCATGCTCTTAAACTCTGTGCCTCAGCTAATAAAGGGAAGTATCCCATGGCCTTCTTAATCACTTTTTCTTTACCTGTCCTGATACCTTAAGGGATTGGTGGACATGCACACCAAGGCCCCTCCGACCTTCAGTGCTTCCCAGGGTCTGATCATCCATCATGTATTCCCCTCCTTTGTTTGCCTTGCCCAATGCATCACCTCATGTTTATCCAGTTTGAATTCCATTTGCCATTGATTAGTTATCTGACCAACCCGTCTGTATCCTCCTGTGGTCTGAGAATATCCTCGTCACTATTTAGTACCCCACTGATTTTTGTATCAACCCACCTACATTCAAATATAAATCATTATAGAGGTATATAAAATGTGAGGGCATGGATAGGGTGAATAGCCAAGATCTTGTTCCCAGGGTGGGGAAGTCCAAAACTAGAGGGTTTAAGGTGAGAGGAGAACAGTTAAAAGGCACATAAGGGGCAGCTTTTTCATATCGAGGTTGGAGCGTGTATGGAATGAGCTACCAGCAGAAGTGGTAGAGGCTGGTACAATAATAACTTTTCAAAAGCATTTGGATGGGGTATGGATAGGAAAGGTATAGAAGGATCTGGTCCAAATGCTGGCAAATGGGACTAGATTAATTGAGGATATCTGGTCAATGTGGATGAGTTGGACCGAAGGGTCTGTTTCCATGCTGTACATCTCTATGACTGTTCAAATATACCAGAAACAGCAAGGGGGGGGGGGCAACACTGATCTCTGCAGAATCCCACTAGACACAAGAGAATCAGCCCTTGACCATCACCCTCTGCTTACTGCCATTCAGTTAATTCTGTATCCAATTTGTGAAATTTTCTGAGCTCCTGTGGTATTAGTGACCCTTGACAGACCTTTATGAAATGCCTTGCTGAAGTCCAAGTAACTTTGAATGCATTGCTCTCATCTTCACACCTGGTCATCTCTTCCAAAAATGTAATCAAGTTGGTCAGCCATGATCCCACTGAAGAAAACTATACTGACTATTCCTGATTAATGGCTGCTTCTCCAAATGCAGATTAATTCTGTCCCTCAGAACTGCTTCCAAAAGTCTAAAGGTTTGACTGACTGACCTGTAATTTCCTGTTTATCTCTTGGCCACTTCTTGAATAACAGTACCGCATTAACTGTCTTCCTGTCCTGTCGCCAAATATGAATTGAAGATTATTGCAAATACTCAGTTTCCTCCCTTACCCCACTCCAGTAAATTCAAGTTTTTGTCCCTTCGACCGAGGGAGCAGTTATGATGATTACAGCTGAATGATTCATGAAGATTGTTGTGTTGGTTTACATTGGGACAAATGGATTCAAAGATAGAGGTGAATGTACGATTGAGCAGTTTGGTAGTTAATGGAATGTTCTGGTGGATGAGAGGCTGAAAGCAGGCAAGCTAGTATTATAAAAATGTCATTGTTTGCATCCAATCCCTCTCCCTTGGCGCCTACAGAGTGGAGTGAGGAGGGGGATTTAACTGGAGAGGAACTGACCATAGGAAATCTGATCAGTGATTGGTATTTTCGAATTGGAAAGATTAAAATACTTAAATCAAAGTGATAAATAATTAATTAAAAGCACAGCTAAAAAAACTCAAGATCATGAATATATTTCTTAAATATTATTATCCCATTCCTGCTCTTGCTTCATCCTCAATGGTGCATTAACTGTATTTAGCTGAAATTTTGTTGAAATCCAGCTCATTTTATTATCACTAGAACATGAGGAGAAAAGGGAAAAATGTCAATTGTAACTTCTGTCAAATCTTCAACTTGAGATTTTAGAAGTTTAAAATCTTGTTCTGATCCCAGCTGATGGTTCTGCTGGTCAGGTCTGATCTGTGTTCTGTTTGTGTCTCTGATGTTGCTGTTATAGGGTGTGGCAGTAGCTGCAGAATCTCTCTCTCTAACACATTTCTGTGTTCTTGTCTTTCAGAACTGGAGTGGTTCTTCACTTTGGAAGGTAAGCTATTTCAGAACCATTTCAGGATTCTGACTTACAGAGATTGAAAAGGAAAATTCCAGTTTCACTGCATTGGGAATCTTGGAATTTTGAACAGAGAGGGTAAATTTTTAAAAGGGTCTGAACAATATGGTCTATGGTGTGAAATATGGCAGCCCTGCATGAAAAAGTCCCATTTCAGTGTCATTGCCCAGCATCAAGTCGAGACTCTCACGAGGCAACAGTGTGTTGCCGATTAAAGAGGATTCTTGCTTGTGGCCGACCTTATTAACTGCACACCTCACCTCACTAAGATGCAGCTCTCTATCTCACCAAACCTGCCAGACAAATTAGACACTGAGAATTCTCAACATGGAGATGAGAACGTGTACCTGGTGACTTCAGCTCACTGCTCACTCCAAATGGTTCTCCGTGTTGGATATCAGACACCAACATCTCAGAGTATGCCCCATGGGCACCAGCCACACGTAATCCATGTCCATGGTCATTGACATCCAACATGTGCCAGCCTCTAAACGCCCTCATGACACATCTCCAAATCACTTCCTTCAGCATTTCAGTGCTGCACCTTGAGGTGCAACAGCAGCTATCATTGTCATGCCACAGCAAGCACACTGTGCACACAGAGACACACCCCCAGCTCATGGACTGGGCCAAGTTGCGTCTCTGGGATGTTCATTATTCTCTTAACACTTGTTAACTTTCAGCTGACCTGGATGTTTACAGCATTGCTGCTTGTTTGTTAAAACTGACTCCTTGTCCGTCCTCCAGAGAGACCCTGCACACAGTACTGCTGTTTAGACCTGCCACTTAATGGAGACACAAAGCCAAGAAGGTGGCCATGGTAGTCAGCAGAACACAGTCAAATCAGTGAAGGTGGGGGTGGTTCCTACTCTGGTGGAGTGGACAAGGTCACTGACCTGCAGGGCATTCCTGCAGATGCTGAGACTGTACTGACCTGTGTGGTAACCTCTGACCGAGCAGGGTCTGGTGTCACGATCACCTCTGCTGGTCCTGGGAGAAGAGGGTGTACCACATCTGCACCACTCTATTCAACAGGACCTTCAGGCTAGCGTCCACAATGTGAAGCAAAAATCACCCCCATTGCTATATCTGGGGAAAATGTCAGGAACTGAACAGGGCTGACAGTGCTTGTCTGGATACACTACAGCCTTGTAAATGGCACTGGTACCAGGAATCTTGGTCAATTCTGGGATATTCCAACAATGACAAGTTGCTTGGAAATGGTGTGTGATAGGATGAGGCCAATAGTGATGGGGTGTGTCATAATTGGGGGCGGGGGGGGGGGTGTGTGAGTGGAGAGTGGGTTTGGTAAGAGATGGGAGAAAACCTGCTGGATGTCACAGAGAGAAATACTTTATGAAATGTGATGAAACTGACTATTAACCAAAACAGTAACGGTAAGATTCAGCCCAACATTCTATAATCATGTCTGTTTTTCCTGATGAGTCTCCACCAGTGACCTTGACTGTTTCATATTCGTGTGAACCTGACCCCCTGTCATGTTTAAACAACATCCCACTCCAGTCCACAATGACTGGGTGTGCAGTGAGTTAAATGTTGATCCGTCATCTGTGGGATTGGGTGGTTCAGTGAGTCAGATCCTGTCTTATTACAATATTTACATCCAACGCAGAAATATGCATCAAAAATGTAAGATCATATTGCAGAACCATCAACCTCTCATTATATTGGAGAATAACTGACAGACAACGAAATGCTCTTTCACTCGCAGCACTTGATTCGCCAGTGGATGAGATGTGGTGGTTTTCTGGTGCCTCAAGTTTGATAATGTCCTTTCTTCATGATGAGTTTTGCTATTATTATGCAGTTGGTCTTTGCATGTTCTCAAAAAATAATTTTCATGGGGGAGGAGGGCACAGAGCGGTGGGACAGTGGGGTAGGTAGGGGAGTGGGGTGGGTAGGGGAGTGGGGTGGGTAAGGCAGTGGGGCGGGGTGGTGACGTGGGTGGGGTAGGGTGGGACAGGTGGGGCGGTCGGGTGGGGTAGGGTGGGGTGGGGCAGTGGGGTAGGTAGGGGAGTGGGGTGGGTAAGGGGGCGGGGCGGTGACGTGGGTGAGGTGGGTGGGACAGGTGGGGCAGTGGGGTGGGGTATGGTGAGGTGGGGCAGTGGGGTCGGGCAGTGCAGTGGGGTGGGTGGGGCAGTGGAGTGGGTGGGATGGGGTGGGGCGGGGCGTGTGGGATAGGGCGGGGCAGTGGGGCGGATAGGGCGTTGGGGCAGGTGGGGCCGTGGGGTGGGGCGATGGGGTGGAGTTGTGGGGTGGGTGGGCCAGTGGGGTGGGTAGGGCAGTGGGGTGGGTAAGGCAGTGGGGCAGGGTGGGGCGGTGACGTGGATGGGGTAGGGTGGGACAGGTGGGGCGGTCGGGTGGGGTAGGGTGTGGTGGGGTGGGGCACTGGGGTGGGGCAGGGCAGTGGGGTCGGGCAGGGCAGTGGGGCGGATAGGGCCTTGGGGCAGGTGGGGTAGTGGGGTGGGTGGGGCCGTGGGGTGGGTGGGGCAGTAGGGCCTGTAGTGCCTTGGGGCAGATGGGGCCGTGGGGTGGGGCGATAGGGTGGAGTGGGCTGGGTGGGGAAGGGTGGGGCGGGGTGGGGCAGTGAGGCAGGGCAGGGCAGTGGGGTCGGGCAGGGCAGGTGGGGCAGTGGGGCGGATAGGGCCTTGGGGTAGTGGGGTGGGTGGGGCGGTCGGGTGGGGTAGGGTGTGGTGGGGTGGGGCAGTGGGGTCGGGCAGGGCAGTGGGGCAGGTGGGGCCGTGGGGCAGGTGGCGTAGTGGGCTGGGTGGGGCAGGTGGGGCCGTGGAGTGGGTGGGGCAGTGGGGCCGGTAGTGCCTTGGGGCAGATGGGGCCGTGGGGTGGGGCGATGGGGTGGAGTTGTGGGGCGGGTGGGGCAGTGGGGCGGGGTGGTGGGGAAGTGAAGAATACAAATTAAAAAGCATAATGTTCCAGATTGATGAAACTACACATGAATTTCATTATTATGCTATAAACTATAATACGTATGTTCCAGTATTTTTTAAAATTTATTTTGCATGTTTTATCTGTTTTAAACCCACACTCCAATATAGAAGAAAAAATCTGTGGTTTAGAGACGTTTTGCTGATTGGTTCCTCTGCCTGAGGTAACACCCGAGCACAATGGGACCCTCCCACTCAATTTCTCTTCCTTCCCCCGTTACCCAGTGAAAAACAGAATCTCCACACTGCATCCAGAATCTGACTGTCTCTCCATGTTATCACAAAGAATCCCTGCAAAACGTGGTCGGAACAGATGGAAGTAACAGGAACTTTATGGTTCAGTTCAGGTGTCACGGCTTTCAGTTCCAGCTGTGTCATTGGGTCAAAGTTGAAATGCAACAATCATGGGCTGATCCCATCAGATCGAAATACTGTAAATACTTCCCAATATTCCAGTCCCAGTTTCCAATCTGTACCTCTGTCTTTACATTGAATTTAATGGGATAATTATTTTGAGATGAACAGAGCTTTTGATCCAAAAGGTAATCAAAAGGTCCTGGAAATATTCAACAGGTTGGGCTGCATCTTTGGAGAGGAAGAAACCTCAGGTCAGTGATCTTTCTCTGAGCTGGGAAAAGGGATGTATCAGGTGTTGGGAAAGTGCTGAGGCAGGGGGGAAGGGGAAAGTGTGAAAGGAATGAAAGAGAAGGTTCATGATATTATGGAAGGCAGGAGTATTCAGAGATGAAAGGGACAGCGGTGCAAGGAAAAAGAGACAGTAATGGGAAAAGTTGTTCCATTTCACTGAGAGAGTGCACTGGACATCAACTATTCCTGATGTCATTACAAAAGTTAAAGGTTTGTAAAAGTATGGAAAACTTCCCAATTGACCTGTTTTTAGACCCAGGTTGATAGAAGGCATAGACCAGCTTTCTGAAATTGACAATAATTACCTATTACAAGAAAATAGACTGTAGCTACAGGTAAACAATTATGAACCGTTGGCATATAACTAATCCCCTTATAAACTATTCTTTCACTCCCCTCCCCACTCCAACCTACACACACAAACACATGCACACCGAGAGAAAGAGAGCAGAGATGTTCATGTTCACACAGTTGCTGAGATGATTCTTGTGCTGATCTGAAGACTGTTCTTAACCTTCCTTCTTCAGATGCTTTCTCTGGATTGTAGGAGACCCATGGTGTCCAGTTCACATGTATAAAAGATCCCTAACTTATTCATTATAGTCACAACCTACAGAAACTGCTGAAGGAAAAGTAAACAAATACTTTTCAGGTTTAAAATGGGATTTAGTTCTAGAGAACAGAGAGAGCTCCTGAGCTGGTGAAGATCTGGGATTGATGTCTCTGTATCTTATTCAAAGCGCCAAACTGTTCAGCAATCTGAGAACCAATCCCATCATTGTTGGCATGCTTATGTCATTGAACTTGTCACTAATCCACCGCCCAATCAGCTACTCGTTACCGGCTGAGTCTTCGTTTATACAGAGCCTTGGCTCCAGCTGGTTATGTACCTTCTCTAGAAATAAAATCAGAAAATGCAGGTCTGGCACTGCCTCTGGAGACAGAGAAACAAAGTTAACATCTTGGGTCCATCTGACTCTTCTTCAGAATGTCTGTGTTCTGAGGAAGGGTGATATCGGACTGGAAATGTTACGTTTGTTTCTCTATTCACAGACCTGCTGAGTTTCTTCAGTCATTTCTGTTTTGGTGTGAGATGAAGTGTAAATGGAAATAGCAGAATCCCCACCAACAGTCACCTTCCAAAACACTGTAATGCAGCTGGGGATTTGATCTGAAATGGACCTGCAATATTGTGTCTCGAAGGCTGAAACTTTTCGGAGATGATTTGTTCCATGTTGTTAACGGTAGGTTTGGAATCCAGAGTGATCGTTCAGTCTAAGGGATGGCTTTACTTGTTCCCAACGTGTGAACTTACTGTGATAGCTGGAACTGGTAGTCAGCAAGAAATGTGAGCTCTTAAATATTCTTGTTCCATGCAGGATACGACAAAGTGGAACTAAACTGTGGTAAGTACAGAACTATATTACAATTCAATAAAACTGACCCTAATTGGTTAGAAATATTGATGTACACTTCCGGGATACTTCGTGGCAATGTTAAAATGCCCATCTAATTGGAGCAATCATTTTTTTCCAAATGGAGGCATGTAATTTGGCTTTTCATTTCTGCTGAAATATTTTATTGAAATTACTTTTATGTCTATATTCTGTCTATTAATTATACATTTCTGTATATATTTCATTGTCCATATATTCACATTTTTAAAGACATTCTGTTGCATGAAGGTTTTGATGGAACAATGCTTATAGAATGCATTAATTGATACAATTGGGACATGGTGCAGTCAAGAGGCTGAGACACCTTGTTGGTCTTGGTTTCTGACGATGAGCTGAGAGACAGTGGGGAAGAAGGTTCTGTTTTACCAGCTCATGGTCTTTGGGGTTATTGTCATTTGTGGTAATTGTGTGGGTTGATGTCTCAGTGTGTCAGTGCTGGTCAGTCCTGTAAAATCAGACCCGAGACTGCTTGATAGTTTCCCTAGTTCAGGAATTATCCAGTTCTTGCAGGTTTGCTGAGTGGGAGGGTGGGTCTGTATTTCACAGAGGGGAATGTATTCGTTGCAGTCAATAACAAGAGTTGTGTTCAGCTGTTCATTGGACAGTCTGGGTCAGCACTGAGCAGCATCCTCTGGAATTGCAGGAACGGTTCAGCACCAAGTGATCTCCTGCTGTTCACACAGTTCAGTCTATGGGCAGGGGATCAAACCAGCACATCTCAGGGAGGGTCATCAGGGTGGAAACTTTTCCTTGTGATGTTCTGCAACTGAATGTCAGGTTCCTCTGGGTCACTGTCAGATTTCACTGGGATCACTGTCAGGTTCCCCTGGGTCAGTTTCAGTGACTCCATCTCAGAACAGGCACACTGCAGACACGGCCATAATTAGGACTGAGATGTGGAGAAAAGTCTTCACTCTGAGTGGTGAGCCTGTGAATTCTCTGCCACAGAAGATGGTTGAGGCCGAAACCGTGAGTGTTTTCAAGTTTGAGTTCGATATGGTTCTTCGAGCTAAAGGGTAGGGGGATAAGCAGGAACAGAATACTGAGCAGGATGATCGCTGTGCAAAGCATCAGAACAATCACAAATCTAAGTGGGAAGATAATGAACAAGGACAGAGAAATAGAATCAGGAAAGGAAGAGATAAGTTCCAATGGGCAGGATCAGGCTGCAACGATGGGTCTGTGCAACAATGGCAGGCCTGTGAAGGGGGGGTAGGAGGGGGCTGTGTGGGCTTGGGGGAACATGCTGTACATCTCTATGACTCTAAGCAGTGAAGGAACGAGGGATGAGCTGACATCACATCCCATCCCCTCCCTCCCCCTCCCCTCCCCTCCTCTCCCCCTCCCCACAAACATCCCCCCCTTCCCACCCCACACACATCCCCCTCCCCCTCCCTCCCCCACACACATCCCCCTCCCCCTTCCCACCCCACACACATCCCCCTCCTCTGCCACACACATCACCCTCCACCCTACCCTCCCCAAACACATCCCCCTCCCCCTCCCCTCACATATCCCCCTCCCCCTCCCCTCCCCCACACACATCCCCCTCCCCTCCCCTCCCCTTCCCCACCCCACACACATTTCCCTCCCCTTCCCCTCCCCACACCCATCCCCACTCACCTCACTCACCTCTCCCCACACCAATTCCCCCCCTCCCACCCCTCCCCACACACATTCCCCCCTCCCCCCTCCCCTCCCCACACACGTTCCCCCCTCCCCTCCCCACACACGTTCCCCTCTCCCCTCTCCACACACGTTCCCCCCCCCTCCCCTCGCCCCTCTCCCTCCCCCCA